>NC_071400.1:81793920-82095482 GCF_022682495.2 Desmodus rotundus
CATCCATCACCACCCACAGAACTACTTACGAACATACTGGTGATCTCTTCTTTCAATTTTTGAAGTTTTTCTACTAAAGTATAGAAAATTTAATTCATATAATTTTGTGCCCCACCTTTGGTTGAGCAGTGCAAGTTTGTACTTAGATACAAAGGGGCCCTGACTTCTCACTTTTAAGACAGATGTTAGCTGTCTCCCCCAGTGAACTACTCTTGGTTTAATATCAGGTAGGCAAGGAAAGACAACACAAATTCTGCTTTCACCTCGATAACGCAGGCAATTTGACACTTCTCTACAGACCCTCTGATACTGCTTGGCTCAACACCCAGAACAGGATAGGGATTTTCAAGGATCACTCTACAGACTACATAGAGTATTAGTGTCATTCTCCTTTATCATCTTTCCAAAACCCACAATTTAGGGGCCTTGGTAAGAAGATTTGTCTAATATTGAAAAATGTGTTTTGCTCTTTCTACATCCAGTAAAACCGCCAGTATTCGGCTGGCCGCACCAGCAGCATATAATGATTTCAGTGACTAGAGGATGACCCAGAATGGCAATTTACAGCATCAAAAACAAAGTTGTCCAAGGCAGTCTTTGCAGCGGCAAAGCGTGTGAAAACAAATTTAAATGCGGAATATGCCCCTCTCGATCCATCTTTAGATTTCGCCTCAAAATTTGTGCAGGTGAAAATAAAAATCTTTGCTTCGAGATAAATTAATGTTTTGCCATCAGAGAATTGAACTCATTTTGTCTCCTCTTGTCTGTTCCCAGGTTTTTTTAAGTGGTCTCTGCATTTCCTTCTGTGAACACATAAATCAAATAGTTGTCCTATGCAGCATTTTTTCTTCGGAGATTTATTTTTTAAATATTTAAACAACTTGTCCCCATTGTTTCCCTTGCCCCTTTTTAAAACTGATAATGTCCCTGGCTGGTGTGGCTCAGTGGGTTGAGTGCTGGCCTGCGAACCAAAGGGTTGTCTGTTCAATTCCCAGTCAGGGCACGTGCCTGGGTTTCAGGCCAGGCCCCCAGTAGGGGGCACACAAGAGGCAGCCACACATTGATGTTTCTCTCCCTCTCTGTCTCCCTCCCTTCCCCTCTGACTGGAAATAAATAAAAATCTTTTTAAAAACTGGCAACAGGTTGACTGAAGTCTCTTCAGTTCTTTTTCAGTTAGAAATATCTGACCCTTGGTTGTAACTTCCATTTTGCTCTTCACAGTGAGTTTTTATGTGTACTGTTGGGAGATGTTCTTTTTTTTTTAAGCTTCCAATTAAAAGGGGGGGAGTTTTAAATTCCTTTTAAGTCAAAATACAACTGGTGTATTCTAAAGCTTCCTTTTAAAAAAGTGGAACCAAATCCTCATCAGTAGTAATTAATTTTGACAGTAGCGATTCACAAACCTGTACTTTGTGCACCAGCATTCCTTATTATTCTAATGAAAGTGGAACATTGTGCCCTCGCTAATCATTAATGGGTTTTCATTTTGTAAATGACATTTGCAGAAGTTAAAACAGCGAGTTCATGTGAAGTCCACAGGCAACAGTGTTGAAATTAGCATCACCATAGCAACAGTCTTCCGTCATTAGCATTCAGGGCAACAGGAGGTGTTTTGTTGTGTTTTTGTTTCCTCAAAAAAGAAAGAAAATCTTCAAAGGCAAAGCCTAATGGAGCTCTTTTGGTAGATATTTGCTTCTTGTGTTTATGCGGACGGTACTAGATCTCTAAATCTATGCAGAATCTGTTAAATTGAAGTGTGGATCGTCTCCTTTACAGATTTGCGTTTTCCCTAGTATACTAGCTAAATTTCGTGGTCTTTCTCTAACTGTACACATCTGACCTGCTCAGCAGCATTTACTTATTGCCAACCCGCTGCTCACCAGTAAGGTTTTCTACGCGGACCGAGAGAATCTGTATTCATAAAAATACTTGGTTGAATCTAAAGACATTATATGCATTCATGAGTTTTACATTTAATTCGTGGGCAATAGATTTATGCTGTTAGATCCTCTAGCGAACTCATTTAGGGGAAAAAAAATAGAACTGTGTTGTAGATATAGGTCAATGATTATTATCATTCATCTTTAGATAGAATTAAAAATTGAGTCAGATAGAGACCAATATTATTATAGCTGAGTCTCAAGCGATGGTATCACACTATTTCTGTGTGTGTGTGTGTGTGTGTTATTTGCATTTTAATATGCTGAGAAACTTTAACAGTGGTAGATCTAGCGTCGATGTTTTTTTTCTCAGTACTAAAATGCATAAAAAAGAGCACCATATTGACCTACCAGCTGCTTGTAAATCACACCAGTAGTAGATAATTATGAAATTCAAATCAAGTTTCATTTCCACTTATTACACAAAAATGTCATGGCTCCAACCTTGAAGTGTTGCCCCAAGCTTGGATGTAGGCAGGTACGCCTGCACCTTTCACTTTTCAACATGAATCATAGCTGTTGTCCCGATTACGTGTAAGGACAAGACGTTGTGCATTCCACTCAGGTGCCTAAAGACAAGCCCGTGCTAGCCCGCACTAAGCAAACGAACTGCAGCAAAGGCCACGGCTTTCACATCGGGATGCATTTGTGATATTATCAGTTCTGTCTCACAGCGAGTGAGTCTCTCGACCGCCTGAGTCAGTCACTCCGCCAACAGGCTGTCACCCCGTGTTTTAATGGTATTGAAAGGCAGCGACCCCCAGAAGCCACGTGTTCCACTGCGTGCTCTAGAACAGCGAGACTGTAGAACTCATATGTACACGCACATACGCATGCGCCCCCACTTCTCCGATGCTATACGCAGTCTTTGCCTGATCCCTGGCTGGTCAGGAAATGGTGGCCAGAAAAGAACTTTTACTTTAGCTTTGCCATCTGCCCTGACCCCTTTGAAAGGGAACACAAATCAATGAGATGTGTGTATTCATAACAGGCACTATGTAAGGATGACGCAAAGCTGTTAGGCAGGGATGTGTGACTGACTTCCATGAAAACTACCTCTGGTCTCGTGGTTCCGGCACCTACTATCTTTTGTTTTCTCTTCCATAACGGAAAGATTTCAAAGTTAGCTTTTTATCCCAACAGATCTTACAAAGCCAGAAACTAAGTAGAATTCCCATGGAAGTAACTTCCAAACATCCTATGTTTCTTCTGAACCTTCTGATGTTTTCTCTTACGCATATAAGTTCAAAGAAGATGTATGCCACAGATGTCCAGAGAAACCGCAAGAACAGAAGGTTCTCACCGCCACTACCAGTCACTTGTTCTGCCGCTCTGAGGATGGTGGCCTTTGGATTTCATGTGTACCCTTTGCTCTTTTTCAACCCTTGTCCTTTTTAGGCATAGAGAGCATCAGACAAGATTTCATTTACCATTGCATGAGGAATGTGAGCTGTAAACTGATATGGTCAGACCAGTTACAGATGCAGTATATAATCAGACTTTAGTTTTCAGGGGCTTTTTCATCCAGTTTCCTATCAATCAATTTCTCTGGGTGAGATATTAGTATTCGCAAGGGACCGCGCTTCCTACATACACAATTACATCAGGAGCAGGAAATTACAGACTTCAGGAAAGATGAATTTTTCTTAAAAGTAGATCACTCTACAAATGTCAAGGTCTGTGTTGAAACACGGAAGCTCAAATGATTACGAATAGCTACAAGTTTAGAAAGAACCTACTTGACTGCCGGCACTCAAAGGTTTAATCCAATTTAGAGCCACGTCAATCCAAGTGTATGGCATGAAACCTAAAAGCTAATGAACAGCCTGGGACTCTGGCGCCAATAAGAAAGGTCTACCCAATTGGATAAGATGTGAGAACGTTGAAGACTTAGCACCAGGACTACTGTGAGTAAAATTTGTGTGAGCCGTGATCGCAGTTGTGAGCCCTGTTATTTGTTCTCACTTGCCCGACTGGATCTTTCACTTAGCTCAAAATCGTTTTTTGTAACATTAGAACTTGCCTGTCCGCCTTTAGATGGGGTTTAGAAACATGCCTATAAAATACTTCTGTACTGGAAATCAGAGTCTCTTGACCTAGCATAAAGGGAGGAGCAAACACAGTTTCCTCAGGGGAATTGTTCAGTGGACTGCAGGTCTTCATAGAAATTTTTGTGACAAAATTGTCTTTACTGAAGACACCATCCATTGGGTTTAAAAATAAGTTACCATTAGCTTTTTGAAAATGAAAAAAGATCAGGCCTTCTCAGTCATAGTTGCAGTAGTTTTTCACAACCAGGAGCCCTCGAGCTACCAGTTTGATTTTTAGATGGCATCCATATGGGTAGTCACAGAAGTTATAGAATATGGTTTAAAGGACTATTCAATCATACGGCAAGCACTCCATGTATTCCCATGGTGGAGCTACACTAAACCATTCCAGATGAGCAAGAAGCCAGTCTCTTCAAATTCAGAAAGGAGATTTGCCATCGTGGATAATCTATGCTCAATGTTTAATAGCTCAGGACGATTTTCTTAATAGCTTCTATCGATCTGAAATCTTTGATCTGTTCTCAGGGGCATATTGAACAGTCAGTTACCAAACTTTTTACTGTCTCCCATTGGGAAAGGTCACGTTTTGGATTGCTTTTCTCATGCCCGGAGTGCATGCTCTATGCTTGACACTTCGGCTTTTACTTTCAAGCTTTAGGTATTGCAAGTGAATCTGTGACACCATCAGAGTGAAATTTCCCTTGTAAGTTTATTCTCAGCATCCATAATTAAGTTTCCTGTTCTTTGGCTACTATATAGGTCTCTATCTTAGCATATTTCACCCTGAATTCGAGCAGGCAAAAAATTTGAATCAATTGCATATATCACCAATACCCAATACCAATTCGTCCACCGGGTCTGGTAGAAGAAACAGCTGCTTGAGTGGGGTTGGGAGGGTAATAATATGGGTGTAATAATGTATAGTTTTAATTTGAACATGTCACCTAAAATGTCCTATGGTATGCTTGAGTGTGATGTTGTCATGTCACAGAATGACATGCTTATGATTTTGTAATAAAAAGGGGCATTATTTGTGGTGGACCCTGTATATTGAAAGCAAACTTACAATGTCTCTTACAAAGACAAATACCCAATTCCAAGTGCACTGTACTGAAACATACATGCACCCTGGGCACTAAGAGCATCTCCTAGACCAGCACTGTCCAGTCAGGACTACCTCACTCAGCAGAGGGATTTTACATTTGAGTTCAATTTAAGGAACTGGATCCAGCGTGCCATAAACAAGTCATTCTTACTTTTTTTTCGGTGGTCATTTTCTGCTGTGATCATTCAGGACACGGGCCTTCTCCAAGGACCCTGGGATTACCCTAGGATGGAAGCCTTGTCCCTTCACTCACCTCGGATGGCACACGTTTCTAATGGGTCATCAGTCTGGTGTCTACAGTCAGCTAATAAAACTGCTGGAATGGGTGTCCTCTAGTGTGAAGACACAAAATCACTGAAATGTAAGAGGAAGAAAGAATCTTTGAAATAATCCATCCCAAACTCTTCATCTTACAGATAAGGAAACGGAAGTCCAAAAAGGGAAAACAATTTTGGTGGCTAAACTGACCTAGAAAACCAGATCTTATGACTCCTAGTCCCGAGGTCCTTCTACAAGCCATGGCTGTCGGAGTAGAACGCATGTGCAAGTAGGGAATTTACAAGTAGTCCCGTGTGTTTCTCTTTTTTTGTAAGATTTTATGTATTTATTTTTAGGCAGAGGGGAAGGGAGAGAGAAAAAGAGGGAGAGACACATCAATGTGTGGTTGCCTCTCATATACACCCTACTGGGGACCTGGGCTGAAACCCAAGCATGTGCCCTGACTGGGAATCGAACCCACAAACATTTGGTTTGCAGGCCAGTGCTCAATCCACTGAGCCACACGAACCAGGGCCTGTGTGTCTTTCTATAGCACTTCATAAAATACATGTGTTACCCTATTTGATTTTTGCAATGTCCCATGGAGGGTTCGAATAGCATATATAGTTATCCTCATTTTTATAGATGTGAAAAGTGAGGCTCTGAGATGTTTTGATTTACCTAAGATTAGCTAACATGGAGTAAAAGGGGGGACCTAAGTTATTTGTTTTCTAAGCATAGGGCTTGTTCTATTGTACTGAATTGTTCATTCATCCCTGTTGGTAAGCAACACAGAGGCCAGCCATTCCACTTTGTACCTAACCTTTGGAAAATATGTCTTTTCTTTGGCTTGTCACTTTAACCATTTGTTTGAGGATCAGAACTGTGTTTTCTACAGTCACTTCACTGATAGGACCACTGGATATCCACCCCGCACTGCCTCCAACCGCCCCCCCCCCCCACCCGCCCTGCATCTCACTGTATTCTAAACGGTGCTGCGCTGCATACCTCTTAAAGCAGCAAGCCTGGGGAAATCTTTGATCTTCATATAACACAGAAGTAAATGTATAATACGGCTATGGAAAACAACCAGCAGGTGAGGCTGTGACACTATAATTTTAACTCTCATGCCACATTAAAGTATCTTAGTTCAATAAATGGATCTGAAAATATGAGGTCATTTTCCCCAAAGGCTGTCAAAACAACAACAACAAAAAATCAGTAGGCAGTACTATTTCAGTAATGTGTTGTGTTGAATGAATTGTCTTCAAGGGCATTTTCAAAACAAGTTGCTTAAATCCGATTTTTTTTTTCGTACCTGAAGAATAAGACATTGAGAGAGTGTACAGAAAATGATAAATGTTCACCACAGAGCAATCATCACAAAATGAGCGCATCTGCGTTCACTGTCTAGAACAATAAATAAAACGTTATCCGTCTCCCAAAAGGAGGTTCTATTCGTCTGTCTATCTATCGACATTCCAGGCGTCCCAAAAGAAAACCCTACCTACCTATGTGCCTGGGAAAGAGAGAGAAAGAGAGAAAGTGGAAGCAGATATGGTGAAATGTTAACATTTGGTGAGGCTAGGTGGATGGTTTATGAATGTTCTTTTCACTGTTGGGGAGGTCTCAAAATCTCAGCATAAAAAAGGTGAGGAGAAAGATTAAACATTAGTACGTCAGACCCATGTCCTTCCCAATCACTACTCCCCGCTTCTCCTAAAGGGTTGTTGGGGTTTTGCCTAGTTATTCTTCAAGGTTTTATGTGGTGAAGGAATCTCAGATACCTTTTAATTTTTTTAGGGAATTTAGATTGCTTTTCATTAAGATCCTACAGATAAGATGCATTGGACAGAAGCATCATGAATGACACATTATTCACAGAAACACCTTTCTAAGAGAATTATTTTCATTAGTTCAACAAGCCTTTATAGCTATTGGACTCAGCAAGCGGAGGCTGCAAAGATGCATAAAGACTACAGTCTATGTAGCCTGCAGTCTTATTGTCTAATAATATATGCACAAGAATAAAATGGTCCACTAAAAATACAAGAATTTTGAATAATCAAACCATTTCAAATTGTATTTATTTGACATAGATCAGTTTATGTATTTTGAGAGTCATTATGTGTTTGTCTAATGTAATTTTCAGCTATTCTCAAAATTGGTAATTATCTCATTACTACCACCATCACCACAGACATTACCTATTTATCTGTACTTCACGGGAAACTTGAAGAAATTAAAATGAAAGAAAAGTAAAATAATTTAAAATAAAATAAGTGAGCCCTGGCTGGTGTGGCTCAGTGGATTGAGTGCCAGCCTGGGAACCAAAGGGTTGCCGGTTCAATTCCCAGTCAGGGCACATGCCTGAGTCGTGGGCCAGGTCTCCAGTAGGGGGCATGCAACAGACAACCACACATTGATGTTTCTCTCCCTCTCGCTTTCTCCCTCCATTCCCCTCTGTCTAAAAATAAATAAAAAACAAAATAAAATAAATGACTATATTTGACATATAAAAAACTTAAGTAATATTTTTGTAAAATATGCTAAACTAAAAAATAAAATAATTTATGAAATTTTCTAGTTTGTAAAGTACATTTAATCTTTAAAAAAAAAAACACTATCAAGTATGTAGGATAGGTTGCATTGTTCCCATTTTGTGGTCAACAGTACTGATATCTAAAGAGATTATGTGATTGTCTTAATCTGTTTGGGCTGCTGTAACAGGATACCTGCCACAGACTGGGTAGCTTATAAATAACAGAAATTTACTGCTCATAGTTCTGGAGGCTGGAAGTCTGAGGTCAAGGTGCTGACAAGGTCCTGTAAGGGCCCTCTTCTTTGTTGAAAGTTCTAGCTGTGTCTTCACAAGAAGAGGTGAGAGCTCTTAGGGGTTTCTTCTTATAAGGGCACTAATCCCATTCATGAGGGCTCCACCCTCACGGCTAAGCACTTCCCAAGAACCCCACCTCCTAATACCATCACCTTTGGGAGTTAGGACTGCAACATATGAATTTTAAGGAGATAAAACATTCAGACCATAGGAGTGATTTTTTTCCCCCAGCATCACACTGTTAGAGTCTAGGTTCAAACCAGCATTTTCTAACTCAAATCTGGAACTCTCCTTATTCTATGGAAGATACTCCAAAGGTGCGTAGAAGAAACAGCTGAGTGGGCTCAGGCCTGGTCTTCAAAATTGCATACATTTTTCTGCTCATCTTCTTTCAAGGGTTCTGTTAAGCAAATTAAGAAATGAGACATAACTTTAAAGGTTCTATTTATTTACTTTTTAAAGTTGATATGGAACTAACAAAAATTATATCTGTTCTCCATCTAAAACTGTCAAAACAACCAAATCAACACTTCATCTGTGTTGTCAACTATAATAAACATTTAACTATAATTGTCTATCACCATGTTCAAATTTTATGACCTTAGAATTCTTTTGAAAAAGTTTTGAAAAAGTTGATAGAGGATATGTTAGTTATACGTCCAAAAGCCTAAAAATAAGATTTTAGTATTTTCTTTTTTTCATATATTTTATTGATTATGCTATTACAGTTTTCCCAATTTTTCCCCTTTATCCCCGATCCGCCCTGCACCCCCCAACCCTCCAGCATCCCCCTCTTAGTTCATGTCCCTGGGTTGTACATGTAAGTTCTTTGGCTTCTCCATTTCCTACATCATTCTTAACCTCTCCCCATCTATTTTGTGCCTACCATTTATGCTTCTTCTTCCCTGTACCTTTCCCCCCCATTACTCCCCTCCCCCTCCCCTCTGATAACCCTCCATGTGATCTCCATTTCTGTGATTCTATTCCTGTTCTAGTTGTTTGCTTAGTTTTTGTTTTTGTTGGTTTTCCTTTTTTTAGGTTCAGTTGTGGATAGTTGTGAGTTTGTTGTCATTTTACTGTTCATAGTTTTTGATCTTCTTTTCCTTACATAAGTCCCTTTAACATTTTGTATAATAAGGTCTTGGTGATGATGAACTCCTTTAACTTGACCTTATCTGGGAAGCACTTCATCTGCCCTTCCATTCTAAATGAAAGCTTTGCTGGGTAGAGTAATCTTGGATGTAGGTCCTTGCCTTTCATGACTTGGAATACTTCTTTCCAGCCCCTTCTTGCCTGTAAGGTCTCTTTTGAGAAATCAGCTGATAGCCTTATGGGAACTCCTTTGTAGGTAACTGTGTCCTTTCCTCTTGCTGCTTGTAAGAGTCTCTGTTTGTCTTTAGTCTTGGGTAACTGAATGATAATGTGCTTTAGTGTGTTCCTCTTTGGGTCCAATTTCTTTGGGACTCTGTGGGCTCCCTGGACTTCCTGGAACTCTATTTCCTTCACCAGATTGGAGAAGTTTTCCTTCATTATTTGTTCAAATAAGTTTTCAATTTCTTGCTTTTCCTCTTCTCCTCCTGGCACCCCTATGATTTGGATGTTGGAATGTTTAAAGTTGTCCCAGGGGTTCCTCAGCCTCTCTTCATTTTTTTGAATTCTTGTTTCTTCATTCTGTTCTGGTTGGGTGTTTATTTCTTCCTTTTGTTCCAAATCATTGATTTGAGTTCCGGTTTCCTTCCTGTCACTGTCAGTTCCCTGTATATTTTGCTTTATTTCACTTTGGGTAGCCTTCATTTGTTCCTTCATTTTGCGACCAAGCTCAATCAGTTCTGTGAGCATCCTGATTACCAGTGTTTTGAATTCTCCATCAGATAGGTTGGCTATCTCCTCTTCACTTAGCTCTTTTTCTGGAATTTTGTTCTGTTCTTTCATATGGGCCATATTTCTTTGTCTCAGCACACCTGTTAAGTTGTAAGGTGGCAGGGCCTTAGGTTTTCACCTGGCAGGGCACCCCTCCTTGCTGCACTGCTGTGCTATCTGTGGGGGAGCGGCCAGAGAGGGAGCAGTGCGGCTCACTTGCTCGGCTCTAGCCCCACTTTCCACGAACTCTTGTGTGAGACTGGGAGTTTCTCCCACCCTGGCAACCCCTGTTGTAGTTTAGGCTAGCTTTGAGTCTTAGTTTCCCGTTCAGCCAGCCCCGCCCATGCAGTCTGCCTTCTTGCCTCTGGTCTCTTCCACCCGCCCAGCTGCCCATCTCCTTCCTACCGGTCTGGGTGAATGTTTCTTTAATTCCGTGGTTGTCGGAGTTCCATGCAGTTTGATTTTCTGGCACTTCTGGTTGTTTATTGATTTTAGATTGGTTGTTATCCTCCTTTTGGTTGTGCAAGGAAGCAAAAGGCTTCTACCTATGCCTCAATCTTGGCCAGAACTCCAGAATTTTCTATTCTTTATTTACCTTAAACCTTAGACTACTTAAATAAATAAAAGCAGCAGAAATGTGATAATTCTGATAAGAATCGCCTCTCCAAAGTTGGCAGCTGTGAGTTATTCTTAGCATTTTGAACAGGATTCTGTGTAATGAAATCACTCGTTTCTGATAAAACAGCAAAGCACACATAAAATCTCTTGGTTTCTCTCAGTGTCTCTGTAGCAAAGAACGGAGGACATTATTCAGCTCCTTTGTCCTTTCCAGACAAAAGCTACCTCTATATGGCTCTATAAGTCTTCAATTTAAGGCTCTAACCATTATCTTAATGGGATTGTATTTGCTTATCTGATAAATTGTTGGCAACCTACTCACATTACTTCCTTGAACTGACAGAAAATTCACTCAGCTATTGCCCAGCTTTATCTTGTAAGTAGTGAAGGGAAGGCTTTCTTACCCCCTGGATACACCTAGATTTCGAGCCTTTGAAAAGATTGAAGATACCAGTCGGCCTGCCTGCCAGAAGTCCATGATACCCTCAGACAAAACTGGTGAATTGCTTGTCTAAGGTATTTGGAATTTTCTATTTTGAGAGGGATAAAAACATTCTTGTGTTCTTTTGACGTTCTATTGCCTAACTTGTGTCCAGGTTCAAACCATTACACAATATCTTCTTTTTTCTTTTCCATGTTACAAAATTTAAAAGCTATAAAGTTTATTTATGTGAAAATGTAAGTCTCCTTTCCATTCTTGTTTCTAGTCAATCAGATCCCTTTCCCAGAGGCAAACGCTGTTGCAAATGGATTGTCCCATTGCCTGTTAGATCTCGCTCCGCTCTCTTTTTTTCTTCTCTTCCATCTCTACCACTGTCCCCGCTGCTCCAAAGCAATCAGCTTCTCTCCCGTCAGCCAAGGGTAAAGTGGTCACACTCTTTTTTGAACACTAGAATCCTCACACTAGTTATCATTTTGAAAATTGCCTGGTTCAGATATTTCTTTATTAGGAGGAGTCCGTAATCAGTGGCCGTGATTGGAGTATATGAAGGAGTCTTTAATTGGAGATTTTAAGGCATCAGAACAAATTCATTGAAAATAACTGAACTTGTGCTATACATATGAGAATTATTTACTGTTTGCTGTGTACACTGAATTGAAGCCTGAGTAGATATAAAAGCATCGAACTAAAAAGTTAAATAAACGCATAAATAAATAAACGCCTGTATGCCTAAATGCATACCAAGGCATCGTAACATCTGCTTTCAATCCCTTTGTAGTAAGGGCTGAACAAATCAGAAGAAGAGATTTTTATCCTGATCCTGCTGTAGATTACACTCCTCCCCACAAACACCCAGTTATTATTGATCCTCCTCTTTGTGTTTTATTCCAACGGCATAGGTTGCCTTCTATCAGAGCTTTTAATACTCATTGATGATAAGTCTTGGTCTTCCTGTCTGCAGTTGCTCCAATTGCAGATTTGAAGTAAGGATTCCTCATCAACTTGCTAAGACATGCTAATTGTACGACGTTATACAAAGTGCCTGCTGCCAGTTACTTGCCATCTAGAATGTTCTCTCTCTCCCTCTCCTCTCCCTTTCTCTCCTCTCCTGTCTCTCCTCTCCCCTTCCCTCCCCTTCCTCCACACCTTTCCTCTCTCTCCATCCCCTCGTCCTTTCTGTATCCTACCTTGCATTATGAGAGTGGAAGGATTCTATTCTCAGCTCTTTTTGGCAGGCAGAGATGTTTTCAGATTAGAGTCTAATGGGAAAAAAACGCTACTCCATTATACAGATGGACAGATGTCCTAACATCACGATGCCTTCTATAATACTCTGATGCCGAACTTCCTTTTTATGTGCAATCTGTATGGGCTATGCTTATATATAGTAGGCATGTCGTAAGTATTGGTGGTTTTAATACCCAGGCTTCCTAGGCTCTAGTTTTGTGCTAAAATGTAATATTCAAACAAAAGCATTCCCATACAAATTGTACAAAGCAAGAGAGGTCCTGATTGAACACAGAGAAACATTGCTCCTCAAATTTTAATGAGCACATGAATCACCTGAGAATCTTGTTAAAATCCAGCCTCCGTACTCAGTAAGTCTAGAGTAAGACCTGAGATTCTGTATTCCTAACAACCTCTCAGGAGATCCTGGTGCTGCTGGTGGTCTGTGGACTGCACTTTGAACGGCAGGGCAGCAGATTCTTTTGTAGTTACCCGATTACTTGCTCCATGATAACTCTCAAACAGATTGCTGACTTTACAACACTTCAGAGCGCCAAGTAAAGATTGGCAGCTGCCTCATTTTGTAACCTGCCATCTTGAATCCAAGGTACTTGATAAACTTTCCAGGTGTGCAGTTCTACTGTCGTTTTAAATAGGTTCCAACGAAATGATCATTTATAAGTATATAGGGACAAATAAATGTTAATCAAACTGTGGGTTTTATTTAGAACTTCTGCTTCTACTTGCTTTAAAATTTTTTTATTCCTTTATTTTATTTTTTTAAGTATTTTATTGATTTATTTTTAGACAGAGGGGAAGGGAGGCAGAAAGAGATGGAGAGAAACATCAATGTTTGGTTGCCTTACACAGGGGAACCTGGCCCACAACCCAGGCATGTGCCCTGGCTGGGAACTGAACCTTGAACCAGCGACCCTTTGGTTAGCAGGCCACTGCTCAATCCACTAAGCCACATCATCCAGGGCTATTTCTTTATTTTAGAGAGAGAAACATTGGTTTGTTGTTCCATTTATTTATGCATTCTTTGGTTGATTTTTGTATGGGGGATTGAACTCAACAACCTTGGTGTATCCGATACACTGTATTGGGACGATGCTCCAACCAACTGAGCTACCTGGCCATGGCTGCTTCTACTTGCTTTTGAAAGAATTTGCAGTGGCTTAAATAGAAGGGCACAAGATGGGCCAGTGACAGGAAAACCTAAGTGCATCCATCTGACATCTTAGCTTCGCAGGTCTAGAAGACAACCTCCGGTACTTGGTAGCAAGCTGCTGGGAATAATGGTACTCAAAGCTGTGTTTCCCCTGAGGCAAGAACAGCATCAAAATATAAAAAGATTTTCACTTCTGGCAGGAGTGATAAAGATGCCGAACTGAGGAGCAGGTGAAAAAACTTAGCTTATGCTTCTAAAGGCTAATTTTATATAAGGGTTCTTGCCCAGCTGTTCTTGGTAGGTCCAGCTGCTAGCTGAACAGGACAGGTGGTAATCCCAGTTCAGTGCCTCATTATCGCCCAGAAGCTTTGATCTGGCTAATACATAATCAATCACGTTCTGAATTTAAATCTCTCTCCTATTTTCATTTCACCTGTTTTACCTAAATTTATTTTCTGAACTCCCAATATGATTTTCTTTTTTAATAAGATTATTTTTGATCATTTATTTATTTTGACAGAACTAGGCTCCTGATTTACCAGCTGGAGTTTATTACACCCCTGAATCATAAACTTTCTTCTCTCCTCTTTATCTCCTTACAAGATCCAAATTGCAAAACTTAAGGACGAAG
This sequence comes from Desmodus rotundus, assembly GCF_022682495.2. NCBI lineage: Eukaryota > Metazoa > Chordata > Mammalia > Chiroptera > Phyllostomidae > Desmodus > Desmodus rotundus. The sequence goes on from NC_071400.1 coordinate 81,808,060, forward strand.
TTTTCATTCTGGAAGCACGAACGACTGAAACCATTGTAAAGGGGAGCACTAAGGAAAATCAGTGTCTAAATCCTCATGTTAAGACTGGGAGCCCCATCGTTTATACTTCTTTTCTAGTCTCTTCAGAGTTGTCATGTGCATAAGTTAACACTAAGAAATGTAAAAAAATAGTCCCAAATGTGAAAAATTAACTCCCTCCAACCAGTGACGTATTCTGTAGTGCCTATGGTGATCATTGATTAGAGAGGTAGCAGTTGAGATATTTTCCAATATTTCTCCATTTGTTAAATTATTTTCTTTATATAACTATATATGTTCATTATGTCATATAAATATATATGTGTGTATATATATATATATATGCTTCTAACATTGAAGGAACCAGCTAAAGTTTTTGTCTCTTCACTCACAAATATCCGTGTGTTTAAGAATTTGCTTTTTACCATATATAGTAACTATCTCAAGTAGGCATAACTGTCTTATGCCCTAAAGAAGAGCTTCAAAATAGGAGGGGCTGGACAGAGGGTAGGAGTGGGGGTATGGTAAATAAAAGACCAAGTACCCTAAATACACCAGGGCCGAAGGACCAACTGTAGAGAAAATGTTTATATGATCCCACTGGTATGCTCTGAGAGCATTAGATTTGGTTGGGGGGGGGGGGGGCGGGGCAATTTATAGTAAACCTTTAAGTATTATTGAGAATAGTTTAATTCATATTAGCTTGGCCCACTTCCTTGTTATCTCAGAATAGCACCTCCATGGACAATGGAATGGTCCTAACAGCCTAAATATGGTAGGCTTTAAAAGCAGATGGCTTGGGGCCATTCTCCTTATTATATCATTGCTTTCAATAGCATAACTGTTCTTCTGCAATGGCCCTCTTTGTTTTTTGCTTCATTATTGGCACATTTCTTTAATATGTACTCTATAACATTAACATGAAAATGGCTCTCAAATACTATTACTTTCTCCATCTGTGACCCAGTACTGTTTATCATGGCCTAATGATGGTTCTTATTGCAGATGGCCCTCTCTAAATGCTCCAGAATAGCATTTTAAAGACATTAAGGGTGCTTCCTACGTAGATTGACAGACTGGTTTAACATCTAAAACCTCGGGTCTATACAATGTGTGAGAAATGACTGGAGATGCAAAACACCAGTCAGTTCCAAAGCCACGTGTTAGAGGAAAGGGAGAGTGATTAAAAAAAGAGGAGTATCCCTGAGTGTAAGGTCATGGGTTCGATTCCCGGTCAGGGCACATGCCTGGGTTGCAGGTTCCATACCAGTCAGGGCCCATGTATGTAAGAGGCAAGCGATTGATGATTCTCGCATGGAAGTTTTTCTCCCTCTCTTTCTCCCTCACTTCCCCTCTCTCTAAAAAGTAAATAAAATCTTTTTTTTTTAAAGAGTATATGTATGACATTAGCATTATCTTTAACGGGAGTTGGAATGGGAAAAACAGAGCTTAATTACAAGAAACTGGTCTTTATCGCAAGTCTTGAAGAAGGAGCTTCCTTACATTTTCTTTCTGACAATTCATTTACCACGACACTGGTAGAAATGGAATGGTAACCAAAATGACGATTGAGTTTTCTATGGCCTCACAAATATTCAGTTTCTAGAGTGAGATTCCAGATTCCTGAGCTCCACAGTGCCTCTTTAATTGTTTCCTTTTTTTATTATTATTATTTCTCAAGATCCTATCACCAAGGATTCTTTGTCTTCATCCCTTTCTTTCCCCTCTCTATTCTTCCCCCAAATGCAGCCCTTGTGCTGGAAACTGTCGATAAAGTGCCTGGGTGAGAGCAGAATTATTGCTAGTAGTTCCTCCATTTGTCAACTGTTCGCCCAGCTGGACCGCCTTGCATGTCGTAAGCGTGTTCCTCTCCCGGCTAGCTTTTGTGTTGGGGAAGCAGCTATTATGAGTCTTTGGCCAATACTACCATTCTTAGATGAGGTCAAAACATTATTTTCTTTATCTGCCTGATATTTTCTTTTTCTTTTTCTCTCTTACTGGTAAGCTCTTTGCAAAAATTAGCCCACGTGTTTCATCATTCTCTACATAATATTCGCGGATCTTAGCATGACTCTCCTATCAGAGAATAAATGGGGACTAAGGTGAAAGTAGGCCAAGCCAGAGCAGTTATGAGGACCAAATTAAGAGTGAGGTTTTGTGACAGTACAAAGCTTTTCCAATTATTATTTCAACAAATGGGTAAGCACTTGCTTCAGAGAGCTAACCTCAGGAAAAAAAGACAAGTGTCCTGGGCTTTATTTAAAGTATAATTTAAACAAAAATCAATTTAATTCAGTGGGGCAAGTAGAGTTTGACATATTTGGGGCTTCCCTCACTATTCAGACACTATAACATCTGAATTCGTAGCCTAGATTTAAATTTGCCCCGGTGAGATGCTGGGCAGGTAGCTCAGGTGGTTAGAGCATCATCCTGATACACCAAGCTTGTGGGCTCGATTCCAGGTCACCGCACACACAAGAATCAACCAGTGAACGCATAAATAAGTGGAACAATAAATCAATGTCTCTCTCTCCCCCGCCATCCCCACTTCCTCCCTCTCTCTAACATCTATTTAAGAAAATTAATTTGCCAGGTTGAAAGATACATATTAAATACAAATTCCATCTGTGAAAACATAACCCTGTTCATTCTTCTGAAGGATTTTTGGGGGCCGAATTTCAACTGTTGAGATTTTAATTTTTATGTAAAAAGTGAACATTTAAGCACAACCTAACCAAGCTCTTTCATTGAGAAATTTCACTTAAAATTTGATTTTGATTACACTGACTACACTGAAGTTTGTTGGCTTTTCTTTTAGTTAGAAATGAAAACGTGAGTTGATAGATTTATACAGAAAGTTATGAAATTTAAAAGGAAAAATCAGTGCATATATTTTATTCAAAATTATTTGTGGATATTAGGTATATCTGCCTTCGTTTTCAGAATAATGCATGTTATTAAATTTGGAAAGATTCTCAAGTTGTAAATCAAGACTCCGCTTGATTCAAAAAACACCTTTTATCAGATAAGTCGTCTTTATAAGCGTCAAATGCATTCAGTTCATACCTTCATACTTAATTCTCATGCGCAGTCATTCTTGTTTTTCCTACCTCTCCTCTAACTGTCCTTTCCAAAAATGAGAAGGTTTCTTCCCCACACAAAATTCCCTTGACTATATATTAGAAAGAACTGAAACTTTGCAACACAGTTTAGGAAAAGCTAACGTAGATAGAGCTTCTAGGACAACTGTTTTACAAAAAAAAAAAAAATGTTGGATTTACTCCTGATAAATAATGGAATTTTTGCCATTTGCATTTGCTCTTCATTGAAACTATAAACGACTTTATTAGTCTTGGATAGCACCTTTCTTTTATGCCGTGGGTAAAGTTGCTTCTTCAGTAAAGTGCTCATTTTTATTGCACTCAGAAACTTGAAATATAACCATTGTCACCAAGGATAGAAAAGTAGAGGCAAGGAGAAGTGCATCAACCACTTTTCCCCCTAGTGATGATCTCCTGTCAACTTCTTTTTTTTTTTTTAAGATTTTATTCATTCTTAGAGAGAAGGGAAGGGAAGGAGAAAGAGAGGGAGAGAAACATCAATGTGTGGTTACCTCTTGTGCACCCTCCCAACTGGGGACCTGGCCTGCAACCGAGGCATGTTCCCTGACTGGGAATCGAACTGGCAACCCTTTGGTTCGCAGGCCTGCTCTCAGTGCACTGAGCTACACCAGCCAGGGCTCCTGTCAACTTCTATAATCACATTTCATCTATAAAGGGAGCTTTGAGCAAAGTCTGTGTTTTGTATACACATCTTTACATTTGATTACAGTAAAATATAAATATATGCCAATTATTTAGCTCTCGTTAAAATCAGCCAAAATACAGGAGGCTTGTGTGTGATGCAAACTAGGGATTTTTATAGATTAAGGGTGCAATTTCAGAAAAGTACATTTTATTTTTGCTATATGACTAAAAGACAGCTTAAGTATGTTATCCTGCTTGCTTACCAAACAAAAAACAACCATCAGAAAGCAATGGCACAAATTTCTCGTAACCTTCTTAAAACCCACTGCCATTGCCATGACGTACGAGTCATGAATAGACAACCACTTCTTTGTGGAAGGTCATAAACTCATTGAGGGCTACAGATAAGGAAGGAACAACTTAATACCATCTGAAATATTCAAATCATTTGCTTGTTAGGAAAGTATACCACTTTTTAAGATTTTATTTATTTATTTTTAGAGAGAGGGGAAGGGAGGGAGAGAGGGAGAGAAACATCAATGTGTGGTTGCCTCTCGTGCGCCCCGTACTGGGGACCTGGCCCACAACCCAGGCATGTGCTCTGAGTGGGAATTGAACCGGTGACTTTTTGGTTCTCAGGCCAACACTCAATGCACTGAGCCACACCAGGCAGGGCCATACCAGCTTTTAAAATGACTTAAGTCCAACCAAAATTTTATTCAAGTTTAATGGGAACAGAATTCTTTTCTAGACTGTCTTGGAGGTAATCTCAGCTCTCAGTATTTTTGTTGTATAATAAATAAATCAACTCAGAGATCAGATCTAATTTGTTAGAAGTGCTGTTGTGTGATTCTAATGTCCAATCTCTATTCGAGTGCAGAGACCGTCTTTCTATTCAAAAGGAGTGTGTTCTTCTCACCCGATAACAATTAAAACGTTATTCCTCCTCCCAAGGGAAAAAGCAACCGGTGATAGGTTTGGAGAAAAAGTGGGAAGGGGACTGGCGACATCATACAAGGAGATAAGAAAGCATTGTTTTGACATTTAAAATATAAGGAGAAGACGAATGTTAAAAATTACAAATAAGCTTGATGTTGACAAGCGATACCATCCTGGAAAACAACATTGAAGAGATTAATAACGACACTTAGAAAAACACGCTCCTGGGAGTCAACATGTTATCCTCAAAATTCGTCATGCCAAATTCACCTCATTTTCATTTCTCTTAGGGCTACTCAGTGGTTAGATGAGAAGGCTGCTATAAACAGTGTACCTTTTGATTTTACACCATATTTTTCAAGTTCTCTCTTGACAGCCTTGGGAACAAGATAAAGAACAGTGGGCTGGGTAATGGAATGAATTTGCAGCTGATAAACAAAGACATCTAAAGAAAGCCAAGTGACAGATAAAGATTAATATGCAGTGGAGTCTCTGTCCTTGGTCCTGTATTTAAGATATTAAAGGTATGCCTTTGCACACCAGCACTTATCAAACTAAATTGTAAGTATTTGTGTATACATATGTCTCCTGCTCTAGTCTGTAAATGCCAAGAAGATAAGGAACACTTCTATCCAGTTACGTCTCCTTACGACCTAATTTAACCGAATCCATAATACGTATTCAATTGTTGATGGAATGATTGTAGATAATAGCTTGGAATGATTGTAGATAATAGCTATACTTATTAATACACTTGAAATTGACAAGTGAGTACTTTATAGGATAAATATATGAAAATTCTAATAGATTTAAATCAGTTAGGAAGATGAGTTCTTATTACCAGTTGAAATATGAAAGCATATTTAAACAAGACATAAATCTCACATTTAGACTCAACTAATCAACTTAAAAACACAGGAGGGAAGAAACCTTAATTAATATCAGATTATGTTTAAAAACGCTTGGGTTTCTAGTATTCTACAAATACAGTATTAACAGAAAGGATGATATGGCATTTACAAAACTAAAATGTTACTATAGTTGTACGCAGCAATAGTGGCAAAGAAGGGGATGTAAGTGTCCCACTTCCTCAGTTCTGGAAATCACATTTTAAATACATCTTGTTTCTCAGAGTCTCACCAGAATAGCCAAGGGTATATCAGCCATACTATATAAGAAAAGATAGCCCTGGCTGGTATGGCTCAGTGGATTGAGCACCAGCCTGCAAACTGAAAGGTCACCGGTTCTATTCCTGGTTGGGGCACATGCCTGGGTTGCAGGCCAGGTCCGTGATTGGCGGTGTGTGAGAAGCAACCAATCAATGTTTCTCTCCCTCTCTTTCTCCCTTCCCTTCTCTCTGAAAATAAATAAATAAAATCTTTTAAAAAAAAGTAGAGGGGAAATGCGGGGATTTAGAGTTAGCTTAGACAGAAGTGGCATTAAGGAGAATGTAATAAGGAGCCTCAAATATTTAAAAAGTTATGAGACGCGTTTTATTGTATTCTGGTTGTTGTTCTGTTTTTCCTTCTTTTGTTTTGTTTTCTGTTTTGCCCTGAGAACAGGTTCAGCTGCATATGTGGAAGTTAGAACAAAGTCATTTTAACTGAACATTAAAGAACATTTTGTAATGGAGTTACCAAAAAGCAGAATCTACCGCCTTAGAGAAGCAGCAAACCCCCTGTACAGTAGAAATTCAAGGCTGAAAGGACTGTCTCACCCCTAAAGGCAATTTCCGTATTGGATGTGATTCATTAACCTTTAAGGTCACTTCTGAATCCAGTGTTTGGATATTTTCAGAATTAATCAGAAGGCATTGACAGCATGACCCGAATCTGTCCTATATTTATATAAACATCCTGTGTAACGCACCTTGTTTTCGGCCCAGTTGTATACATTTTTCAATGTTAAATTTAATTTTAGAGCAAGTTCTATTTTTAAACTTTTAAAATCAACTTTATTAAAGAATAACTTACTTAGAATAAATGACATTCATTTGAAGTATACAAATCACTAATTTTGACAGACGTGTACCCAGGAAACCACTGCTATAATTAAAGTACAAAATATTCTCATCCTCCCCCCACCAAAGCCTCCCGGTGCCTTTTTTTAGACCATTCTCCCCTTCACCCTTGGCCCCAGGCAGCCGCTGGTCTGCTGTCACTGCAGATGAGCTGGCATTGTCTCGAACTCTATATAAATGAAATTGTACAGTATTTTTGCCCATCTGTTTTCTTATACCCAGTCTAATGATTTTGAATATCAGGAGTTTGAAAATCAGTAGTTTGTTCCTTTTTGATCACAGAGAACTCCCTAGGATGTGGATATACCACCTTTTGGTTATCCATTCAGCCATTGGTGGACATCTGGGTTGTTTCCAGTTTGGGGATATTCTGCATAAAGCTGCTAAAAATTGTATATTTGTTCAACCTACCATTAGAAATCTTAATTTCGAGAAGCACACTACAACAGTAACTCCACGGGCTTTGTGTGTATTTGTGTATTGTAATCATTTCTGGTGTTAGCCTACAAGCAACTAGATGACAAGGGTAAATTGAGCAGGTGTCAACTGAGTCCTCTGAGAAAATCCTACTTTCTAACATTATTTTGTTTTTTAAAGATTTTATTTATTTATTTTTACAGAGAGGGGAAGGGAGGGAGAAAGAGAGAGAGAGACACATCAGTGTGTGCTTGCCTCTCGTGCACCCCCTACTGGCAACCTGGCCTGCAACCCAGGCATGTGCCTTGACTAGGAACCAAACCACTGACCCTTTGGATTGCAGGCCGGTGCTCAATCCACTGAACCACACCAGCCAGAGCTCTAACATTCTTTCCTGACAGTCCGTGCGTATAAGCTCTCTTTGACTATATAACAAACACAGCTGTATTGCTGTATTACTTAACATGGGGGTCAGCAAACATTTCTATAAAGGACCAGATAGTAAACATTTCTGGCTTTGTTGGCCACATATGATCTCTGTTGAGTATTTTTTACAACTCTTTAAAATGTAAAAATTATACTTAGGTGGGAGGCTCTACAAACACAGGCCACAGGCTCGACTTGGCCCATGAGCCCTGGTTTGTAGATCCCTTAACACAAAGACTTACTTAGCTCACTGGTTGATGGATGGCCTGGGATGTTTTCGTTGTCTGCACCAGCTATTATCCTTTGCCGGGCCTGCCCATGCATCTGTGGTCAACTAGCAGCTGGATGCGCTGTCATGGCCTGGCTCACACGTCGGATGGTTGGCAGGCTGTCATTTAGGAACAGATGCAACTAGGTCTGTGTGTCTCATCATCCAACAGCCTAGCCCAGGCTTCTTCACTTCGAGACTTGTCAAGTTTCTTCTTGTGTCACATTTCATTTTCTTTTCTTAAAGATTTTATTTATTTTGAGAGAGGGGAAGGGAGGAAGAAAGAGAGGGAGAGAAACATCGATGTGTGCTTGGCTCTCATGCGCCCCCTACCGGGGACTGGCCTGCAACCCAGGCATGTGCCCTGACGGAATTGAACCAGTGACCCTTTGATTCACAGGCCGGCACTCAATCCACTAAGCCACACCAGTCGGGGCTCATTTCGTTTTCTGCTAGCCAAAGCATGTCATATCATAGGGTCACCCCAGATGCAAGGAGTAGGAAAACTCTACGTTTTGATGGGAGGGGATACAAAGTCACATGGCAAGAACAGGATACCAGGGAGGAGGCCAGGTGTGTGGTCTTTCACAGTACATCACAAAGTATTTGAGAAAAGTCATTGGTAGGTTCTTTTTCAGACTGAAGACTTTGAACTTACGTGTAGGTAAAATGAGATGTGCTGTGACAATTCTTGCTTTGTGAATAATTATCGCTGGGCTGCACTGTGGGTTTGAAACTTCAAACAGGCAATGGTAGAAATACAGTATCCATAGTCTGGTGATTTTAAAATGTAAAAGATACTGATGAGAATTATAGTTAATTAACCACTTCTTGCTACTGGGAATTTAATGAATGCTGCTGTGATTAAATACTGAGGAAAGAAAGACTGTGACTTCCTTTCTGATTACTCTCTTAGCTGGTCACCCTTAAGGATAAAAATGAATTATATTGTTAAAGCTGTTGTTCTCTTTACTCTTGATCTGCTTAATGTCCCCATAGCCACCGATGGTCAGAAATGTTCCTATAGTCATAAAAGAATATAAGAAACTTTTTTTTCTTTTTATAAGCATCATCATTATTGGTATTCATATACATTTCCCTACATGCTTAATAGAATGAATTTATAGGTATTAATAGAAGGGGGACCATTCAGCCCTCAAATATCACCTTTCTATGGGGCACATACTTGCCCACAGTCGGTGGCCTAGACGTGGGCCCACTAGCAAGGGCTTCGAATGAGGTTCCGCTGCAGGGCGGGAACAGAAGTCTTACTTCCCAGTTTATGTTTTGATGTGTGTGGCCAAGACAGGCAGCACGCAGTTGTGTATAGTAGTGTGAGCTACTTATTACTCCCCTTGACAATACTTTTAGCAGCAATGTCTAACCTTCTGCAATGTGACAATATCACCATGCCGTTTGGAATAAAAAGAAAAGGCTGGTGATTCCGAGTCTACACTCAAACCGCCACCCAAACAAACAGCTGGCAGAGAGGACACGCCCTAAAACTTGAAGCATATTCTCAGCCCCTGCAGAACCTCGTGTGGCTAGAACTCCAGACTTGATGAATGCCTCCGTAGCTTGTTCCCCCTCCCGCCTCTTGTGTCGCCCCAGCCTTTACCAGGAAATACAACTACAAGCGGACTCACCCCAGCTTGCTTCCAAATCTCCGTGTAGAGAAGTTACATTTATGCATAAATGTTCAGTATGCATGCAGCCCATCCATCCCTCTGTGCAGAAGAGCTCTCTAGCTTTCTTTTTCGGTAAAGATTTTATTTATTTATTTATTTTAGAGAGGAGAAGGGAGAAAGAAAGGGAGAGAACATCGATGTGTGGTTGCCTCTCGCGCGCCCTCTACTGGGGACCTGGCCCACAACCCAGTGAATAGAACCGGTGACCCTTCGGTTCGCAGGCCGGCACTCAGTCCACTGAGCCACACCAGCCAGGGCTAGCTATCATCATGTTTTACCAAGCCACAGTAAAAATTGCATTTTATATATCATCCCAGTACAAACACACACATACATATGTATCTATATCTATAAGTATTGATCTATACTTGTATAATAGAAAGAAGAGTTTCACAAAAGTTTTCTTACTTACCCTAGGTAATCCCCTCACATATTTTCCATTCTTTTCTATTTCATTAAAAATAATATTAGTGGTGATCCACTATATCGATTTCATGACCTAGTAAAGGTTCAGGACCTGCAGTCTGGCAAACACTGTACCACGTTTTATCCCTACCTTAGGCCTGCCCATCACAAAGTTGCCTTCTTGGCCCACTTTGCCTTGCTCCCCATAAGACTTCTGCAACTCGGTTGCACCATACCCTTAGCTTATGTTGAGGGCCACTCTAAAGACAACTAGTAAAGAGAGTTTGCTGAAGGTTGACGTCACGCATTGTCCCCTCACCACGTGAAAAATCTACGCAATAATGTTATGTAGATCCAAGAGCAGAATGTAGATTTTGTTTTGCTTCACTTAAAGAATTATATTCTTTTCCCCTTATCAATCTATTTCCTTTGATATTTTTTTTCTAATTTTCTTTGGCCTACAGAAAGCCCACAGCCAAATTATACACCTTTTCTTAAAAAACAATTTTTTTAAAGATTTTATTTATTTATTTTTAGACAGAGGGGAAGGCAGGGAGAAAGGGAGGGAGAGAAACATCAATGTGTGGTTGCCTCTCGTGAGCCTGCTACTGGGGACCTGGCCTGCAACCCAGGCATGTGCCCTGACCGGGAATCGAACCTGCGACTCTTTGGTTTGCAGGCCGGCACTCAATCCACTGAGGCACACCAACCAGGGCTATGTCTGGATTTTTAAAACTCAGATTTATCCATGCTGCTCTATGAAGTTGTTCATTCTCATTGCTGTAAAATGTTCCACTGTGTGAATATGCTGTAGTTTATTATATATTCTACTGTTGATGGACATTTGGTACAAAGAATGATGTTATAAACATTCTAAAATGTGCCATTTGCTGAATATATGTATGCATCCCTTTGGGAATATATCAAGCAGTGGACTTGCTGAGTCACAGGGTATCATGTGTTCAGCTTTTGTAGCTTCTGCCAAACAGTTTTCCAATGTGTTGTACCAAGTCCGTTCCTATCAGCAAAGCATGAGAGTTCCAGTTGCTCCATATCCTTCCCAACATTTTGTGGTATTTGTCTTTCTCGCTCTGGTGGATGTGCGTGTGTGCTAATGTTCTGTTTATATACCCTTAATCCTGGATTTTATCTATCAATTTTCGAAATGTATTCAGTCTTATAAGTTGCCTTAAAGCCTTTATGGAACAATGTGAAGTATAAATACATACATAGTACAATATGGGTGCAAATATGAATCCTCAGCTAATGGTGCCATTACCCCAAACCCTCGAGGCTTGGCTTTCATCCAGCTCTCACATGCAGTTGGTTGAAAAGTAGCGTTGATTCTCCCTTACAAGAGGTCTTGAATTCAACCTCTCTGCCAATTCCCCCAGCTACTTCCCTAGTTCGCGCCTTCATCCTCTCTTACCTGGGCTATTGTAAGAGTCTTTGCATACATTCCCATTCTCATCCATGCTTCCTTCTTCCCTCACCCAAATTAATTCTCCTTAAAAATAAAAATATTCAAAAGCACTGAAGACGCCTATTTTTTCCTTTTCTTTCCATCGTGTGAGAAGAGGCTTTCCATTCTTTGTTGGCTTCTAAGGGGTGAGATTAAGTCAAGCTATGAGAACCTAGATTCTCACACTAGAGTCTTGATATTAGCTCAAGAATGTGATTTGATATTGGAATGGGGACAGTAGTAGTAGTATTTTCTGCGTATTAGCCTTTCTGAGATACAAAACCCAATATTGGCCCAATACGTTTTTGAATGCCCAAAAAGCATAATATGATTTCATTACACAACAGTATGTTGACATTAAAAAAATCTGTGCCTTAGTAAATTATTAATATGAGGGATTAGCTTTCAGAGTCAAATTTAAGAAACGCTTCAGCTCTCTTCATATACTAACATTCCCTTGCATAAAGCCTGGTGATTTAATTCTAGTTGGCTTTTAATTGAAACAGTGTTCCCTAATCCCAACAGGACAGGCTAACCACATTTCCCTTTATGCTTTAAAAAATTTCCCTATATCTGTACTTATAATCTGTCTGACAGTGTACGTATTGAGTCATGTATGAGTCAGTCTCCTCCCCCTCCCACACGAGCTTGTAAGCGTCTTAAAGTTAAAGGCACATTTGGGTCCTCCTAGTGAAGGAACCTGAAGGAAGGGTTGAATGTTTCATGTCGTTCCATGTCCACCCTGCAAACACTTCCCAGCGTCTACTAATAGTAAAGAAAAATAAAGAGCTTGCTAAACAAAGACCTATGTAGGTGCTCCGTAAATCCACCACAATTGCAGTCACTTAAAGAGATGAATATTGGGAACTACTTAACAGAGAGTCGTCATCTAGGTGCAGTTCATGGAAAATGTTCTCGGAAATTTGTGAATTAATCAAAACTCCTTACATTCATGTTTTCCTTTCATCTTCACAAAAATAAAGCCCTTGATGAAATAAACCGGAGCTGGAAGGCAAGATTCAGCCCTTGGTAAATCATTAATTGGTTAAAGTGGTTTTTACCTCTGTTTCCCCTTTTATAGATTCCTGTCTTTGTGGGGAATTGCTCCCACATGCTGTTTGAGGCGACCCACCAAGAGAACTTCCCCGCCAGGGCGCACGAGATCTTTCTCTCCCATCGTCCCCCCCAAAACCAATAGTCACTTATTTTGTCACTGCCCCAAGGGTTCTGCTCTCTGTCGATATGAATGTGAATACAGCTTTTAACATGTATAAATAGTGTTTATATCTTAACCTTGGCCCCAAAGAATGAGAGCTAATGGTGCGAATTTGACTCCTATGACAGGCTTGTGGTTAGTGCTTTAACTTGCAAAAAAAAAAAAAAATGTTCTGTTACCCACTTGCTTCCTTCTTAAATGTGAAAAAAAACCAAAGGAGGAAAGGTTCCTTTTGCAAACTGCTGAAGGGGAAAGACTGAAACTCTTAGACATCTCATTTCCCCTCACACACCCGGTCTACAAAATGGAAAGTTAAAGTGACTGCTGGATTTATTTTGTGCTATATTTATAACTGTATTCCTGGACATATTGGGTTTTCTTTTAAGGAATTAATACCTGCATGACAGGCTACTTTGCATTAGCATAACATTCCAGCCTCCGCATCACGTCCGTAGGCATTATGTCATTTGAACCAGCTATGGCCTTATGCAGTATTACCTGGATTTTACAGATGAGTCAGCAGAGCTCCAGCAGGGTTAAGTGAGCGGCCTCTAAGGGTTAAGTGACTGACTGTAAGGGACAGAATTGGTCTGGAGCTCTGCCTTGCTGCCTTAATGCCTCTGCTGGAATATACAGCTATGCTTGCTGAAGATTAAGAAGCTGCTTTTGATTCTGGTAGATACTCATCTCCAAGGGGGGGAAAAAAAACCCTGGTGTCTTCACTCCGTAGCATTTGAATATTAATTTTCCTTATCTGTTTCAATTTAGGCTGACTTCCTTGTTCACTTAATTGACTGGTAATTCCTTTGTTTACTTTTTTCCAAATCTCAAGAACCCAGTCATAAGTATTAAAAATGGTTACATTAGCATTTAACATTTTTTTATGAAACTCGAGCATTTCAGAAAGGGGTAATTTAGGCAGGCATGTATGTAGAATTTTGCATTTTAATTAAAAAAAAACCCCTCAAAATGAAATGAACCTCTGACAGTAACAGATGACTACTTCTAAAAGCTCTGCGCTCCTATTTGATGTATGTTCAATATTTTCTTGTGGATAATAAGTCCTACAACTTGTTTCAAGAAAAGTGACAGGAGTAAAACAATTAAAAAAGACAAAGCTGCTCTTTTTTAATCATATGCTCATACATAAAACTGGATTGTGAATTATTTCCGGAGAAGCAATTGACAAAGTACAAGTAAATCACTAGAAGAAGTAAAACTGTCTTGCTTTTTTTTTTTTTAATGTTCAAACCAAACCTCTATCCTTGTCCAATGAAGAATTTCATCCAACAAATACATATTCACAAAGTATGAAATATGGACCTTGTGCACTTCCTCAGGCCTAAGAATAGTGTTTAAACTAAAATTTCATATTTTCTCTGACCTCCAATACACGAATATAAGAACATAACTTAAAAATAATTTTCTGTTGTAGCAGACTATCCATTAATCATTCTTTAGATACTATTGGCTTTGTGAGTTTTCAGGTAAAAAGAAAAACTGTAAGTTCAAGATTGATCAGAAAACCTGAGCATATTTATGGATTTGAAGAAAACAAAATCTGGCCAAATAGAATTTTTGTAACCCCCTTTCTGAAGTCCAGAAGGACAAATCTTTCAACATCCATTTTCCTGTGAAAATTCTTCAGTGGTAAACGGCTTGATTGGGTAGATCAAAGGGTTAATTTGTGATTTCAGAAAAAGACTGTGACTTCCCTTATTTTTTTTTAACTGTGGTGCGTGGGAGGAAGGTAGAAAGAGGCCCCAGAATGAATTCACTAATTGGGGTTTTCACCTGCTGTGAGTCTAATCGAATACAAAGCCTTATTTGTAGCTGAAGAGGAAGGGAGATTATGCAGAGTGTCAGAATTTCTGCCTAGTTTTGAAATTCTTGTTATTTGGCACAATTCTGGAAAGGCAGGCAAATAGTTACAGCTTTGAGCTGTTGTTAAGGTGGACTGGGAATGCTGTTGTCATATGGGCTTGAACCACCTTAACCAGTTATCCATTTTTAGCAGGAGGTGGTTATGGGGCAGGGATATAGCTGGCAGGCTAATAGGTACTTGGAATTCTTTCCCGTGAAGCAACCACCGGCCTGTGAGGTTAATGAAGTGTGGCTTTATTTTAGTGAAGATGCTAAACTTCGCATCTTTTTAGATGTTCGGGTTAATATAGGTGGCTCTGTGAAGCTTTGAAAAATCTTATTAAGAGAAAACTACATGAGAGGAAGACTGAGTTTGACTTCATCTGGAACCTGTTTGGTGAAATCCCTGGTATAGATGGCAGCTGGCTCAGAGCGCTTTGCTCAGCCTGGCTTACTCTGCCCCCCCTGCAGGGGAAGGGCCGGGGGGAAAATAGGCTTTTGTGTGCCCGTGAAGTGCTCTGTGTCTGAATGTGGAGGACTCTTCATTTACTAGTTAATGCAAACTGACTGGATATTCTTATATCCAGGAGATTCTGGTTTCAGATTGATCTAAAGGGATTGTTACACATATTTTAATTAGTACACCATGGTATTTGCCCTAACTAGAAATGACTCACCATCATTGTAAGCATTTGTTAGATGTCTCATTCACTGTCCGGGGCTAGTTCTTGTTATTTCGCAAAGAAAACCATGGAGTCCTCAGGCGTTTACTGCATATCCAAATGTTGAAACCTTACAATAAAGTATGCATTGTATTATGCTTAATCGAAGCAGTATCTATATCCCAAATGGGTTTTTATAAAATGATACTGGTTATGCCTAAGATTGGTTAGGGAACAAAAAGCAGTTCAGAGAGAGGCTCTTGGAGCTAGAGGGAAGCTGGCCCCTCGGGGGTGGTGAAGTCCCTCAGGGCCATCCCCAGGCAAGTGTCCACCACACACCATTCCGTCTTTTTTTTTTTTTTCCTGCTCCTCATTTTGACACTGATAAAATCAGGCTAACATTGAAACCACAAGCAGCCTGAAAGGGAAAACGCTGTGTTTGTGGAAGATCGGAGGGAGCCGCCTGGCCTGTGTCCTTGGCCCTTCACGCCGTCCACTGGACGGGCTCATCCAAACTCATGACTCCACAATGTTGACATTTGCAATTGAGAGCTCCAGTCTGGACATCCTCCCTCGGAGCTCTGGACTTAGATGTCCAACTTCCTGTAGGATCCCTTCACTTAAACAGCACACCGCCACCTCAAACTCATCATCTCCCCCGGGTCCTCTTCTGCCTGAACCTGCCTCTTCCTCCTAGCCTGGTGAACACTGCTCATTCTCCAATAGTGATCCTCAACCTCAGCTGTGCATTAGCATCATCCCATGAGACTTAAAACTCCCAGTGCCCAGGGCTAAGTAAATCAGAATGCCCACGTGGTGAGACCCAGGCATATGGATTTTTTAGCGCTCCCCAGGTGGCCCAGCTTGAGGACCATCGCCCTTCTTGGTCTTCCCTCTCTTACATTCCTGCATGTGATCAGTCAAGACTCCCTTAGTTCTGATCGAATTTTATTATTTCTCCACTCTTTCCCCACCACGGCCAGCCTGCGGGTCCATCAGACCGCAGGCACCTTGGATCTGGGCTCTGAATTCCAAACTCTTCTGATCCAGCCCCACACCACTGCCCGAGCCATTTTTCACATTGACAAATCCTTTAAAAAGCTAGGTCAAACTCTGGACTATCACACTAAATCCTCAATTTGCCCGCCTACCTCTGTAATCTCCATCTTTGACCTTCTCTCCCAAAGGGCAAGAAGAGCATTGCAGTTTTTGGCCCCTTTGCTGTTATGTTAATGGCGATAACTCCTGCTGTTTCCGCCGTTCATAACTGTTGACTTGCCTTTATCCCCCAACAGCCAGAAGCTCTATTTGGGCCACAGAGGAGGTGTCTAGAAATATCTGTCCAGTGAATGAGCCTAGTCTCCTTTTCTGCTCCAACTGGTGGTCCACAGTCAGCATCCCATCTACAGCCTCAGAGGGTGGATTTGACTGGGTGGGTCCCTGTTTGGTCAGGGTCCTGGGCAAAACAGACGGTACATTCAAAAGTGGTACTTGAGGAGAGGATGGTGAAAAGCGTATTTACCAAAATCCGGGCAGAGTAGGGGAAAGAACACAGGCAGGAAGACAGAGTGGTTTAAGGAACCTGGAGAATGCTGTTGCAGTAGAAATGACCACTCAACAAGACTTGTGGCTGTGGATAAAGGAACTCAGACACCGCCAGGCTCAAGGCCAACAAGAAGGAGCTTATAGAATAAATACCCAAACAGCTCTCTCCTGCTGCCCTTTCATCTCCTGCTATAGGCCTTTCATCATTGCCTCCCATTGGCTGAAAGCAAAGGGAAGCCAAAAGGCAAGAGAGCCCGATTGATGCCATCCACAGAGGTCCAACCCCCTGGGGCACAGAGAGAACTGAGAAGGGCAGAGGATAGAGCTGCAGGGGAGAATGGGGGAATATCCAGCACAGCCCCTTAGGTCAGAGAGGTGCTCGGTTTTCTGAAATACCTACAACATTTAAGTGGTTCAAAGACTGGAGTTAGGGATATAGAAAAATGTGTGGGGTCACCTTCCCAGACCTTATCCCATCTCATTCTTTCCTTACTGCTGTTTCCAGCAAATTCACTATCCTCTGCTCTCAGCCAGCAGTGAGATCGCTTGTGAGCAGACAAGGACAGTACAGATCTTCCCCTACTAATAAAAGAAGCCACACCTCGCCATGGCGGCATGGGTCTTGCAGCCAGACCACCGAGTTCCAGTACTGGCACTGCCACATTCTAGCCAGGGGTGCTGGGGACGAGTGGCTCCTGGTAGATTCTGGAGACAGGATTTCAACGTAAGTTTTTGTTTGGTGGCAGAGTCCTCATAATCTTTTCCCGCCCGTGTTCACACCAAAACAAGAATAATAAAATAAGAGGAGGGGCTGCTATAAATAAGCCATTAATGGATTATCATACATGGCATCACTACATAAATGAAGATACATAAGTGATGTTCTCTTCTTAATGCCTTTCCCTAATAAGCAAAATTCATAACCTGAATTAGTTGCTAACAGTCACGGGGATGCCCATGTCACTTCTTAATAATACTTCCAGTATTTAATTTTAAAAATAATATCAAGATTCAGGAAGAAGTCTTCAAGTTCCTATAACCGTAGTCTAAAAAAGATCTTCAAGATCTATTTTTGAGGATTGCCATCTGTCAAATTTAAGAAAAAAAATCTGAATAGTGATTTTTTTTTATTTTCCATTCCTTTTTTCTAAGATTTATTCCTAGTAGTTTCCTAATTGGACCCTGAGAAAATAGACAAGCTCTTATATTTTATAGAAACATATCAGAATTCCAGAATCTTGAGTAGGTAATTAAAAAGTGTAAAACAACCGAACCAAAACAAAAAAAAAAAAAAAAAAAAAAAAAGGAAGAAAAGGCAATGCTGACTCACCACACAGGGGATGCAAACCTGGGTTTGATTGATTTCTGATATTTACCAATGCCCGTGCTGTGGCGTTTGTGTCTTTTCACGGAAATCAACATAATCACTATTTAAGTCATTTGCCACATTGACACCGAGATTACATCACTGATCATTGCAAAGGCCTGCACTTGCTCATCACAGAACACTTGTCCTCCTCCAGTCAAAGAGAGGGCCAGACCTAGAATCTCCACTTCGACCCAGGGACAACCTGACCCCAGGCGAATGGAGTCCTAGTGCGCCCCCCTCAGACGGCTACAGCAGCTGCCTCCACGGCTCACTGGCTGAACAGCTCTACAAGGCAGCACTAATGAATGTCTCAGTCTATCAGGCAAAAAGCCTGAAGAAATGCCCTATTTGCTTTAAAATAGCAATACCAGTCATACCTACATGCACATGTCTTTCGTGATAACGTTTATATTTTTATTTGGTTTGTCAGGGTAGGGAAGAAACTGGCCTCTCTCTCTCTCCCTTTCGTTCGCGTACTTTATTTCTTGTCTCTTGTGCCACGCTGTAACAGACGGTAAAAGAGAGATTGATGTCTAGAGTCCTTTCAGTTTTTATATTCCACGGGGAAAATGTTGAACGAAAAATAAAGGATATTTTAAGGGGGGGCATGTTTTGAACTCTGCACTGAGGTGGCATGAATCACCCAGCAGTGAGAGTGGAAAGGAAATGGTTGAAAGAAGATAAGAGAAGCAGGCCAACAAAATAAATGGAGGAGGGACAAAGAAACCACGAAAGGAGTTTATCTTAAGATACTCTTTGGACTCCAATGGAAGATACGTGGAGGCTGCAAAAAAGTCTTCTGCTAATGAAGGCTTTCTTCTCTTCGAAGTAGTTACAAGCTTGAAATAATTTTGCATAGTTAACCTGTGTCATCATATTGCAAACTCTAAGATTAGAAATACTGGAATTCTCTAGGCTCCGTCACTTTCCCAATCCAATCTTCCAATGGAAATGGTTGCCTTTTAGATTTCTCTAAAAGAATACTAAAAGACCAAACCGTGCCACCCCACGGGTGGTGGTGTTTTATTTCGAGAGTCTCTGCCAGTGGTTCGCAAACTTCTGCGTGCTGCGTTTTCCGATTCAGGAGGTCTGGGCTGGGGCCTGGAAATTGTCGTTTCTAAGAAGTTCCAGGTGATGCTGATATGCCGGTCCCAGAACTTCACCCAGAACCGCTGCGGTATCGCAAATACACGTACAAATGCTTCTCAAGCTACCGGTTCAGCTCCTGATGAGTGTAACCTGAATTTCAGGTCCTTGCAGCCTCACCACTTTAATGTTCAATTAAGTGGGGGGGGGGGGGGGGCAGGGTGAAGTAGAATTATGCTTACGATTTTTCTCTTTCATTCTCTAAAAGGAAAACTGAGTCTCCACACTTAATGGTCTGCGATGAGGTCATTTGCACCTAGGTCATTTATTTAGGCAACAAGTAGTCTTACTGGAGGTTTTAAGGAGTGCCAGCAGGGCGGTGTGTGTCTTCCAGGTTCCTGGGACTACCTTAAATCCCCTTCTCTGTTATGCTTTCTTTTTCTTTTCTTTTTCCTTTCCGTTTGGAAAGCCCCGAGTGCGGGTCTGCGGGAGTCCGGGTTCGCAGGTCGGTAGTTGGGGGGCGGAGCCTGGCCCGGCCCCGCCCAGTCCGCCCGCAGCGCCCCCTCCCCGCCCGCCCCGCCGCCGCCCGCCAGCCTGCCAGCCCGCGCCGGCTCCTCCGCAGTGCTTTCAGCTGCGAGCCTGGGCGGCGGCGGCGCTCGACTTTCGGGAGCCCGGCGGCTCTGGGAAGCTCACTCCAACGTTTGCCCTCCCCCGACCGCGGAGCACTTGCAGCCATGAGGGAACAGCTCAAAGGGTAAGTGCATCGAGGCCCCTTCGGATCGCCGCAGTCCGTGCACTTGTGGCACGACCAGGGGGCAAGACGAGGCGGCCAAAACTTGGGTAAGCGCGGCGGCTGCACCCCGGGCTGCGGACGGCGGACGTCGGGGAACCTCTCCCGCGAGTCCCAGGCGGCGCCGCTGCAGGTGCGCCCCCGGGGCTTCTCCTGTCCCCGGGCTCGCGGGGAGCCCCTTTCCCCTGGCTTTGGGACGGGCTCGGAGAGAAAAAACTGATCTCTCTCCATACCCAGAGGGGACAGTGCGTTCCCCACGCGGGGATTGGGGCCGCTAGAGCTTTTACTCCTTTCCGGGCTGTGTGTGTGGACATGAGCCAGACAGGCTGTTCCTAAATCGTCGCTCGACCTCGCAGAAGGAAGGGGGGCGCGCGGCTCTACCTCCCTCTGCACTGCAAGTGCCAAAAGGTCAACTTTCTGCCTGATTTCTTCCGAGAATTCCAGTTGACATTTCCCTAGCTGCATTTTCTACTGTGTTCGTCTCATGCCCCAAGACTTGCAGAAATCAGGAAAGAAAGAAAAAGCAATCTAAAGGTTAGCGTTCAAGGATTTGACACAGAGGCTCGAGGGTTGTTGTTTTTTTTTTTTTTTTTTTTCCCTTTGCCCTCTGGGGTTGAATGTGGAGTCATTTCTGAGTGTCCTTCTCTCGCGTTTCTCCAGGTGTCTGTACTCGTCTTTAAGCAAAGTTTGTCATTCCCGATCCGATCGTGCCAAAGAAAAGGGCAGGATACTTTATTTCAGTTAAGTTTGAAGCTTAAATCGAAGGGCTTGAGTTGCCCTAGGGAGGCATATTATTAATTATAAAATGCCTTAACGTGAAAATACCCATCTGATTGAGGTGGTGAACCAAAGTCTTTCAGTGAAATCTACATTCTCTCTTGGCCAACAAGCTCTTCCTGGTCTCTCTGCTTCTAAATCTTGTCACCTCTCCTGTCACCCCTCATGCCCTTTCTTGTTTTGCTTAGATTTGTAAACATTTCCTTGTTCCCAATCCCCTCTTTGGGAGGATGCCGTTGTTCTTGGAGAAGCTGGAAGAGCAAATGAAACAACGCGGTGCATATGAAAGGTCTCTGACCCTTGATCAGCGTGGAATTGGTTTCAGTCATCATTGTTTGATCTCGCATTGGACACGACCCTGAAGTGAAATTGCTTTGGCCAAAGTTGAGGGTGGGTGGGAATTAGCCCTGAAAAGCAAATAGAACCCAGAACAAGTAACAGCTGGAACAGTTACTGATGCAATCATCTTTGCCCTGGCTTGAGCCAAGCAGAATAACATGCTAAATATCCCAGGGTAAAGAAATGGGGACTAGAACAGGATTTCTGATACTTGGTTTGACACCCACCCTTCTTAACCCACTCCCCACAGTAGCAGAAACTTTTAAATATATTTTCCCATTCCCACCCTGCCAGTATTCCAGCAATGCAAGCCAAGTTCAACATTCAGCATGCAAATGCCAAGGTTCGTCTAGCAAAGGAGTCTGATCCCCAGATTAAAGGGAAATGATGATTTTGTGTGTGTGGATCATTGGCCTCCAGATTATATAGGAAGCCAAACTGTAATCCTCTGCAAATCGCAAGAGAACGCTACCTTTTTATGCCGCTGCATAGTGATTAGTTTCTTCCCTGGAAAGTAATGGAAAGATATATATATATATATATTTTTTTTTAAAGGCAGCTGTTTGGAATATTTTCAGTACCAAATAACAGTGGTGGCAGAAGAAATCTTATTTTAATTAGGCAACTGCCATTTCCCGGCAAGAGCAGTAGAAATTTGTTACTTTTTATAAGTGTTTAATGTTTGTTTGTAAGAAACTAAAAAAGCAATTTCAATAAGTCTGACTATTCCAGCACTGACAGCAGGAACAGCTCTGAGACCGCTATAATGTTGCACACTACTTGAAACTGAAGAAGGTGAGAGAAAATTTAAATTGTAGCGGAGGAAATTAGGTCAGCCCTGGGCTTAGTATAGTAATGCATTAATTTCTTATTATTGACAAGTACCGTAGGTGTTGCCCGGGTCTTTTGTCACTTGCAGTGATTTTGTATTGTCATTTGCATCAGGTTCTTATCACAGCCTCAGCAAGAGGGGAGAAGAGAGATTGTTGAAGTTTGTACACATTATGAAAAGAGGAGAAGTCAGAGTTTCAGGGTGGTTCCGAGAGGGGTATCTGATGCCAGGCTTTGGAAGCACCAGGGCCAAAACCAAGAACATTTTAAAGATTGTCCTCAGGATTATTTGTGAAGCTGGTCTCTGTGCTGATGTACACGTAGAATTGTGGTCGCTGTTGAACATCACTGTTCTCCGGAAGACTGGACAAAGATGTACCCATGAACATGTGAACAGGTTTCAGAATTTCCTTTCTGCTTGGGCATGGTGTATGGGGAGTGCGTGCATTTCCAATATGAAAAATGAAGCGCAGAAAAGAGACAGTTTCCAAAAATAGCCCCACCTACCTTTCTACCACCACCTCCCCAGCACAAGCATGTTTTCTATATTGTCTGTATATTCCAGGTGAACCTGAGCTGCTTCTCATGGAGTTACTGAGAATTCTCTACTGTATGTGAAGACAGACGTAATTAGTAGAGCTGTAAAAATCTGTGTTCACAGCAAAACAATTGGTTTGTTTGTCCTGCGAGGTACAGTGCAGATACGAGTTACGCAGATCTGTGTTGAGCAGTTCATCCCGTTCATATTCATCTTTCCTATTTGGGGGGGGGGTAATACTGGCTCACTAGCACTTAGATTTCACCAGAGATTGAAAATACCCACATACAGTGAAGTGAATATTTGGTTCATACAGTTACCAAAAAATCTGGACGTTTCAGCCATGTCAGCAATCGCTTTGTAGCATTAAGCAATTAAAATATGGTTTTCTAGTTTTGAGCCTTAGTCACACACACCCTTTATTTCTTCTTTCCACTGTGCTAGCTTCTTTTGCTTGGTACTGGCTTGCAAATGAACTGAAACTAAGACTGCAGAGGTGAAATAGAAATCTGTTTTTGTAGTTACTTTGTCTTGCTTTAAAAACAAGGTTTGTGTGTTGCAAGGGAAGAAGGTAAAAGAAGATTGGCTTTTGGATTTGTTGGAGGACATGTATCTAGGTTATTCGGGTTCCCCAGAACCACAGGTAGTTGGGACAGCGGGTACCCGGAAAGGACTAGTACTTATCTGGTAACACTGAGGGGTACCTAGAAGCCAGGCCTTCGTATTTCTTCCATCCTCCAGGAAAGGAAATTTCATTGGAGCTAAGGACCATTGGATTAAAGGATAATATCTAAAATCCTTCTCATAACTTTTAACCACTGGAAGAAATTCCTTAAATAAAGATAGATATGTAAGACTATCAACAGTCATGAGGGGGGTCTTTTTGGAGGGAGGGAACTGCATGAAGCCCTCAGTCACTCTACGTGGGACTCTCCTATCACGTGTATGCAAGTTTCCCTTTTCTGTTGGAATTGCATTTCGTACAAGTTATTTCTTGCCCATGTTCCTCCTATCTGAAGTCCTTTTACAGAAGGTGGCTTTTCCGAGTGATTCTCTCTGTTAGATTTATCAGCTCAGACAGACATTTTCCTGCCCATCCATTGAAGATGCTACAATCCTCCCACGTGTCGCAGAGATGGGATGCTATTAGTCCTCAGTTTGTATAATAAGGGCCTGTAGATGTAGGCAAACGTGCTTTTCCTCTCTTCTCTCTTCCTCCCTCTCTGGTGCGCACATATGAATGGCCTTTGGAAATGCCGAGGTGTAAATGCAGGGTGGTCTCACTAG
The DNA here is from genome assembly GCF_022682495.2 of Desmodus rotundus. Lineage (NCBI taxonomy): Eukaryota > Metazoa > Chordata > Mammalia > Chiroptera > Phyllostomidae > Desmodus > Desmodus rotundus. Next base: position 81,831,752 of record NC_071400.1, read on the forward strand.
CAGATGACCTTTCCTTGCTGGGCACTTGTGTGCAGAATTGGTACACAATCCCTTTCCAAGCTAAAAAACACCCAAGAACAAGCAACACTTTTCCCATGAAGCTGCAAGCTGCAGCCTCCTTGTGCTGTGCATGTAAAGTACCAGCCCCGCCCACCCCTTGTCCAGATCATAAACCAGCTTGGTCCGGGGCCTTCCTGAAACCCGGTAGAGCGCGGACTGCAACTTCTGCGCTCCTTGCTCTTCAACACCTGGACATCATTCTGACACATTCCCTCAACTGAGAAGCCCCTGTCACACTCCTCAAATGTGAATTGTCTCTGCAGAAAAGTAAGACAGAAATGAACGCGTCTGGAAAAGACTGGAACAGCACTTCCAAAGTGAACATTATCCTGCTGGATCACTGAATGGGAACTGTCAGGGGGGTGCCCTTCCAAGTTGTACAGTTTGGGGAATTTCCACATGGTTTGCTGACACGACTGTTTCTTATTTCCCAAACCACAATAAATGTTTCTCCTATGTGTTTATGTTTTAAAAACAGAGGTAAATCACATTGACTGTTAGTTTTGCTCTCTGTGTAGGATCTTAGGCTTGGCTCACTTGCCTATTTTTATCATCAACTGATAAAAGGTTTGCTTTTAGTGGGCATCAATTGGGGGGTGCCACACAATAACAAAAATGACCACTTATGGAACATTAGCAGGTGCCAGCCACTTATTTATATCAAGCAACCCAGGGGAGCAGGCTTGCCCCAAATTTCACAACTGGCAGGGCCCAGAGCCAGAAGCCAACGCTAAGATTTAAAACCCAGGCTGAGGTCACTGGACAGTCGCTGCCTCCCTGAACTCCTCTCTCCAGGTGAGGCCTCTGTACTTCCTGCTCCCCTTGAAGTGTCCACATTTAAGCTCTTTCTCTTCTCTCCATCCCCACCCCTCCCCCAAAGATTATGAATAGGCCCTGCGTTCCGAAATATCACTCAAGGCTGCATTTTACTGTACCAAAGCCAGTCATGTAATCCCTGAAAACTGGAAATATGATGCTATGGTGATTTATGTAGATGGCCAAAGCAAGGAAACGTATATGTAGTTATCTCTCTCAGGTTTGTTCATGTAATCGAAGGAGGAACAAGGGTGGTTTGTTCTTTTTTTTTTTTTTTTTTTGGTCTGGGGGGTGGGGGCAGGAGCTGATAGCCGGCAATGACACTTAGCTAAACTTCAAGAAATGGAACAGAGCTGTGAATGCTCCATTCAGGCCCAAGTAAATATAGGAAAAGGTGCAGTGCTGTATAGCGCACCGATTTAAAAACACATTCTAAAAGGAATGGGAAGAGAGAAGGTATGATACATTAGTCGGGCAATGGATGCACCTTGGGCTGAAATGAAATGCAGCTATCACGGATGGGAGATCTGGATACGGAGAAGACAGATTAATGGAAAAAACATCAAGAGCAGTTAAAACAAATGACAAGTGAGGCGGTTTATTTATTAAACTAGCATTCTCTCTTTGACAGAGTTGAGTAGCACTCGTCACTGTCCTTTCTGAATGTTCCCCATCGGGCAGGTGAAAAATCCTGATTTGCAATCATTGATTGTATAACAAGGTCATTTTATCATAACAGAAGGGCAACTGACTTGTGGGCACACGACAGAAACAAACTCTGGTTACCAAATAACGTTCATGTTGCTTTTACCTTTGAAAGCAAAGGTAGAGGCTTCCCTGCTTGTAAGATAAACATCCTACACTACACGAAAGTCCTTTGAAGTACAGATGATGCTGAAGGATTCAAAAGAAAACCTGACCTTTTTCCCCCCTCCTTTTCTCTACTGTCCATTAGACATTCTAACGTCTCTCTTTGTATTTGATGTTTTAGCCATGAGACCCAAACAACTTGCTGGGACCATCCGAAAATGACAGAGCTCTACCAGTCTTTAGGTAAGGACGCGGCCATGTTTCTTCCGGGTTAAATGACAGGTGACTTTTAGCATAAAGTAGATTGTATGTAGTGTGCAAATCCTTTGTTGTCTTAATATATCGCTCGATTGTTTAAAGGGTGAAAATGACTTTTCTATCGCAACTTGACTATCAGCTTTCTTTTTTTCAGAGATTCCTTAAAAGTAAGTTTTAGGATTTCATGGGTTCCTGAAAATTCAACATACCTGAGAAGGCCCAAAAGTTCTTTGCAGTTTTCTTTGCCGCCTAAAAGGATGGAAAAAATACTTGGATTTATGGCAATTTTCCCCGCAATGAGAAAAGAAAACTCTTTCGAATTGCTCTTATTGATTTCTTCCTTGTAAAACCAAGACATCGTTTTGCCAAACCACAAATGTTGTGTAAAGGAATTTTCTGCAGTCTTTCCAGTGCTTATAATTCCTAAGTCTGTCAGGTCATCTGTGTGAACAGTTAAATGACTTCTCTCCTATGGCTTATTCTGTGTTTGTGTAAGAGCCTGACAGTTCTGGGTTTTTTTTTTTTAATTTTACTTATTGATTTGTGAGAGAGAGGAAAGGAGGGAGAGGGAGAGAGAGAGAAAGAAAGAAATATAGATTTGTTGTTCCACTTATTTATGCATTAATTGGTTGATTCTTGTATGTGCCCTGACCAGGGATCGAACCTGCCATGTTGCCGTATCGGGGACGATGCTCCAACAAACTGAGCTACCTGGCCAGGGTGTGACAGTTCTTTTTACTCTCATAACTTGGATATTTTCTTAAAGAGATACACAGCCTCCAAATAAGTGGAAAACTTCAGTCTTTTTCATGATCGATAGAAGTCCACTCTATACCATTTAATTTCTGTCTGGAATACTCTGAAATGAATTCTGTTATGCCACAACTAGGTTTTTTTGTAATAATTTTTTAAAGATTTTATTTATTTATTTTTAGAGAGAAGGGAACAGAGGGAAAAAGAGAGGGAAGGAAACATCGATGTGCAAGAGAAACATCAGTGGGTTGCCTCTCACATGCCCCCAACTGGGGACCTGGCCCACAACCCAGGCATGTGCCCTGACTGGGAATCGAACTGGCAACCTTTCAGTTCACAGGTGCTCAAGCCACTGAGCCACACCAGCCAGGGCTTCTTGTTGTTTTTAATGGAAGGTAGTCATGTCTTCTCTACTACTAAACATTTTTAAGTCTGCTTTTTTTGTGTGAATGGATATATCTACAGATAAAAATGCACTAGGTGAACTCTTTGGGTTTCAAGTTACGTGACAAGGCTCATGGGAATCAAGATTCTTAAACATAAATTCTGTATACGTGAATGTATGTGGACTGTTTATGTGTATGTCTCTGTAGCTATTACTACCTTTCTCTCATAGGTTCCTATCAGTTGATGAATTGCAGCTATAGAGACATTAGGGAATGGGGTAGGAAACATACAAAAAAATAGTTTTCTTAAGTTTTATCTAAAATGATGTAAGTTACTTCTAGAAAATCTGAAAAATACAAATAAACAGCACAAAAAAGAAAAGCAGTCACATAATTCCAGCCGGACTCATTGCATTTCAGGTAATATTTTGTCATTTTAGTCAGCAGTGAGTGTGTACGCATGCGTACACACATGCGCACACACCCCCTCTTTTAAAATTTAAACAAAATGGGAATCTGCTAAATTTTAAGTGCTACGTTTTCAGTCCCTACAGATGGTTTCTGGCTTATAATGCTGCACTGTTTAGACCACAGGTGGAAAACTTGAATGCATATATTTTGGCAAATGAGAAAATGAAGTGGGGTGTGCTGGGGAAGTGGGGGTCCTGGCCCAGTGCTCTCGGGACTTTGGGTTTTTCAAGAGAAACTAGGAATCGGTCAATAAAGAGCTAGTTTAATCTTGTCCGTGGGCCTCCTGATTATAAACTCTGCCTTACAGAGACTCAGCCCACTTGTAATTTCTACTCTAATCGCAGAGTGTAATCTCTTCATTAGGTGTAATCTTTTCATTTCCTTTTATTGGGGAATTATTATTGTAGGGTCGATACTGTGTCATTGTTTTTTTAGTTTAAAAACATACACAAGCTAACAAATGAAAAAGAAGAAAAGGCAAATTGTATATAACCCACCTCTTAGACTTAACTGATGTTTAATATTTAATAATCTAGTAAGTATCTTCAAAACTTTCTTTCTATACACACCTTTTTTACAAAGTTTGATCATTCTGTTTTATAATCAGCTTTTTTTCACCTAAAAGTAATGTACCATGGCCATATTTCCATTTCATTGCATTGTATTCTCTACCAGCTTATTTTTAACTACTCAGTAATGAGAAATCACGAACATGGTTAATTAAAAGCTAATTGAGAATTGTCAATGAATAGGTGTTTCTACCTTCACTAAGCATTAAATACACTTTTATCATATTTCTAAAGTTTTCTCAGTAGGTGGAATGTGATGGTAAACGCAAAGCTTACTGGTACGTAAGTAGGTGGTACGTCATCTTGGGCAAATCACCTGACTTTGGAACCTCATGGAATTATGCAGGGGAATCTAGAGCTCATTTATTACAAACTCCTTCTTGGATGAAATCAACTTTACTGTGATAATTTACATATAATGAGATGCAGCCATCCTAAATACCTGGTCAATTCCAACCCCCTTTGAAATTCTGGTTTTTGCCATCTTAATAACTAACATTTTGGAAATGAATTAGGTACCATATTTCTTTTTTCAGCTTTCAGAACTAATAATCCAGTACTTTTCTTTCAATCAAATATTACTTTTCTCTAATGGGGACTCATCATATAACACGTGCATACACTAGTGTCTGCTGCGTGTGCTGCACATGTAACATTCGGCAGCCAGCATGCCCGCTGGGTGGTGTCCACTGCCATTCTTCACGGGGCAGTGAAGTCAGGTGCAGGGGAAGCATTTGTCCGGATTACACAGCCGTAAGGGGCTACACTGGGATTTGCCCTGGGTCTTCTGTTATTTTCACTTTATCTCATTGAGTTTTATTAACTTAGAAAAGTATGTCCATGTCGGTTACCGTGCACCTGCTGCAGATATGTACAAATTGACAGTTTCACCTACGGATACACAGTTACTTGAATGGCATTTCTGGAGCAAACCATTATGTTGCCAGCAGTGGGGGTTCCTGGACAGCAGGCACTGCTCCTGTCACTGTTGCCAGCTGCACGTGGGGTGATTGATTTAGTTTGTCGTGCGTCTGCATCCCTAAGGTAGCCTACAAGATTAAGGACCATCACTGCCCTGCCCACCCCCAAATTACAGTGTTTCAAAGTTGAAATACAAGCATAAGAAATCTTTCATTTCTTTTTCATTGCTATGTATGAGCTTATATTTTTTTCTCAAGAGGTATCCATTTAGGTCTAAGTTGCTATTTTGAGCTGGATGAAATGGGTGGAAGCCTTCCATTGCACTCAATTCATGAAAGGTGTCACGGAAGCAAAAGTGGTGTTGTCTCATGTGTTACATGCTTTAGACCATACCGAGTAGGTCCCTCTCCTAATGGAACTTGAACCTGTCTGTGGTGACATGTTCAGAATATCAAGACGTGGCCTCTCCGCCACACCCCCCTCCCCACGTCAAACATATATCTACTGTGGAAACTTCAGTGCTCCATAATATGCATGAAATGGTACACATTCCCAAATATGCCCCCTTCTGAGGAGGTTTCCACAGTCTGATTTGCCAAAATCCCCAACCAGCCTGTTCAACATGCTCTGTTACCTGCCCTGCTCAACTGTTTCCGCCTTCCTGTGGTCTGAACAGCATAGGATCAGAAGCCACGCACACTTTGTAAGGACTGAAAAAGTAGCACTTCAGCATTAACTGATGGGAAGGCTGCCGTATTACTTGAAATGTTTGTGTTGGAGATCTCTAGTTAATGGCATCCCGGCCGATTTTTTTTTTTTCATTCTTCTTTCCCCAGTTCTCTGCAATGAATTTATATTATTTTTTTTAAGATTTTATTTATTTATTTTAGAGAGGGGAGGGGAGAGAGAAAGAACGAGAGGGAGAGAAACATCAGTGTGTGGTTGCCTCCCATGCGGGCCCTACTGGGGACCTGGCCCACAACCCAGGCATGTGCCCTGGCTGGGAATCGAACCTGTGACCCTTTGACTCGCAGGCCGGCACTCAATCCACTGAGCCACAGCAGGCAGGGCTGAATTTATATTATTTACAATTACGTATTTAGCAAAAAAGCTTCACCATCAGAACTCCCTATTCCATTCTTCAGTAATTTATTAACTAGTGAACACCTGTGAGAGAAAAGCTACCATAGCGACACACACACAGACACAGAATTGATGTTTAAATACCCTGATTCCATAGACTTTCTTGGGTAAATTTAAACACAAAGAGATCTCGTGCGTTGTTACTCTCTAAATATGTCCATTCACAAAAAAGCAGGCTGAAAAATCTTTCGTGCTAAAGAAGACATGGTTACCCTTTTTGGATTTAAAAAAAAAGTAAAAATTTATTCTAGATTATTACCAACAAATCTAAAATGGGGTTTCTTTTGAGTGAGCTTTTATCAAATGTTAAAAAAATTTTGTTTTTCCCTTACTTTTAAGCTGTGTCTCTGGTCGAAAAATTCCAAGTTATGAGGGGAAAACATTTGTCAGGCTCCCACACAAACACTCAGCAAAGCTTAGTAAAGCAATAATTTTAATGTTTACTGTGACTACCTGACAGTCATTAAGAATTTGAACATTGGAAGTTCTCCAGAAACTTGTTTACGCAACATTAACTGTTTGGCAGAAGCATTGTCTTATTTTCACAGGAAAGAAATCAATAAGAATAACTCAAAAACAGTTTTCTGTCAACATTTTTCCTGACCACCCCCACTGTGGTGGGGTGAATGGTATATAAAAACTAGTTTTCCACATCTATTTTTATGTGGGCCTCAGTAGCCTTCTGTTTAAAATTAAGGGTATTGGACAAAAAGCGTCTTCGGAATTTTGTTTATTTTTCTCTTTCTTTGGGCTGAGGTGGGGCAGGTTGCTTCCACAACTTGCTGCGCTCATAATTTTTCAAGAATTACCTTTGGCTGACTCTGCAGACAAATGGGTTTCTAAAAGTTTAATCATTTCTATTTTTAAAAATGCGCATTCTGGGAAAAACAAACAACAGGGAGGAGATTCTGCCGCCCCTCTGAGTCTTACAGAGTCTTATAGGCTGAGTGAGACAAGCTGTTACCATGTAGGGGAGCTCTGGAGATATTTCCCACAAGCCCCCTGGACCATCCATTAGTGGTTGAGAAGGCATATTCTTCATCGTCTCTTTGAAGTAATAACATACTCAATTCATGAGGCGAATTTCAGGTTTCTTTTAGCATCTTTACAAATGGAACGGAAAGATCGTTGCTCTAATAGGCTATCTTGGTCATTTGAAACAGAAAGCCCCCAAAAGGCATTTACCAAATCAGTTTATGTTAGTAACATGCTCTGAAATTTATTTTTAAATACTTAGCTAGTGTTGATTTAGATGAGGTGCTATCATGTAATGAAAAGCCTGTAATTTTCTCACAATTCCTGCCTAGATTCTGAAGTTCATCACTGAAATTTGTATCAACATTTTTTAAACAGCCCCCTCCCCCCCCACATATAATATGTGTTGCTTAAAAATACTTGAAGTCTTTCTGAGTCTGTCTTATTGGGGGTGTATTCATTATAAAGACAATAAAATCTTTCCGGGGTGCCCTCCACAGCCCCTGTCTGAACCACAGTAGGTTTACATTAGCGATACCAGCGGTACAGCCCCGGAATAGCAGTTAGCAAAGGAGATGCCTAGGTAAAACTAGGATAATGTGAAGAGAGAATCCTTGAGCTTCAGAAGATGAACCGACTTGTTTTCAAATCATTGACTCAAATCTAGATATGCTGTATGATCCGACATCACTGAACCCAATTTCTGTTTCCTTCATCACCGCCCCTTCAACCAGCAGGATTTTTCCCCTGCGGGTATTGGTTCTCTTGCAGTCTGGCATTCTTAGAAGGATCTCGGCCCTCTTATCTGTTGCCCAAGTTTTGGCCCTCACTATTCATGATGTTCAAGCGAGTGATGCATAAGCACTAACTGCTCAAAAATAGACTTACGAGTGTTTTAGGAATCCTCAGGAAAAGTGGTCTTAAAACCCCTCGTGATTGGATGGATGGCAGTCGGTCAATGCATGACGCTGAATCTCCTGTCTATTGCCTGAGAAGAGCTTCAGAAGGTTAAAATGAGGGTTTCGTTTTAGAGTCCTGTAGGTCTGAGGCCGGTGTGATTCTTCAGCAGTCTCAGTCGAGAGGACTAGTTAAGTCCCAGTTAAAGTCAAGAAGCTAAGAGCTTCTTCAAGATGCATGAATATCATTCATAAATAATTGCGCCTGTCAAGATAGAGTTAGAAACACCGCTGTCGAAAATCCTGTATCTCTGTCCTCAACTTGCCGAGGGGAAGGAGAATAAGAGAGCTTATTCTCCCTCTGTTTTGATAGGCTTTCTACGTTCTATTAAGTATTCCTCCTGAGGATGCTCTATGATTAGCAACTGCAGGATTCTGAATGACGATGAATTCCTTTTGCATCGGAAGCTGGTCCTATTGCTTTTCTCAGCATATTTTGTAAACTCAACTGTTCACGACAAGGCTACTCAATATTTAGCACATTCTTTTCCTTGTCTCTTGTTCAAGTTCCTTCAGTATTGCTAAGTATTAAAACCTCTGCCTTTACATTTTTCACTAGCATAATGCCTTGAACTGGAGAGAGTATTGAAATTCAGATGCCACCTTGGGTGTGACCTTGAGCCAGTCCTTTGCTTTCTCTTGGTCTTCGATTTCTGACTTAACCAGGTTGGGCAGTGATCTTCCATCTCTAAATGTCTGGTTTCGATTGAACTTCTGGCTAGACCAGGGTTCGGGTGTATGAATGTTATGCCCAACTCCCCAGCTTCACCGCGTCACCACCAGACTGGAAGATATGAATACTAGGATCTTCGCATTTATAATGATTGCATTTTCATTTGTACAGCTGTTTACAGTGTGCCAAGAGTTTGCAGAAATAGCTGCATTTCATCCTTAGCACAGCTGTAAATAAGGTATAGAGCTGCTATATGACCTGAATTTTCTATCAGTTTTAGTTTCAGATCTCTGTCCTGCCCTCCCTTTGAGTAGGCAGACTTCCTGGTTTTGATCTGGAAAGTAATGCTACCGTATCAGTGGGTGGGGCGACTATTTTTTTTTTTTTTCTTTCTATGTGGACTTGAGCAGGCTCAGGCTCAAGACTTGCTTGGACTTCTTCATACTGACATACGGGTATAAGATAAGGGACCAAGTCCGGAGTGCACATTTGCTGGCTGCTAGTTCACTGTTCTCAAAGGAATATCCATTACTCGTAGCGTGATTTATAAAACTGCTTTATCAGCGTAATTAAGCTATGGAATCTCAAATGACGCTCTTTATTCTCCAGCTGACAAAGTTAACATAGGAGATTTACTCAGATTTGCAAAATAAAAGACATAAGACATTAAGGCTGTTATAAATGTTCCTCCTTTACTTCTATCCTGCTTATAAAAGAAAAAGAGAAATAATCTGCTCTATTAGCTTGAGTTAGGATCAATTGATTTGCCCCATTTGTGAAATGGAAATGTAATCTTCAAATCAAAATTGATGGCCTTTTACTGGAACATTCTTTTATAAAATTTTTTTCTTGTTCAAATAACATGATTTAAAGCTTCTAACTGAAGAGCATAAATAAATAGATATTTCTGAATTGCATCTACTGAAGCTTATTTCACGAGGCAACTCAGAAGGATTCTGCCTCAGACTTAGTCTGCTGTGCAATTTACAAGAGCTGCCTAATTGTAGTTTCCTTGATCTAAATAACAGGAGCAGTGGACTGCAGCTGTGAAAAAAGTGCTGGATGTGTGCAATTTCATATAGGTGGGCCTGCAGAAGGCGATTTTTGCACACGCAGTAAAGGCGTCTAAAAACGCGTCCGCTCTTACTCAGACATTTCCAGTATTTCTTTTTTAAGCACACCAGTCTGATGACCTCTGTGTGCCTCTCGGGAGCTGCAGTGTTGCTGGAAAGCGAGTCAGAAGAGTCAGAACACTCACATAAAAGAGATCCTGAGTTTTTAAAGTTCGCATCCTCTACAGTAGTAATAAGAATGACCTAAAAATATTTTCAAAGTCTCTCTTATGACATAGTGGATGAATCATTAGCCGATCTCCGAATTGGGGGTGTTCTTTGAGACTGTTTCAGAATTTGCCATCGCACCAGCTCTTGATCCCCGGCATACCTCTGGGGAAGTCCTTGGGCCCCCTCATAAATGGGAGCTTACGTAAGTGGGGCATATGTTACACATGGGGGGGTGTGTGTGTACACACATATATTTGCACACATATTTTTAATCAAGTATGAATTTTGGTGGGAAAGTTATTCGTTTTCTATTCTTTCTAGTTTATTAAACAGGCTGTCAGTTTTACAGTGAGCTTCTCTGTAAGGTTATTTTTTTAAACCTACAGGGTGTGACGGACTAGCGTGCAGTCATGCCACGTACCAAGTTCAGCAGGGCTCGATCGGGTCGGTACTCTGTTCTGTGGAACGAGCCCACTGACCATGCATGCGGATGTCCAATTGCTAGAGAAGCTGCTTAACACACTCCCAATCTCTACCCCTTGCGAAGAAGGATCAGGCTTTGAATAGCGCTGTTCTAGAACGCTTAATTTTTGAAAATGTAAATGCCAACTCAAATCAAGTGACCTTGGCTGAGGAGAAGGTAATTAATTGACACCAAACAGGAACACCTGAAAAATGTTATTTATGGAATTTTAGGTTTTGCCAGTTGTGACAAGCCCAGGCAAAGGAGGGATCCATCTTCTTGCTCACTTCACAGCTCTTCTTAGCCATTATTTTAGAGGTCAAAATAAAATCTCATTCCATTATAGGAAAGGGCGGGGTGTGAAGTGGCGGGGCCCCTCCTGCCCAATGGAACGCCTCCCCCACCCATATAATTAAATAAAATGTATGCAATGTGATATTTGTCAAATACAAGTTTGTTTTTATCTGGAATATAAAATGTGGTATATATACCCTTTACATGATGTGATGAATTCAATGGGAAATGGATTGATTTTACTGTGACTTCACTACTGTCACTTTATGAGTTTAGATTAGAAGGTAATGTCACGTAGCAGTAAAATACAGTAGTTGATCGACTCAGACTGGCAAGACATGAACTTGAATTCTGGCTCTGCCACCAATTCTCTGTGGTCAAAGACAAAGGCACTATCAATTTTGAACCCCAATTTACTGATTTATTTAGTACTTACAATACTACTTTCCTTGGGAAGCGTTGTGGGGATTAGAGATAACATATGTAAAATGACAAAGTGTCTGACATAGTAACTGCTCAAGGAATTATAGTTGCTATTAATGATGATTACCATGATGCATTATCTATTATTATTAGTGTTGTTGTCATATATCATGCCCCTTTTCTCCAAAATCTATTGTGCCCTGGCTGGTGTGGCTCAGTAGATTGAGCGCTGGCCTGTGAATTGAACGGTCACTGGTTCGATTCCCAGTCAGGGCACATGCCTGGGTTGCAGGCCAGGTCCCAAGTAGGGGGTGTGCGAGAGGCAACCAATAGATGTTTCTCTCACACATCGATGTCTCTTCCTCTCTTTCTGCCTCCCTTCCCCTCTCTAAAAAATAAATAAAATTTTAAAAAATATTGGGCTCCTGATTTCAGGTACCAACAGTTAAGATAGTGAGGGACACTGTGATGTAGGTCTTTTAAGTCTGAAGAGCCACTTCATTTTTGTAAAGTAGTTTACCTCTTAACCAAAGTACCGAGGTTTACCTGACCACAATTTATCATAACCTCAGGCCTGTATACACTTACTTGAATTTGAAATGCACAGTGAAGTAACAAACTTCATACTGTGTTCTTTACCTTCTCCTTAGGTTCTTTACCTATTCTGAAGTAATACACCTTTTGTAATAGACAATAATATACACCATAATCTTTAACCACAAGTGCAAGGGACTTTATTAATACATGCATGTGTGTAACTTGATGGTTCTCTTCCTATCTGTGTCTTTAAGATCTTAAGAGTTTAAATCGAGTACAAAATCAAATACGTGCTATAAAACCAAACTGGGAAAGAAACATGCCCAATGACTCATAAGTAAAAAGAAGGGAGAAAGCCTGTAAAATAATGTGACACTCTCAGAAAAATGACTGACACACACTAAACACCTAACAAATGGTGCTGGCACTATAGAGGGCTGGGGACAGCCACAGAGGCAGTAAGGACGAATGACACCATGCAGAGTTGTATATGACGTGCTGAAGGTTTTGATGCTGAGATTGTTTTACTTGGGTGATCTATCCATCAAGGTGCATTTGGAGAATAGAAACCACTTTAGTTATTTCAAAAAGAGGGAATTTCATGCCAAACATTGATTACCCAATGATAGATGGAAGAGCTCGGAAGCGAAGCAGATGACAAGGAGCCTCTGCCATACCCAGGGCTGGAGGAGGGACAGTGGCCAGAGAGGTATCGCCAGAGCCCCAGCAGCCAGGGCCATCAGGTGGAAGTAGAATCAGTGGCCACTTGGGAGGGGCTGATGGGAGACAGCGGGAGCCCGAAAGGAGACACAGCTATTGGTAGAGCTTTTGCCAAAGGCAGAGAGAAAAAGGGAGAAATAGCCTGGCCTCTCCTTTTCTCCTGCCCTTTGGTCTTCTGCCAGTGACTCCCATTGGCCAAACTTACCTGGAAGCCAACTAACTGGTAAGGAAGCATAAAAAAATGCCATTCTCTATAATAAGGAGCAGAGCAGGGGAGAAGGTCAGAGAATGGATCCGAGAACCAGCAAGCAAATTGCTGAAGTACAGGGAGACCTCGTGCATGGTGACGTAGCTGACCGTCTGTTGCCAATATGCAGGGTTGAGAAACACAAAGCCTTAAAAGCTTTCATAGCGCTTACTGAGTCCAAGGTGACTTAGATGTGGCAGTGTAGAGGGGCTCGCTGGGTTCAAAGGAAACTCACCTAAAAACAAGAAGAGGGGAGGTAGAAATAAAAGTTATTTGCATGGAATTTCAAACACTGAAGATAAGCTCCCATTCATTCAATTATAGTGCTTGTATTGTTTATAGTTGTTTATTCTCAAGTCCCTCCAGTTTTTGCTTTAAAGCAAAAACTTTCTCATCTTTGTCACCAGTGCCTGGTGTGTAGTAGCCTCTGAAGAAATAAATGCTCATTGAATGGAACACAATAGAGCAAGAGATTGCGATTTTGCCGGGGAAGAATACAAATGCCACTCAGGAAGACAGAAAGCTCTAGATGGTATTTTCCTAAGGCAGATTATTAAACTGGCAAGATGGAACTCTCTGAAGAGACGAATACTTCCCAGAATGTAGAAGAGAAAACCTCATCATAATAAAACTAGGGAATATCAATTAAGTTAATAGATTTTTTTTTCCATTTGATATGAGAGAAACCAGGTGACCTGCTATTCTGGAATTACTTTCGTCCTAAAAGAAATAACCAGTCGATGATCAAGAACGTAAGACCCTTGTAAGAAAAAGTCAATATGGGTCTGGAATTTAAGTAATAAAGGAAAGAAACACTGAACATAATTTGACGTGCTGCCCATTTATGATAAAAACTCTCAGCAAAGTGGGAAGAGAGGGAATGTGTGCCTCAACATAATAAAAGCCATATATGACAAACCCACAGCTACCATCATACTCAATGGTAAAAACACCAAGCATTTCCCTTAAGCTTGGGAATAAGAGAGGTCTGCTTTCACCACTGTTGTTAACATAGTACTGGAAGTCCTAGCCATAGCAATCAGACAAGAAGAAGAAATAAAAGGAATCCACACTGGAAAGGAGGAAGCAAAACTGTCCTTAGCAGCAGATGACATGATACTGTAGAGAACCCTAAAGATTCCACAAAAAAACTGCCAGAACTGATAAATGAGTTCAGTAAAGTAGCAGCGTACAAAATAAGTATCCAGAAATCAGTTGTATTTTTATACACTAATGAATTATCAGAAAGGGAAACTAAGAAAATGATCCAGTTCACAATTGCTTCAAAAAAAAACCTTAGGAATAAATTTAATCAAAGATGTACTTGGAAAATTATGAGAAACTGAGGAAAGAAATTAAAGAAGATACAAATAAGTGGAAGCACATACCATGTTCATAGATAGGAAGAATTAACATCATTAAAATGACCGTACTACCTGAAGCAATCTATAGATTCAGCACAATTCCTATCAAGATTCCAATGACGTATTTCACACAACTAGAACAAATATTCTAAAAATTTATATGGAACCACAAAAGACCCCCAATTAGCCACAGCAATCTTTTTTTTTTAATTTTTAATTTTTTAGAGAGACAGGAAGGGAGGGAGAAAGAAAGGGATAACAACACACAGGAGAGAGAGAGAGAAACAAATATCACTTGGTTCCTTCTCATATGTGCCCTGACTGGGGAACAAACCCGAAACCCAGGCATGTGCCTGGGCTGAGAATCGAACTGGTGACCTTTTGATTTGCAGGATGACAACCGATTGAGCCACGCTGGTCATGGAAGCCACAGTGATCTTGAGAAAAAAGAACAAAATTGGAGGAATCACACTACTTGATATCAAACTGCTACAAGGCCATAGTAATCAAAGCAGCCTGGTACTGGCCTAAAACCAGACGTATAGATCAATGGAACAGAACAGAACAGAGAGGCCAAAAATAAACATGTTTGTGGTCAGTTAATACTTGACAAAGGAAGCAAAAGCAAACAATGGAATAAAGATAGTCTATTCAATAAATGGTGTTGGGAAAATTGGACAGATACGTGCAAAAATATGAAACTAGCCCTGGCCTGTGCACCTCAGTTGGTTGGAGCGTTGTCCCATAAACTGAAAGGTCGTGGTTCAATTCCCAGTCAGGGCAAATGCCTAGGTTGTGGGTTCAGTCCCTAGTTGGTGCGTGTACTAGAGGCAACCAATCGATGTTTCTCTCAAGTTGATACTGTTCTCTCTCTCTCCCTCCCTTCCCCTCTCTCTAAACTCAGCATTCCCTCAGGTGAAGATAAAGAAAAAAAAATGAAACTAGACCACATTCTTACACTGTACACAAGAATACATTCAAAATGGAGTAAAGACTTAAATGTTAGCCTCAAAACCATAAACATCCTAGAAGAGCCCTGGCTGGTGTGGCTCAGTGGATTGAGTGCCAGCCTGCTAACCAAAGGGTTGCTGGTTCAATTCCCAGTCAGGGCACATGCCTGCATTGTGGACCAGACCCCTGGTAAGGGGGTGCACAAGAGGCAACCACACATTGATGCTTCTCTCCCTCTCTTTCTCCCTAGCATCCCATGTCTAAAAGGAAATAAATAAAATCTTTTGAAAATCCTAGAAGAAAATATAGTAAAATCTTGGACATTTCTTGTAGCAATATTTTTTTCTGGTATTTCATCTGGGGCAAGGGAAAAAAAGAAAAAATAAACAAATGGGACTATATCACATTAAAAAGGTTTTGCAAAGGAAAACAATAAGAAAAAGAACAACCCACTGAATGGGACAACATATTCACCAATGATACATCTGATAAGGGGTTAATATCCAAAATTTGTGAAGAACTTATACAACTCAACACCTCAAAAACCCAGACTACTTAAAAAATGGGCAAAGGACCTGAATAAACACTTCTCCAAAGAGGACATAGAGAGGGCCAATAGACCTATGAAAAGATGCTCAATGTCACTGATCATCACAGAGATGCAAATTAAAACCACAATGAGATACCACCTCACACCTGTCAGAATGGCCATCATCAGTAAATCCACAACCATGTTGTCAAGGATGTGGAGAAAAGAGAACCCTAGTATACTGTTGGTGGGAATGCAGACTGGTGCAGCCACTGTGAAAAACAGCATGGAATTACCTCAAACAATTAAAAATGGAACTTCCTTATGACTCAGTGATTCCAGTTCTGGGAATTTATCTGAAGAAACCCAAAACACTAACTAGAAAGAATATATGCACCCTTATGTTCATAGTAGCACTATTTACAATAGCCAAGATTTAGAAACAGCCTAAGTGCCCATCAGTAGACGAGTGGATAAAAAAAGCTGTGGTACATTTACACAGTGGAATACTGCTTGACCGGAAAAAGAAGGAAATCTTACCCTTTGCAACAGTATGGATGGACCTGGAGAGCATTATGCTAAGTGGAATAAGCCAGCGAGAGAAAGACAAGTGCCATGTGATATCACTCATATGTGGCATCTAATGAACAAAATAAACAAAATAGAAACAGACTCATAGACAGAGACAGACTGACAGCTGTCACCTGGGAGGGGCGGGGGGGGGGGGGCTGGGTGAAAAAGGGGAAGGGATTAAGCAAAAACAAATACAACCCCATAGATAACAGTGTGGTGATTACCAGGGAGAAAGGGGGGTGTGGGGAGGTAGAAGGGAGTAAAAGGGGGATAGATGGTGATGGAAGGAGACTTGACTTTGGATGGTGAACACGCAGTACCATGTACAGATGACGTAGAATTGTGCACCTGAAACCTAGATAATTTTACGAACATTGTCACCCCAATAAATTCAATAAAAAGTTAAGAAAATAGAACAAAAACAATTTGATGTGCTGATGGATTCATTTATTCATTGGTTCCTCATTGTGAATATTAAACTTTAGGACAACAAACTAAAATATTATGAAAAATAAGACTTATCAAAGGTATAAATTTTTTATAAGTTTATTTTTCTTGAACATTAAAAGTTCAGAAATTTTGAGAGGTGTAAAAAGGAAATATAAATCACTCATATCTTAGCACCCGGAAATAACCACCATCTACATTTTAAAGGATTGCTTCCAATCTTTTTTTTCCCTGTGCATTTTTATGGTTTTGTTTGAGATAATGTTAGGTTTATAATGTTGTAACCTACTTTATCCATTAAATGTCATAACTTGTTGCTCATTCTTAACATTTCTTCAGGGGTGTTATATTTTTCCAAGTTGCATTTTCTTAGAGTACCACTTTTGAAAGTAATTTCCCGTTTTTCAAAAATTGGTTCGTGACCAAGTAAACTCAAATTTGGGTTGAATTTATGGAAATAGATCTTGAAGATTCTGGAAACTTATTATAAATAGACTTCTGAGATAAAGCCAAGGAAAGTGATGTCTTCTGTGCAACAAGCTACTTTTCTGTATTAGAGATATTACATAATAAAGCATGTGTGGTCAGAAATAGGCAGTCAGAAATCAGAAGTTGAGCCCTGGCCTGGTAGTCCAGTAGGTTAAAGCATTGTCTCCATGTGCCAGGGTTGCAAGTTCGATCCCCGGTCAGGGCACATGGAAGAGTCAACCAATAAATGCGTGGAGAGGTCAAACAACAAATCAGTGTCTCTCTCTGCCTCCCTCCCTCCCTCCCCTTCCCTCCCCTCTCTCCCCCTTCTCTCTCTTTCTCTCCCCCATCCCCGCCTAAAATTGATAAATTAAAAAAGGAAAAAAAATTAAAAAATAGAAGGTTGGCAAGTTAAATTTACCCTATGATAAGTATAGTTTATACATTTAAGTGAACAGTTTTCTACCACAAATGTTTTCATGGGTCAAATTTCCTTTATTAGATATTCATGGTCTCAAGATGACAAGGCAGCTATCCTTGGTAACTGTTAATATTACAGAAAAACCTTTGCCCTTCTTAGCAAACAAATTGAGACAGAAACTCAGTTCTATATGTTTTTGTAAGTTTTCATTTTTACACTAACCGATATGTAAAAATTCACTTAGCTGTAACTTATCTCTCTGGAAACAGAATGGCGAGCAGAACACGTTATCTTCTCAAAACATTCGTGCCTGCAATTACCGTATTCTGTTCAAGGTTCTTCACTGCACTGGCAATTAAGGCTTGTAGCTTCTTGGCTTCGGTTATGTTTTCTGGCCAAGATGCAATTAAAGAGTTTGGAGCTAATGATTTTTTTGCCACACTTGCTTTCGATTTATTTTTTACTGCTCTAAGTTAGACTGCGAGGAGCATCTTTGTGCATTAAAGCCTCTCCGTATTTGCTTTGTATAACAGAAATGTAATCACGGAGTCATAGGGTCTTAATCTTGTAAGTTTCTTGGTGTACGTTACCTGAAATTCTCCCAAAATGCTGTACCCGTGCACACTCTTAAATACATGAACTGCCCATCTAACCATGTCCTTGCGAGCGTAGAGCATCACTTTTAGTTGTGCGATTACAATCGGTAAAATAAAACCATCTCATCGTTATTTGCATACCTTTGATTACCAGTGATCATGACGATTTGCTTTAATGTCTACTGAGCATTTCTCTGCCGTGAGTCATGTAAAAGCAAAACCAAAACCAAAGAAAACTCTTCCAAACTTTTCTGAAATAATGCAAGTCTCTCTGCATTGTGTTGAGGGATTCTTAGAGGCGAGACTCCTGATTGCATCAGTACAGTTTTGGAATGATTCCTTAGCCTTTTCTTCTCTAATCTGTTTTTTAAGACTTTATTTATTTGTTTATTTATTTATTTGTTTTTTAGAGAGAGAGGAGAAGGGAAGGAGAAAGAGAGGGGGAGAAACATCAGTGTGTGGTTGCCCCTTTCACATGCCTCTGACTGGGGACCTGGCCCTCAACCCAGGCATGTGTCCTGAGTGGGTATTGAACCGGTGATCCTTTGGTTCTCAGGCCAACACTCAATCCACTGAGCCACACCAGCCAGGGCTAGGCATGCCTTACGGTTTAAATTCATGCTAACAACACACACGTGCATGCACATGCAGAGCCTATCATTACCTGGTATTTTTCTACTTGTTTTGTCTGGATTCTAGAAAAGCATATGTCAGCTTCACAAAACACCTTACTGTCTTGTTTGGAGAATATAATTGACAAACGTGGAATAGTTAATATGTATAACAACTTACATAATATCAAGGTCAAATGTATGATAGTGTATATAGGTATAAAGGGCAATATTGACCAGAATCATTGTGGAAGTCTATTTGGAGAATAGAAGAAATCATTGTTCTGACAGAGAATGTTGTAACTCTTAGGTAAATTAAAACGTAGGCTAAGATACAGCATAAACAAAGGTCAGACGGAAAGAATAGCTTCTTTGAGGGTCAGCAAGGACATTGTTCTTTGAAAAGCTACTCCAGAATTTTGAAGAAAACCCTGACTCACTGCCATTATATTAAGGGTATATTAAATACCTTACGTTATTATAGAATGACAAATTTAAATCTCATTTTATTGGCAATGGGGAATCACTGTTGAATGTTCAGACGAGAGAGGTGAAGTAGTCTGCGCGCTGTGTTTCGGGATAGGAATCTGATGGGATGGTTTCCGGATGTTTAGAGAAGGGAGAGATTAGTGATTTTGTTTTCCTTTGTGGCAGCTGAGATGGTGAGGGTCTTAGAATAGCAACAGGAGAGAGAAAAGGGAGGCATGACTCCAGAAATTTTCTCCCCAAGGTAGAATTGCCTGAAAGTAGTGGCAGATTGGATGGGTTTTCAAAGAATTACAGCATGCCTTCTAGATTTTCAACCTTGGTGAAACAAGAGAATGGTGATACCATTGAGCAAAAAGGAGGAAATTGAAAATTGATTGAGGCAGTAGGAAGAAGACCTGAACTGTATTGATTTATGTAGTTGTGGATTTATTTATATAGTTCATCTTTTCATAGACATTTATTTTGGGCCGATCATCTAAATGTATGAACTTCTTACCCTGGCTGTTGTGGCTCAGTGGACTGAGTGAGAACTGAAAGGTCGCCGTTTCCATTTCGCTCAGGGGCAAGCCTGCATTGCGGACTCGTCCCCAGTAGGGGGCGTGGGAGAGAAAACCTGTCGATGTTTCTCTAGCACATCCTTGTTTCTCTCCCTTTCTTCCTCCCTTCCCCTCTCTCTACAAATAAATAAATAAAACCCTTTAATGTATGAACTTCCATACTATAAGCATATATTTCTCATTAATCTTATCAAAAGCCCATGAAGTGTATTATCTCCATAGTGCAGATGAAGCTCAAGGAAGACAGGTAATTTGCTCACAGAGCCTTGCTGGGATTTAAATGCACTTTAAACTCCTAAACCAGTGCTTTAGCCCCTGACCTAATCTTCCTGGCAGTCACAGTGGCTTTTGAAGAGGAAGTATCCTGAAGCCATTTGGAAAGGAGAACTAAAGAAATATTTTAGAGTAATCAACACGATAAAAAAAAAAAGATTCCTTGTATTTTTAGTGCTCTTTATATATGAAAGGATAGGGACTAGGTAAGGTTCCTAACTTTTACTGAGCAAGTATAGGAGGTTTTAAGATACAATATCACATGTAGCCTTCATATCGGCCCTTGGAACAGGTACTGTTATCGGTCCCTTTACAGCTGGAGAGACAGAACCTTAAGGTTCAGGGATGTTAAGGCTGTCTGCCCAAGTGTGTGGAGAGGGTGCATCGTGGTTATGAGGAGCAGCGTTCGTGTCAAACAGATTTGAGTTTTAATCCTCAGGCTTTTGGTTTCCTTGCCTGTGAGGTGGACTGAAATAACAATATCAAAGTTGGGGGTACTGTATGAGAATTTGTGTATTTATCACTAACACCCAATAAATAATAGTCACTATTATTATTTAACTGCAGAGTCATTACGTAGAACCCATCAATTTTTCTTCTTTATCCATCAGTTTTTTCATTGTATAGTAATACTCTTCTGGAAGATGCCGAATGAAACAATTTGGAAGAAATCACAGAGAGAAGTGTGGAAAACAAGATAGATAGATAGCCCTGGCTGATGAGGCTCAGTGGGTTGAGTGCTAGCCTACAAACCAAAGGGTTGTAGGTTCGATTCCCAGTCAGGGCTTGAGCCTGGGTTGCAGGCCAGGTCCCCAGTAGGGGGTGCTCGAGAGGCTACCACAGATTGATGTTTCTCTCCCTCTCTTTTTCCCTGCATTCCCCTCTCTCTAAAAATAAACAAAAAGATTTAAAAAGTTTAAAAAAGAAGATTTAATATTCATTCATTTTTTAAATGTAATATATGCACATGATTTTTTTAAATGAAATAGAGAATTATGGAAAATAAGCCTCCGTTTCAGCCCTGATATCAATCCTCAGAGGCAATTGATAGTATAGTTCCTCTGTTTCCTTCTGTAGCTATTTTATGCACATAGAAGCCAACATGTATATAAATATGCTGGTTTTTTACACATTGATAGCATAATAGACCCAACACTCTGTTCTTTGATGCCATTGACTTTTATGTATTTAAACTAAGGTGTTTTTTCTGAAGAGAAACAACCTAACAGATTGTGAGTGAAAATTTGCTATCTGCTGAGTTATGTTAGTACTGTTACGAGATAAAACCAGGAATAAATGGAAGAAGTTGAAGATCAACAGCTAGTAGCCTTTAAGTCGAATCAGACAACCACTCAAAACTATAAATGCTAACTGGTTCTCATGGCTTCCAAAACAAACCACAAAATCATTATTGTTAAATAGAGAAATTAAGATGATCGGCAGAAGTGCATGGAGGATGAACCATTTTATATGCTGACGCCTTTGAGGGAGTGTCGTGGACCTGTCTTCTTAATTCAGGATTTGGGCTGCTGGTCAAAAGAAAGTCACATCCCGTCTTCCTGACTCCCCCCTGTAACACACTTCACTTCAGTACAATCATGACTTTCTATTTCAGGGTGCTTAAGAATCTTGAAAACTTAAGAGGATCCCAAGGTCTAATAGGGGTGTCCAAGCTGCAGTCCAGGGTGGCTGCAAATGCGGCCAAACAACACAAAATCATAAATTTACTTAAATCATGATGAGATTTGTGTGTGTGTGTGTGTGTGTGTGTGTGTGTGATTACATGTTGCAATGTATTGAATGTGGGGCCCAAGACAACCGTTCTTCTCACAGTGTGGCCCAGATGCCGAACGGTTGGACACCCCTGGTCTAGAAACTCCTCCAACGAGGAAATTAGGCCTTGTTTGCTTCTGGGAACATTTGTTTTCCAGATTTCATGTGATGTCAAATACTTGTCAAGGTTCAAGAAATTTGTAGTGTCTGCGTTCAAATTGCGAGCAGGTGGGAGCCTTAAGCCCAAAGGGTCGTTTTGAAGCCTTACTTAGAGTGAGCCTTTGTATTTGGCTCCGTCAAGGAAGAGACACCGCCATAAGACAAAACAGAATAATAAATAAAAGCAGGCACGAGAATGTGTGGGAAAATGCTGCTTCTGGTTTATGTAAAACTTGTGCGCATTTGCCTGTTTCAGAGTGTTCCTCAGCTACTTTATTAATTCAACTAAAGCACCCCTTTTCCTCTGTAGGGAAGAAGAAAAGAGAAAGATTTGGCTTCCGGTTTTTCTCCACGCTGACTAGGGAACCCAGGACAAGTGACTAAGAACTTTGTAGTCTTCTTTTTTCTCTTTCATTTGGAAAAAGGAAGATTTAGAATGAGAGATACCTAGTTCTAAGATGCTATCATATCGTTTTCTTATTTGATAAAATGAGGGCTTTTTAAAAAAAAAAAATCCCCCAAAGAATCCCCATAAAGGGCAGCTGGAGCTAAATGAAAGCTACCCAAAGAGTTTGCAGCGTGTAAAGCACTACGCAGACGTAATTATTTTGGTTGTCGTCCCTTCTTCATTGGCACACGTGGATTTGTGGAACTAATACATGTATTCATTCTATAAAGTAATTATTTCGTACACTTAATATGTTAAGGGTGATAAATGTTAAGTAAAAAGAAAAGAATTTAATTCCTGGTTGCCCAGTAACTGTTAAATCCCTCGGCAGTCCGGCAAGAACCACATTCCTGCCTTGAGACAAGATTTAGTCCTTTCAGAACGTACCCTCCGGCTGTGTTCCAAAAGTTGGTTTGTAAGTTAGTTGCTTACAGCTTGGAATACCCTGTTATAAATGATGGTTAGCTCCCCAAATCACAGAATCTTATCTAAACCGGCACTGTGTGACTAGAATGCACCTATGTGTTTCTATGGGAACGAAACCCTTTGTGGGTGGAAGTTCACATTGCTGCCGCCGGTCCCTCTACTCCCAAGACTTCTCTGGATAAGAACTGGACATTGAATTATAAGGGGTCTCATTACCTTCCTGGTCACTCCCATCCCCACAGTGAGTTTCCCTCTCTGGTCCATAGTTTTCTTTGTGCGAAGGTGTCTATGATCTCTCAGCCCCGCCGGCTCACCCTCTGCCCCCTGCCCTGAGTCATGGTCCGTCTGAGGGCACTGCCCATCGCCCTCATGCTGGTTGGAATTACAAACACACTGGGCAAACAAAGACCCGTTTCTCCAGCGGCTGAAGGATGGGCAAAGCCATGAAGGGCTTTGGGTGTCAGGAAGAGTTGGCCTTGAATCCAGGCTCCGGGATGCAACCTGAGGGAGGTTACCAAACACCTCCGAGCCCCATTTCTCTTGTCTTGAACAAGGTCGGTGAGGGGGCAGTCAGAGCACCGGGCATGGCATCAGGTGCGTGCAGCATCTGGCCTTGGCGCTCACTGAATGGTAGTACTCCTTTTGCTAAGGGCTCAAGTAAGAGTTCCCTACGTTTTAAAAAAGACTGCTTTAAGCTTGCCCCAAGTGTTTCTTCTGAGGAGTCTGAGGGGAATAAAGGACCAGTCAGATGCAGTGCAAGCTGAGATCAGAGGAGAGAAACACAAAGAGGTAGAGAAAGGGGGCGTGGTTCCTTCCTGCTGTGAAGTGGGAGTCAGCCCCAAAGGTGGGGTGGAGGAAGCCCTGGACTTTGCAACTGGGAGGGAAAGGGGGCGGGGGACACTCATTCCCACGGCTTCAGGGCCATTCGTGAGCTGTGCAGATGTGCCTAATTCATGGATTGAACCCCTCAAAACTGGTCAAGTGAGAGAGTACATGCCTTATATTAAGCAGTTTCCAAGTACAACATAGTTTTGAAGTTATAAAGAAGAGTCTTTTCCTAGTAACACTGGTAATTTCCCTTTCTTGATTCAAGTGATTCGCCCCGACACCTGACTGGTGAATGTGGATCCATCCCTCCGGAAAGCATCCTTTCTTTTTAAAAGCTCTTCAGTCTGTGTCATGAGACAAAGCAGCCCATTATTTAATGAAGAGCTCCTGCCATTGATTAATTCTTTAACAGCTGCAGCTGCTAAGTGATTGGTCTTTTTTTAAAAAACACTTTTTAAAAAGATTTTTAAAATTTATTTTCAGAGAGGGGAAAGGAGAGTGAAAGAGAGGGAGAGAAACATCAATGTGTGGCTGCCTCTCCAGCACCCACTACTGGGGACCTGGCCCGCAGCCTAGGCATGTGCCCTGACTGGGGAATCGAACCCGCAACCCTTTGGTTAGCAGGCTGGCACTTAATCCACAGAGCCATACCAGCCAGGGCTGATTGGTCTTTTTTTATAGAATAATTTACATGTTAGCATCTTTATCAGGATCTAACCACTAGTATATAGTCTCCAGAAAAATTAACACTAAAAAGAAAGCGTTTTCTGTCACGTGCTCCATTGTTATAAACATCCCACTGTGGCTAGGCTTCTGCATGCCACCCGGCCCCTCCTCCCACACCCCAGAGTGTACCAAACGCAAGAATGAGCAAATTTTGCTGTGTTTGAACTGTGTGGTATCTTGGACTAATTATTCATGCATAAGGATTTAACTCACAGTGAAACAACAAAAACCTAAATGATTTCTTTTCCCTAATAAGATTAAAGTGTGAGTACCTGCCTAAGGCAGAAATATTGCAAAAAAAGTTTTTTGCTAGATGGTTAATTTGCTTTTTCCATGGTAATTACGGTCAGATTTCCACCTGCTGTTCATTTTGGCATCCATATTCATGAAAGTATGAAGGGGAATGGATGCTGGGGGAGTGTAGAGGTTGGGAACCAGAAAAACGGAGAGAGGCTGACAGAGGATGCGACTCATTTTCAATCAGAACCTGAAACTTACACTATTAGATAAAGGATAGATTTAGAAATCTTAACTTGAGTTTCAGAACTTCTGAATAAGTGAAAGGTACCAAAGGTTTTTTTAAAGGAACATGTATCTTAAGAGCTATGAGTAAGAAAAGGTGCTACTTGGCTTTAAGGAGATTATGCATTAGTGAGGAGATAAAAATAGAAACATGTCTAAAAAGTTAATGAAAAATTAGTTTCTCATAACTGTTCATATATATGTAGACATTAATTTCCAGAGAAATAACGTGTATATTCACAGTTTTTCATCCTTATCTTACATCTGGGAGAATCAAAGTTGTGAACATCCCCTTCAAAACAAATGTCTGGTTAGACCCTCTGCAGATCTACTGGTGTCTAGAGTGCCTTATCCATATAACAAATTCAGCGGAGGAAATTTTAAAGATCTTAATTGGTTTATCTATGTTATTAAAGATTATATTCATTTATTTTTAGAGAAAAGGGAAGGGGGAGGGAGAAAGACAGGGAGAAAAACATTGATCAATTGCCTCTGGAATATGCCCTGACCTGGGTGGGACCAAACCCTCAACCCAGGCCTGCGCCCTGATAGGGAATGGAACCAGGGACCTTTTGCTTTGTGGAAAGTTGTCCACCCAACTGAGCCACACCAGTCAGGGCAGGTTTTATGGGTTTATTCAGTGATTCATGAATCAGGCAGCATCCCATCCAGCAGACAGAAAGGAGATCTGAGGAGGTATATAAAATGAAAGACCTTTACTAGCAAAAAGCATGTTGGTTGTGGCAAGGTCACTTTCCTAGGGATGACAGGGGTGTGGGGGCAGATGACCACCTCACTAGTGCTGATCAGGTGATTCCTGATTGACAGGTTTGAGATTCCATTTCTGGGAAAGCAGAAACTGTAATTAGGTTAATTCTTGGTTTGGTGATGTGAGGCTTAGCATAAGTGACTCCATTTTGTTTTTAACAGCCTTCTATTATAATAGCTTTAAACATTAAACTGTCAAGCTGTCCTGCATCAGTGTCACCACCTGGTAGCAAAGATGGGGAACTCTGATCTAACATGTCTTTACTGCTAACTTTTCTCCTCCACCCTAAAGAGGATTGCAATTTTGTTGATTACAGCCCAATTAACATGTCAGTTAGAAATGCATTTTGCTGCAAGTAATAAAACATCTGACCAACTGTATCTTAACCACATAAGGGCTGATGTGTTTTGGATAACAAGAAGTCTGTGAACAATAGAGAGCTAAGGAAGAGTCCCATGACGCCATGAGAGATCTGCTGTGCCATCCTTAGTGAGTGACCTGTCATCCACATCGTGGTTCCATGATGACTGCTGCCCCTCTGGCAGGAAGAAGCAGAAAGGATTTTCTCCTTTGCAGGCACTTTGTCTTTCAGTTTGGAAAAGTAAACCCTTTCTTACAGGTGTCTTCTCAAACATTGGCCCAACCTGTGCCCACGTGGCCGCCCCTGGCTGGATGGAAGTATTGAGATCCTACAGCCTTTGTAGTTGAGAAAGGCCAGGGAGAAAGAATTTGAAAATGGTGTTGAGTGAACCAACCTGGAGAATCAGCCACAATTAAATACACCTGAGTCATCTTTCTGGCTGATAAGCATCCTGTTTAATTTACCGTTTTCCTTTTATTCCAACCTCTTTATATCTTGGGAAAGTCTGGATGTCTTTGTTATGTGTGTTTCCAAAGAGAAGTCCACGCTCAGACTGCAAGGGGTAAGCAAGAGAATCATTAGTGATTCACCCTTGGCAGTGGGAAGTATTATTTGAAGAAAACTCAGATGGAGAATCAATGTCATCAACAGATTAAACGTGGTAAAAGTAGAGCGGTCCCTTTCAGAATGTAATTTAATTCAAACCACATTTAGTGAGCACGGACGGTTTTTGCCGTAGGTACAATAAACTCAACACAATCTCTTCAGAGATACTCATTTCCTTATCTCATCTTCTCTTCCTGTAAGATTGAAAAGTAAGGCTGCTTCTAATTAGCTGGATCATTCCTTTTTATCAGTATTGCCATAGATTTTATTGTTTATTACTTCAATTAACCTTAAATAAACCTTTGCGGGCTAACTTAGAAATTAATCACTAGTTTTATAAATAACCTGGCTTATATGGAGAATTTTCAATTCATTAACCCTAAAAATGTGCTTTGGAATACAACTTACACCATGTTGGAAGCCACTTTCTTTTTTTTCTTAAAGATTGTATGTATTTATTTTTAGAAAGAGGGGAAGGGAGAGAGAAACATAGTGCCGACCTGCAAACCAAAGGATCGCTGGTTCGATTCCCAGTCAGGGCACATGCCTGGGTTGGGGGCCAGGTCCCCAGTAGGAGGGTGCATGAGAGACAACCGCACATTGATGTTTCCCTCCCTCTCTTTCTCCCTCCCTTCCCCTCTATCTAAAAATAAATAAAATCTAAAAAAAACTTTTTTTTTTAATTTACTGCAGGTTTGGATATTTCTTATATCGACATCATGGAACCAGAGTTTTCTTTGTGTATATTGCTCAGCACGTCACAAACACCCAGAACATACGTACTGTTTTTGTGTGCCTGAATATTTTATCTTTTTGTCCCCCCCCCTTTCTTTTTTGAAGCCTAAATCTTTAATCCCTGAGTTTAGTACACATTGAGGCCCATAACAGCTGCTTAGAGAAATGTTGATTGATGATTTCTTAAATGCACACATAATTTCCACTTCATGAAATGTAGTCATTAAATTGATGGGGGGGTTTGCTTCCGTCTTCCCATCCATTCCTCTCCTGGAAAAGTAAGTGTATGCAGGCAGTATTTTTGGTGGCACAATCATTTCGCTTTATTGTGTTAGCGAAAGGTGGAGTCCAAAGAATTAATAGCTGGAAATTTTTGTGAAAACCCAGTGAGAACTTTTTCCATAGAGTAATTTGAGTGCAATCCAGATAAAGCCAGTTATTGGAGGAACTCCACAGTAAGCACTTTTCAAGGGCCAGAAGAGTGTAAATGTAAAGTTTGGGGGACAATAAGGAAACGGTCAGGCAGAGGCTAGAGTCTAACAAGAAATGCCTCCTGGGGCCAAGTTGGCCATTTAAATAACTGAAGATAGATGGGTGGGAACTGGGGCAACTTGAAAGGCCTGGGCGAGCACCAAAGGGGCCTCAGCTTTTCCCATTGTCCTCTGAGATTTTTAACTATTGGCAAATCAGGCTGCAATTTTAAATACCCTCCTGTGAGCCAAAACCAATCAAACAAACAAAACCCAAAAGCCAGTCTGCAGGCTCAGTTCAGCCAGCCTGGGACCTCTTGCGCTTACCAGAGAAATAATGGAAGGGGTCAGAGTTTGGGGAGAAACATCATATGTTGAAATCTTTGGAGAGAAGGGTGGAGAAATAGGTAAACTGAGAAGGTGAGGCCAAGGTAGGAATGCTGGGATTTCGGGAAATCTCATTGAGTTGTTCTAAACCTGGAAACGAGCAAAGATGAGGCTGGCGTGAAAGGCCCTGAGGAAACTTACGGCTGTGTATTTGCATCATTAAAGTAGCTTTTCCACAAATTCATCCCTGTGAGAAGGGATGATAGATTTAAAATAGGTAGTGTCAACTATATTACAAAGGAAGTATGCCTTTCCAGTGTAAAAAAAAAAAAAATTAGGGCACAAATTTAAAAAAAAGATTTGTGAATTGGTTATGAAAAGCTATCCACAGGTATTTGATCATTTCAAATGTCTCACTGTTAAGATAAGGAGTAAAAATTAATTAAGCTGTCTCTGCCCTAGAGAATCTGGAATGTGTGTTCCCTTCTGAAGAGAGAGAGTGGGTGAAGATCAGCCAATTAATGAAGTGTAGAGTAGACGGGGACTGGGCCAAGTTTCTAAGTTCGTGTAGTTCTGTCAGTAGTTGTGGCCCTTTTAAGCAGGAAAGCAGTGTCGGGACTTTCTGAATCAAAGACAGGAAGTCATATCATTCGCCCTTGTCTCCAGAGTGGACTGCGTGACAGTAAGTTTCTTGTCAAGAGGGAGATTAGAAGGACAGAGCATCGGCTTGATTTGGTGTGGTTATAATTGGAGCTTGAAGAAGACAAGTAAGGCTGCTCAGAGATTGAGGCCCAATTTAGTGACCTTGCTGATTGATAAGGGCGGCATAGAAGGGTGGAAGAGGTTTTGCAGTGAGTTGATAGAAAGAAAAAAGGCAGACTAAATAGAGTTTGGGAGTAGGGAATGAAGTGAAGGATGTTGCAGTGCATTCCTAGGTTTTCAGTGCCTTATCTCACTCCCAAGCTTAGTTGCGTCTGGTGTAGGTTCTGAGATAAACCTCCAGCCTTGGAGGGTGAAGCAGGAGGTGGCTAGCTAGGGTGCTTGGCTGTGTGGGGTGCTAGAGAAGGTGTTCAGGGCTCGAAAGACTTGCAGCCATCCCTGGCCAGCTGGTCCCTGGCCAGCTGGTCCCTCCCGCGCACCAGAACGATGTGTGTCTGATCCCCAGGTCAGGGTGCGGCGGGGGAGCCAACCGATGGATGGATCGATGTCTCTCTCTGTCTCTCTCTTTTCTCCCCCCTCCCTCCGTCCCTCCTCCCTGTAAAATCAATAAACGTATCCTTGGGTGAGGATTAAAAACTAAAAACAGTCTTGCAACCAGTCCTGGGATATTTTCAGCCACATTACAGCCTTCAGGGGAACCTGGAGCCTCTAATTCTGAGACTTCTCGGCTCTGCACATCGGCATGCATCTTGCCGGGCGCCCTCCTCCCCGCCTTCCCCCTCTTGCCTGCACATTAATTTAGGCCTGGGCTTTGTCTGGTCTCCTAAATCAGTTACCACCAGATCATTTTCCAAGCTTCCAAGATGCTGGAGCTCTGTCTGTTCTCATCTCCTCTCCAGCTTTCTCTCTCTCTTTTTTTTTTTTTTTTTTGGAGGGTAGATGTTATTTTTAATTCTTTTTCTGTCATCCTAGTAGAGGTTCGGGAATAAGGAGAGATAAACAAGTCTGTTCCATCTGCCATGTCTAACTAGTAAGTCTCAAGACCTAAGTCCTTAACGTGATGCAATGGGCCTCTCCCTGCCCACCTCTCAGGGCTAATCTGGGGCCATGCCTCCTCCCCCTTGCTCTCTGTGATTCCAGCACTATCCGCTTTCTTAGGATCCTTAATGGTCCACACTCTTTTCTGCTGAAGAGCCTCTTTTGCATGTGCTGACCTTTATCCTGCTGTGCCCTTCCCACTCCTCACCTGGCTAATTCCCATCACCCTTCAGACCTTGGCTTGAACTTCACTTTCTCAGAGACGCCTGCCTGCCTGCCTGCCTGCCCGCCCGCCCCGTGTCTCCATGTGTATACTCTCAGTAGGTATCAAAAGGATAGATGGAAGGATTTTTGATAGATGGATATCTTTTCTAATGCTATAAAGCAGTTTTGCCTACTCTTTTTAAATCATTAGTATTATTTTTATACACACACACACACACACACATACACACATACACACATACTGGAACACTGTTTAAAGAATTAGCCAGAGGTTGCCCTGGCTGGTGTGGCTCAGTGGATTGAGCGCCAGCCTGCGAAACCAAAGGATCACCGGTTCAATTCCCAGGCAGGGCACATTGCCTTGGCTGCAGACCAGGTCCCCAGCAGGGGGTGCTCGAGAGGCAACCACACATTGATGTTTCTCTCCCTCTCTGTCTCCCTCCCTTCCCATCTCTCTACAAATAAGTAAATAAAATTAAAAGAGTTTTCCAGAAACCTTTCCTGTTCTTAAGGAGTTCTCGAAGAGTTCACAATAATTCTACATTTTACTCTAAAACTTCTGAAAGGACATCTTGGTTTAATTTGCTTTCAAGCCAGACGTGGTTTAAATTACTCAGTTTATCGCAAGCCTCATTAAGACCCATGGTTCTTCTCTATGCTAGTGAGTTTGAGCCGCTAAGAATAATACTTGCCATGTGGGGAGTCCATTAGAACGCCATAGGAAGAGTGAGGCTGGGGAATTAGAGATGTATTATTATATTTCAAAATCTGCCACTTTCCTATAATAGAAGGGGTGTGGGGCAAGACTGCCTTGTTTTGGCTTATTTGGAAAAGTTGGAAAATTATTAAAATAGACATGCAGTAGTAGCTTAATGCACATTGTATGCCAAGCACTGAAGTTGGAACCGTATCAAAAAAATACCATACTTCCTCTACATTTTATTTGTGAGTCACGATCGCCTCAGTGATTTGGACTACATTTCTTCTGTGTAATGGCGTTGGTAGGAAGGAACAAAGACCACACCACTAATTTATCTGTTGGAATAATCTTTAGCCATCCAGCTCTTTCCACTCATTAAGTTTATGAGTTCATTATCGTTCTTTTTACCTAATATATAAACATAGTGAAGCTCTCGGCCTTTCCAAGTAGTCTCCACAAGCCATTGGAAAGCTGGGCTGAAATATTCTTTGCTTTAAAATCTAGACCTCAGTTTAGTCATAGATAGCAGGATTTTTGAAGTATGATTTACAGGCAAAAACCAGCTGTAAAATTGGCACGAAGGTGGTTAACGTTTTGTTTCTATAATGTTTTCCAAAGTTTCCCAGGAGTTTAAAATGCTGAGGTGTTTTTCACTATTTTTGCAAAAACATATCCAATATCTGATGATTTGTGGCTCAGAGTTGATCGGGTCATTTCTCTCTTCTGGTGATTTGACACCTTCCCCCAATACCTTCCAGAATGGAAGTAAAAGTTGAAAAACAGAAATATTTACCAGAGTCAGGAGAAAGTCATAGGCTAAACAAAGTGGGGGAAACCCTATTCCGTGTTTCGTGCGTGAAACTAAAAGTCGAATGAGCCATCACTGCAGTAGCTAGCTCACCGGAGAGGGTAGATGGCTTGACATTTGCCCGTGTGCCTTAAGTTTCTAGATTTCTCTATTTTCAGGCTAGAACCAGCCCTGGGTGAAATACTTCACGTCATTAAGAGGAGTGTATAGTTCAGCATTTTTATCCTTCTGAAGTATGCTTTCTATCAGCTGCCATGGCAACATTGTGTAACTCCTTTCTTGGATAGTCTCACTCCTCGAGTTCCGGTTGTGAGAGCTAGTGAGCTCATTGCAACTTGGATCAGAGCGCTGGGCCGGCAGCTCCTGGGGCCGGGTGGGAGGTGGAGGGCAGCCTCCCACAGGGGACGGGGATGGGGATGGGGGTGCTTTAGCCTTACTCTGCATGCATAGTTTAGCTACAAGGTCAGCTCCAGCCTCATCCCAGGACAATATCGCATTGTCCAAAGCTGTGCCACATCTTGAGGTTTCTGTGTGCATCCTACACACTTTCACAAGGCAGGGACTTATCTCTTCCAGCTGTAAACCAGAGGGACTGGTGCTAGAGATTCCGAGCAACACATGCAGGCTCAAACAACACAGATGGTTAACTCTCTTGAGTGGGACTCCATGGCACCAGGACTCCGTTGCAATTCATTGATGGTAACTGGATATAAATTTGTATGGCTTCTGTTGCGGTTTGAGGAAAGCTAGGCACATTTCCTGCTGCTTTTTCCTCTAATATCCCTGAATTACTGGTTGAGAGCTAGTCGGACTCTGCTGCCTAGAAAATAGGTGGCAAAAGGCTTGTTCTCGGTGGTGGGTCGGAGGCAGGCTGGAAAGGGTGTCAGGGAACATTAACTTGGGGCAGAATGTGCCACAATTAGAAGGATCTGGAAGGAAAGAAAGTTTGAACAGCTTCAGGGAAGCTGAGAGCACTGCTAGGCCAGGAATGTTCCAGATGCTTGTCTCTGATACTATTCCACTGCGAACCACACCCTGAAAGAATCCAATCGTCCCTGCCTCTCCCACTTGGATCTGTGGCTGCTGGAATTTGCCAGTTCTTGATATGAACTGTGAGGTTTGGATGGAGCTCCTGTGGCCTCATTTAGACCATTTGTTCTGAATTCTGAATAGAACCAGGAAAACTGCAAAGGGGAGAGGAATTGGGGGCATGAGAGAGAGATTAGTGTATGAACGAAGGAGCATAGTAGGAAACTAGACTGATGAGCTAAGAGGCAGTTGAAAAGGAGGGTTAGAAAGAAAAGGAAAGAGAAGAGAAAGTTTTTGCCAGTATCATCTGCCAAGACGTTTGATTGGGCACGTAGTCCACGCTGCACACTTTCGCGGAAGTAAATGAATGAAAGGAAATTTGGAGTTGGAGGCCTAGTGCCTGGAATGAGGGGAAAGTGAGCTGTCCTTGATGAGAAGTGCAATTCTCTGGCTCTATGCTGCTGGTTTTACAAAGAGCCAGAGGGGCTCATTTATGACTGTGTGTCAAAGGAACGCTGCCCTAGCAAGCATAGCGAAAGTGTGATCGAAGTGATGAAGGGTGTTAACACCAGTCTGGAGAGGAGGACAGCAATTGGTTTCTCATGGATTAGTGCCACAAGACAACTCATACCACGAGTTAGCTGAGACCACCCAAGAAGATAAGCACGAATGCCTGGAGAAGGGAGTCAAAGGAAGAACCACAACTCTTGAGGGAGAGGGAATGAAGGATGATCAGATGGACCCCGGACCCCGGTAAACCAAGTTCTACTCACCAGAGAACAAGGTCCAGGGAGAAGTGAATTCACTTCAAGGAGAAGGACTCTGTAGTCTTTCAAGATACTTTTACACACTTTTCATTTATTGAAGAACTTTTATTGGTATTCATCCTAAACAGGAGACCCACGAATATATTCCAGGGGTGAGTCTTTGGTCTCATTGACTTATAATGGTCGTTAAATAATCTCCCAAACGCCCACAAAATGGAATGGAGAAAGATACAAAAACGAAAGACAGGACACATCTATATAGAAGGTACACTTGAACTTTTACATGGAACGAGAAATGTTATGAAAATGTACAATTAACGACTCGGCTGCACTAGAAGGTCCACGTGAATCACCTGAGATCTTGTTAGAATGTTGGTTCTGATTTATAGATCCGGGTAGGGCCTGAGATTCTGCACTCCTAACAAGCTCCAAAGACACACTGATGCTGTTGGGCCTCTATCACAGCTTGGGTTGCAAGGGCCCACGAGGTTACAGGGTTCTGGTTGCTGGGTGTTGCTAGCCACCCGTGGTTGGGCACAGGTAAGGCCTGCCCTCTCATCCGTCTTGGCTACAAGTTTGTCCTGCCAACAATTCTCCGAACAAACTCTCACACGTGAACATTGAGTAGCTCCCGGGCACAGGACGATCTTCAAACCCGTGCCAGAGGCACAACGGAGTCCGTCAGAGTGCTGCCTTCTCGCCTCACAATCCATACCTCTAACCACAGGCGTCTCACTCAGTGGTTCTCAAAGTGTGTTCCCCGGAACCGCAGCATCAGCATCACCTGGAAACTTGTTCTAGAGAGGCAGACTCTCGGTCCCTGTCCAGACCTAAGGAATCAGCAGAACTGGGAGGGGGCCTAGGAGTCTGTATTTTCAGTACTCCTCCAGGCCACTCTGATAGAAGACTCAGGTTGGGGATCCGCTGCTCTAATTGAATCCAGGCACCCAGGAACCCAGTGAACCACCACCGGACACTTCGGAGTCCGACCTAGGGCACCGTTTCTAAGGTGGGAGGCCTGCTATCTTCTCGCGCCCCATTAACGTGAGGGCAGGGCATGTTTCTGGATAGTCCTCCTATTTTACAAACCACTAAGATCACCAGTGCAAGCCCATCTAACATTAATTAGGATAATTAATGAAACCCCTGGTGTCACAGAAGCTAAATATAGCTGAAGCACTTACAGTGGCCGCCTCTGGAGTGAGGCCTTTTGATTAATTGCTAGCCAACCACCCCTGGAGTGTGCATTCTTGATTAAGACAACTGACCGCCTCTGCAGTGTAGCTTAAGCTAACACATACATACATCATACTGTATGTATTGTCCACGTGAAGGGGTTTTTTCCATGCTTTTAAAATCTTCGTTAAGGCATCATGTAAACACAATCAAATGCACCCATTGTAAGGGACAGTTTCGGGTTGGACAGATGTATGCACTCCTGGCAGAAGATACTGATCCTCCTTGTCCATTCATTCCACTTGGATCTGTAGCCAGTAACCTCCACACCGATCAAAATGTGGGGCATTTCAGACAAGATCGGGCACGTGCAGGGTGGTATGGCCATGGACAAGACACGTAACATTCCACTTACCCCAAAAAACACCCTTGTGTTCCTTGTGGTCAGTTACCCACCCCCAACCCACCCCAGGCTACCATCTATCTGCCTTCTATCACTGTGGGTGAGATTTGCCCGTTCTAGAATTTCATATAAATAGAATCATACAATAGTTACTTTCACACTTGGCTTCTTTTACCCAGTGTTAACGTTTTT
Organism: Desmodus rotundus; assembly: GCF_022682495.2. Lineage (NCBI taxonomy): Eukaryota > Metazoa > Chordata > Mammalia > Chiroptera > Phyllostomidae > Desmodus > Desmodus rotundus. The sequence goes on from NC_071400.1 coordinate 81,866,937, forward strand.
CCGCTCAGTTCGCATTATTGCGTTAATAGCGGTCAGTGCCTCTTTACTGCCGAGTAGCATCGCGTTGTCCGACTGTGCTGCAGTTTGTGTATTTATTCATTCTCCTATTGCTTTGTTTCCAGTTTGGGGCTGTGATGGACATTCACGCACACATCTTTTTGTGGACATGGTTTTTTTCTTTTGAGTAAATACCTGGGAGTAGAACAGTTGGGTTATAAGATAGATGTATGTTTAACTTCATAACAAATTGCTAACCTGGTTTTCCAAAGTAGTCATACTATGTTCCCTTCCCACCAGCCATGTACGAGAGTTCCAGTTGCTCCTCATCCTTGCTGACATTTAGTATTGTCAGTGCTTTTTTTTTTTATTTTTATGCTGAATATTTTAAAGTAAATTACAGACACTGTTTTTTTTGCGCCCTGATTTCAATTCAGGTTTTTATAGTTGCCTCTGCAAATGCCGTCAAGCTAATAATGTTGATCCAAGTGACTTGGATATGGAGTAGATTATTCCCCTTTCCTGACCCCCAATTAAATTTTTTTTTAGATTTAGTTTTAGAGAGAGGGGAGGAAGAGAAGAAGAGAAACATCAGTGTGTGGTTGCCTCTTGCACTCCCCCTGCTGGGGACGTGGCTCCCAACCCAGACATGTGCCCTGACTGGGAATCGAACCTGTGACCCTTTGGTTCACATACGGGCACTGAATCCACTGAGCCACACCAGCCAGTGCTCCTAAGCCCCAATCAGAATCAAGTTTTGTGGGTGCCACTAGATTATGGCAGTTAGTCATGTTTGCCAGTATGTTTTTTTTGTTTCTTTTATTCTCTTGTTCATTTATTCTTTCAGTCTGTTAATCAGTCCCCTAGCTGTGTTAGACCTGCCTTTTCAGAGAGCACTCAGGTATTAAGTTACTGGGAAATATGACAGAAGTAAGAGACAGGACTCTTGTTTTCAAGGAGCTTTTTGGAGCTGGGTTCCTGAAAAAGAAATGCATAGAAGTTCTGGAAAAGACGTATCGCCCAGGGTGTATCGAGGTTTGCATAGACTTGAGTAAGGGTATCATCTAAATACAGCTTTCCGCCAGGTAAGGTGAGTTGAAGCGTGATACACAGGTGGCTATAGAGACCACAGCAGCAGAAACTCTGTGCCAAATACCGGAATGATTGCACCTGAGAATCTAAACTAAATATTTATTTTAGTCCCAATTATATTTGAAAATACATCTCACACACACACATATGTTGCGTAAGAAAGCCTCCAAATGTTAACAGTGCATATGGATTCTTTGTTCACCTGATGTTATGTTTTCCTGTAATTTCTAAGTTTTCCACAGTGAACATATTTAACTTTCATAATCAGACAAAATTGTTATATTGCCACTTGATTTTTGCTTAGTTCTCATAGCTGTTTCCATAACATAGTCCTTGTTCTCTTTAATCTTGTGTAGCAAAGATTCACGACAATGGAACCAAGATTACAGTCCGGGAAAAAAAACCACCTGTCCTTCTTTTCCCTCTTGGGAGCAAGGACGGCATGCACGGCCTGAGACTGTGCTGCGCTAGCCTGTCATGAAACTCAGCTGATTTGATTGTCAAAGAGGAAAAAAAGATGTTTTCATTCATCTCCCCACATTGACAGATTTTTATGTCCCCAAACTTGGGGCCTATGCAAGAGGTCTTTGTCCTCACGTATTTTGGTCCGTGGTGCAGTTGTTGGCCAATCACGGTGCGTTTTTGTGTCTGTGCTTTCTGGTGAAATAACAAACGATCTCTGTTTCCCCCTTTTTCCTCCAGCTGACCTGAACAACGTCAGGTTCTCGGCTTATAGGACTGCCATGAAGCTCCGAAGACTGCAGAAGGCTCTTTGCTGTGAGTATTGACCAGCTCTTGCAGTACTCGATAGTAGTCCTTTGCTGTGAAAAACAAAAAGTGGGTCAGGGGCATTTTCACTGGGGAGGAAAAAGTAGCCGTGATGGGTCCCTTTGTACCACAGAACTCATTCTGTAAAAGTATCTGCGGCCTAACGTTCCCCTAGACTATTTTCTATCCCATAGAATCATTCCTATCACCGTTCCTCAGCGACTGCTATTAAATCACTAAAAGATGAATGATTTGTATTTCCCAACTAATGGCGTTGGCATCCAGAATTATCTCTGTGAAACTTGAATTATCTCCTCCTATTGCAATGTATTTATTATTAGAAGTATGAGTATTAGATTGTATTATCCAAAGCAAAGTACACAATACGCATGTTGGGTTTTTTTTTTAGCTTGAGTGCTAATTAACATTCAGATACATGTTGTGGTAGAAGAAAGATGATAAGATTGTTTTTCTCCTTTTGGTAAATATTGTACGTCAACGGGAAAATCCTGGATTGTCATAACAGCTCTTCCTTTTCATCAGGAAGTTTATATAACTGTGATCAACAAAGTGCATTATAGTCTAATACTGACTGCCCGTGTACATTGATGACATGACCTTGAAAGAGACAGGCACAGTCCCTGCCCTGATGCAAGTTACTGTAATGAGGGATATGCGGGGTGTCGCTAGGATGGAGACACGGGTGAGTGTATATAAGATCATCAAGAAATCTACAATCTTAAAAAAAAAAAAACTACCAAGCTTTATGAGCACGCTGAGGAAAGGTGAGGTGACAATTTCAAAGTCATGCAGTTAGTCATGTGATAGTAGAAGAATAGGATACTGTGAGAACAGGTAGTTGTTGGGGGGGATAGGGGAAGGTGTGGTTCAGAGAAGGTTTGCTTGAAGAGATGATGTCTTAAGCTACATGAGTGCAGAAGCGTACCTAGAGCTCACGTGATCTCGGAAGAGTGTCCGGTCAGAAGGAAGAGTACGCGCTGAGTCATGTTGCCCGGGGACATATCCAGGAACCAAAAGTACTTCCGAGTGGCTAATGCACAGAGTGCTGAGAGGGGCTGTGGTAACAGATAGGGTCCGGCAGAGGTAACGCCTGCTTGAGTGTGGTTGGTGGGGTAATAATATGGGTCCAATAATTTACACTTTTAATTTGAGCATTTCCCCTAAAATGTCACGTGGTGTGCTTGAGCGTGATAGTGTTATGTTACTGAATGACATTCTTATGATTGTACAGTAAAAGATTTTATAATAAAAAGGGGCGTAACTTGTGCCGGACCCTGTATTTGGCTGGCAAGTAAAACAGGCAGACTGTGAAAAGCTTTTTGATCAATTAAAGAATTTAGAGGTCATTGTTGAGCCATGTGAAGGAGAAGACGTGATGGGATTTTCATTTACAAAGATCATTCTGGCTGTGAAATAGGGCGTGGACTGCGGTGGGGGTGGGGGGTGCAACTGACAGGAGAGAGATCTGTTGAGAAGTTTCAGTGATCTAAACTAGGAACATGGTGGCCGGAACTGGCAAAGTGGGGCTGGAGCTAAGTGGGAAGAACTGAGAAATACTTACGAGGTAGAACTGATAGGCCTTGGTGGGGAATTAGGTGATCAGATGTGTTGGGTGAGGGGGAATCAAGGAAATACTAGGCGCTCAGCTGGGGTGAATGGTAGACTTGCCCAGTCGAGTTGTACACAATGCTTTGGCAATCCGGAGAAATAGGCAAGCAGTACTCAGGAATTATTAGCATTAGATGCTCAGGGAGCATGTGGAGTAAGAAGAAAGAGTATTTAGGACAGAGGGGGCTTCCAAGGAATGACCAGAGGGGGTGAAGGCAAATATGAAGAGGTTAAGGACCGCTTACCGCATGGGAGGTCCGCACGAAGTCAGTGAAAGTGTCCATAGGGGGTGTGTTAACTTAGGTGGGATTTTAGAGGCACAGTGGAGGTGGTGGATTGGGCTTAAAAGTAAATCCAAAAGTGGGGATGTAAAGATGGTTGGTACGGACAATTCTTGGAGAAATTTAGTTGTGAAGGGGAGGGAGGAGGGCTGGGAGTTAGTTCACAGGGGCTGAGGAATGAATGAAGTGTACATATAAGAGACACTTGAGTGTTTCAATGAGTATGAGAAGAGGGGACAAGATTGAAATTATTGACTCAAGAGAAACTAATAAACAATGAGAGTACTCACAGGGTAGGGGCAGGTAATCCAGAGTCGGAGGGAAGGACGGGCACCTCGCCTGGGGCTGGGGGAGGAGCCTGTGCAGAGAGAAGGTAACAAAGGAGAGCTGGAGGCAGGAAAGTGAGGGATGCCCAAGTAGAGGTTTCTGTTTTCTGTGTGACGGTGGAAGAGACTTCCTGTGCTGCAGTTAAGCATGGAAGGTGATGATGAAGTTGAGACTGGGCTTATCTTTGCAGAGAACAAGAGGGAGAGCTAACGTGAGGTACAGCATTATGGAGCCCAGACTCAGCCGAGTGCCCGTCTGCTGGGCTACAGTATTGCTGCAGGCACACTCGGCAGCCAGGAGCTGTTCTGCCCTAGGGTGGGCAGAGGACAGCTGGGCAAGAGAAATGAGGATTTGGGCAAAAGAAGGCGTAAGTAGATAAAGTGGTGTCTGTCCAGTCCGTTTGGGTAGGAGAAGCTATGAGTTCCGGTGGAACCTGGTCGTTATGGGGTAAAGAGATCAAGAGCCTGGCTGCTCAGGGAGGTGGAGCCGGCATTAGCGCGGCAGTAATCAGAAGGCCAACAAGCTGTGGGCGCAGAGTAGCAGCGAAGAGTCTAGCTGACCATTATTTCAGAAGTGGAGCCGTTCCCGTTGATTAGGGTTAGGAGGCGACCATTTGACTAGATGGCACAGGTGGACCAGAAGTGAATTTCCATGGAGATGAAATAGTTAAGGGACTGAGAGGCTAGAGTGATACCCTAGCCATCCATGCCAGTGTTGAAATCATCCAGAATTGGGGCCACACTGTGGGAGAGAGAAGGACTGTGACCCCTGGCTGCCAAGTAGCCAAGGGCTGACCAGGGGTCTGTGGAGGCGAGCAGTAAGATGGTCAAGGAGGGTCGCTGGCGTGTGCTTTTTAAAATGGAGATGGAGCCCTGTGTGGTGTGGTTCAGTGGATTGAATGCCAGCCTGCGAACCAGGGGGTCAGGGCACATGCCTGGGTTGTGGGCCAGGTCCCCAGTAAGGGGCGCATGAGAGGCACCCACACACCGAAGTTTCTCTCCCTCCCTTTCTTCCTCCCTTCCCCTCTCTCTAAAAATAAATAAATGAAATATTTTTAAAAAAAATAAAAATCCATAAAATGGAGATGGAGAGGAAATCGCCTAGCAGTGGATTTGTTTGGAAGGAGAAAGTAGGCTTTTCCTCTTCATTTTGGTCTCTCCAGTGCTTAGCACACAGCCCAGCGCAGAGCAGGGTTGAATATGTTTCCATGGAATGGATGCAAGACTGAAAGTAAATTTAGGTTTTTATTTCTTTAGCTTATAGTCTGAAGTTATCATTTTTTCAACTATATAGCTGCCAAGTTTAAGTGGTTTTAAAAGGGCTCCCCAGGCCTAGGGTTTCCTCAGGGACCTGTTAATGTAACCAGAACTGGAAAGAGGCAGCTTGGGGTGGGGCCGAATCAGAGGGCTGGATGGAGAGAGTCTTCTGCCTCTTTTTCTTCTTCTGTCCCTGCCCCATCCCAGAGATACCTGCTTCCCATTGCTAATGGGGTAATTAGGATCTGCCTAGATCGTAAAGTGCTATCGGATGCAGTATATTCCCAAGAGATCCCTAAAAGGTCAAAAGAGATCATCAGCTGGCCCAAGTTATACTATGAAACAGCCCAGAAATAGACTAGATTGGGAAACCTTACAATGACTATGCTTTATTAAAGTTCCTTTTGACCTTGGATCTAGGCGTTCAGTTCTGTCAAAAAATTATTGTGTTCACGTGCGTGTCTCCTTGTCTCTCATTTCAGTTTATTTTAAAGCTTCTGATAAACACTGTAGAAATAGGGCTATTTGCTATTATTATTAAAAAAAAGTTTTGACCATTTGAGGTTATAACCTTGTAATAAAGTTAAGCTGCAGATGTAGGATTTTCGCATTTCAACATATTTGAAATTCCCAGTATTTCCGTTCTGAGAATGACTTTTCTCAGACTTGAAGAAGACTTAGGTCTAACAAAATTAGGGTGTATTTACTTAAATTAAGCCCTGGATTCGCAAGAACGGTAGGAAGAGTTCCGTGTAGAGTGTGAATATAGAGTAAAGAGTTAGCCAATCCTTCTATTATTGAAAACATGTGTGGTCTCATTACTTAACTAACTATTCAATAGGCGATTTAAGAAATTCCTCTTCATTTCGTTATTTGCCTAGGTTTCTCTTCTGGCCGCCTTTGTCATTTTCGTGCCCGCGAAGCCGTGATAAAGAGCCATTGTCTGTGGCACAGGCAAAGAAAACTTGTTCTGGCTAGCTTTTCCAAGTGAAGGTCGCTTCTGCTAGCTCTTACTTTAATGAAAATTAATGATGTTATCTGAGTGATGTCCTGATGCCAGTGAAGAGGTTGAATTACAGATACCTTAGAAAATATGCGGTGCCGCTGCCATTAAGCAGCTTGGTCTTAACTGTTGCACTTCACATGAAAGCTCCAGCCTTGCAGAAACCCGAATAACACAATTTCATCCAGTATAGAGGATTTGCCGGTTAAGTCGAGAACATCACCATTGGCCTATAATGTCCCCACTTGGTAATTGGTTTAATGTTGCATGACTCCACACTGCCTTTCAATGCATCGGGAGTGAAAATTAAACACGGCAGAAAAGCAGAGACAAAGAGTGAGTCTTGGTAAGAAGGATGTATACAGTGGTCCATATGGCTGATACCCCATGGCAAGTTAGGGAGGAGATAATCTAAGGTTTTCCTTTCTCATTCTGTTGTTCTGATGGCATACTGTAGGTGTGTGGCTTCTAAAATTAAAAATATAGCCAGCTTCTAAGAGCACAAATAAAACCGCACTTAAGCAAAGCCACGTGTATTGAGTTTATTAGTGTGTGGTGGGTTGGAGAGAGCCCAAACCATGGGCAAACATACTGCACTTGGTAAATGGGACAAAGACTCTGCAAACGAGAAACGGAGAACAATTTGCTTCTGTTCAGCAACTAAATCACACAGTAGAGAGATTTTAGATAGCCTGGAGCTGTCTGAATAAAGGTATACCCTCATCACAATAAACCAGGTGAAAAATGCGCTCCCTTCTTGGTAAATGCGCCTCACCTTTGAGGGTGCACTGTGGTAGCATTAGACAGGGTTCAGTTGCTGAAGAAGACTCCCAGGAGCCATGATAACATGGCTTACAAATGTACAGTCTTGCAGGAAATGGCTTCACTGATACAACAGCATGACCCTGGCTGCTGTGGCTCAGTGGATTGAGTGCCGCCCTGTGAACCAAAGGGTCGCCAGTTCGATTCCCAGTCAGAGCACATGCCTGGGTTGTTTTCCAGGTCCCCAGTAGGGGGCGGTGAGAGGCAGGCACACATTGATGTTTCTCTCCCTCTCTTTCTCCCTCCCTTCCCCTCTCTCTAAAAACAATTAAATAAAATCTTAAAAAAAAAAAAAAAGACAATGTCATGAAAGTCAGAATATGCATTCACAGCCAGAGACTGCCTCACAGCAAGGGGGCTTGAGAGGCCAGTGTAATTACTCTGTCGACCCCACCCCCCACAAACATCTGCTTTTCCCACATACTATGTATTATTTGTCACATAGGTTAGAGGCCAGGTCTCTGTTATTTCAGAATTCAAAACGTCTTGAGGACGGAGCCAAATGAATTTTCTCAGCTTATCTGCTTTGACAGATATTGGCGCCCACAGAGACAGGTCCCAGAGCAGGACATATGTCTCTCCGGGCAAAGCACCACACTTCTGTTTAAACTCGGTCCTGTACCCATGAGTTGCTCACTAGGGAAGGAATAGTTGGCCTTCCCCTGTGGTGTGGAAGCTGTTAAGGAGCAACTTGTAGGTTCCACTCTCCAGTCCTCATTCTAGAAGTGTCCCATCCTTAACCTTCCTCCTGAAATTGGATACCGTCGAGGTGCGTGCTCTCTTTGCCCTAAGAGGTACTTTCCATCGGTCTGCCTTTCCTCATTCAAACCAAAATCTACCTGGCCAGGTACTCCTCGCCCAGTTCCTAATTCTCCCCAGGTTCCCTTATGCCCAGTGGTCCCACGCTCTTTGGTCCAGCAGACGTGTTGTTGCCACTGCGTACTAACATCTTTACTATAACTGAGAAATGAATTTGGGATGCAGAAAGGTTGCCTCTCCCAGGCTAACATCATATGAATAGTAGTCACTCCTGAATGCACTTTGGTTTGGGTGTGCCACAGAACTTTCTCTAACCATCTATGTCAAATGTCTCGCTTTTCAATTTCAGAGACGTAGGCCTACCAAATGAAACGTAATTCTTCCTCACTGATCAAGTGTCCCAATTGTCCCTCCAGCCATTTGTGGCTTTCCTCGTATAGTAATGGGGCACATAGCTGTATTTTTACCCAGGAGATTAGGACAGATGAGACATACGGCATAGAAACCTTCTGCCGGATACCCAGTAGCTTTCTTAAACCTTCACCATTCCCATTAATGGCCACACAGTGTTTATTCAGATTATTATATATCAGTGTTTTCCACATAGGACTGTGGGTAAATATTTCCTCAGAGTACTTTCCAACGTGGGTCTTTAATAACAGAAACAAGAACGTAAGGACGTAGGTCCTCTACTATCGCTCTGTGGAGTCATGGTCTCAGTCAGAACTCCCATCTCTTTGCTACTGTGTTCAATAGGCGGGCCAGCTGTCCTCCTCACTTCTTGGCTCTTTAAAAAGGGCATCTGAATCACAGCTAAGGGAGCATATTGTTCTCTTAGTGGAAGCGTCTTTCCCGGCACCAACATTATGTCAGTTTTCCCTTTTAAATACGCATTGGGTGGCTTTCTTCCCTTCGGCGACAGTCTTACCTTTTTCTTCCTTATCCAACATGTTAATCCAAACCTCCCTCCCCCCTCCACACACGAAGTATGTCCCTTGGGTTCGGCCACTGGTCTAGTACATATTTAGCTGGGAACAAGATAAGATATGCCGGCGCTTCTCCTGCAGTCTGTTCCCAGTGGTAGAGGCTCAGATTGGATCAGTACAGAAAAACTGGGACTAATTCTGTCCTGTAGGCAAGTAAACGTGTGTGACAGCCAGCCCCAGAGAGGCGAGGTGTGGGGAAGGAGTGCCCTGTTCCATCAACCCCTGTGGAACTCTTGCACTTACCTCCCGACTAATAGCCTTAATATCTTGTTTTGGAATATTACCAGCCTTTGAGACTCTTGATCGTAACCCCAGCCCAGGAACTCCTAGGTATGGCATTGAAAAGGGAAATTGTGGGCAAGTGGGAAACACCTAACAAGCTCCCCACTTGAATGATCTGTTTCATTGTAATTGGTCTCACAGGTGGGGCCCATTTATCAAAAGTGATGGTTGCCCAGGTTCCTTTGGTTGGAACTCCACCTGCAGGCCGGAGGGGGTGAAGTTCAACCGAAGGAGATTTTGAACTTGAGCTTTGGCTAATGCAATCAAGGGATTGAATTTAGCAGACCTGCCGTGAGTTTGCAGTTCCCTCCTAATCCATCTGTTCAGCTCCTGGAGTTCAGGTTCCACCATTTCCAGATGCCACTAGGAAGTTCTATTATCAATAACCTATGTCAAAGCCCGTCCCACTTCAAACGTAGCTTGGCAAGCAGCCATGGTTCACTTTCATACCTTTTATCAGAATCGTCTTTGTTCTTCTTAAACGTCTTAGCCATATTTTTAGCCAAGAATGACTTAGGGGGGGTCTTCTAAACGATTTTACCTCTGGCATTAATTGCCCTGTCAGTGGCAGTTGCTAAAGAGGACTCAGAACCCAAATAACCACGCTTACAAATGCACAGTTCAATGCAGGAAAAGTCTACCATATACCAACAACATTAAACTGAGCTGTGTATGTATCACAACCACAGGCTGCCTCACATCATAGGGTCCAGAGAGGCCAGGTACAAGCTCCAAGTGTCCCGTCTCTGGAAGCGCCACACCAAGGTGCACTTTCTCTCTTGGATCAAGAACTACCACCTGTGTGAGCACAAATCACTTTGGAAACCAGGGAGCACATACTAGAGCGTCAGACGGGGCTTCTTATAGCCTGCTGGTAACCGGGGAATAGTCTTCCTATGTAGCCAGTCCCAAAGACGGTGGCCTCCGCTGGTTTCGCTGAGACCACCTGAAAATGGCCAGTGTTACTGCTAGCAATAAACAATCGTTAAAACCGCCCTGGCTGGTGTGGCTCAGTAGACTGAGTGCCTGCCTGTGAACCGGAAGGTTGCCGGTTTGATTCCCAGCCAGGGCACAATGCCTGGCTTGAGGGCCAGGTCCCCAGTGGGGGGCACATGAGAGGCAACCACACATTGATGTTTCCCTATTCTCTTCCTCCCTTCCCTTCTCTCTGAAAATAAATAAAATCTTTAAAAACAACAACAACAAAAACCAAGAGTGAAAACTTGTAACCCATGGCTACACGTTATGAAAAGTCACTTCTTTTCATTGTCTCGATCAAGGCTCTGCATTATGTAGCTGTTTTAGCAAAAGCATCTCATACCCATTCCAGAGGCTCTGGATCAACTCGCAGCTCAATTACCTACATCAAAGTGCTTTGACGTTCTCACTGGGTAAAGATTGGCTTGGGAAGTCCTTCAACCTCAAGTGTAAGCTGCCTATTGAGGGAGTTGCTATGATGTCAACTGCAGCTTCCTCTTCCCACAGGTGCCTTCTGCTGCCTGGGGGGGATAAGTCAGCAAACACATAGCAGTTATCCTATCCTGAGCCCCCTCTGTTTCTGTCTGCACTCATTAGGTTACAGGATTATTTCTATATTAGCACAGTGTATTCAGGTTTACCCACGGGATGAGCTTGGAGTCATGTTGGCATCCTGGGACTTATTCTGACCAACTTCATGGTGCTTCTTTTTCCTCCTGCTGTTATCACTAGTAGGAATTGAAGGGTGGTTTTCTCTTTCAGTGAAGTCTGTAAGAACACCTTCTGCTTTTCAGCATGTCCCTCCATGACGAGTCCAAAAACTTGCGTGTCCCACCGTAACACCCACAAGCAAGTCTTCTCATCTCTGGCCTCGGTTTTCTGTACTAAACAACGATTCCGAAGGTGCCTTCTAGACCACAAAGCCTATGATGCTGTAAAAGACAAAAAAAAAAAATCTGCCTCACCTCCTCATTTGTCATACAGAGAGAGGAATGGAGTTAGCATTTGAGCTTAGCATGGTGAGGGGATGATGCGGCACAGCCAAAGCCTCAGGAACCATTAATGGGGATCACGTGCATAAGCCCCGCCCCCCATTTCCTGCTTTTCCAGCACAGCAGAGAGGATACTGCAAGCCAGTCACATTTGCGCCATCCGCGCCCTCTCTCACCCCACAGCCCGCACACATTATGAGCGCCACCAAATGGTCCCTATTCTTTAGGGCCATCGAAACCTATGGTATCCTCTACTGTAAAAATAATTTTTGAAAGAGAGAAGCTCTTAGAACATACTTGGATTTTAATATAGCTTTAATATATGTTCCCTAGTGAATACACTAAAGGATATGTACTTTTTTTCCCTAAATGGAAATTCCTGGCTTGCGGTAAAAGGATTATTTCACAAAGTTCTATCTGCTGGTTGCTTGTTGAGGCGTCTAGAAATAGCTAATCATTATCCTTAATGTTTCATCAAAAAAATCTCAATACATCCTGTAAGATGTTCGTTTTGAACAGTTAAGTGTGTATCTGTGACAATTAAATTGTCCCTATGGATTTTTTTCACTTCTTTTCTGGTTCGTAGTTTCAGCAATGGAACGTGGAGTTCTGTCTGTTTCGGGAAGTGCATTTTCCAGTCTTCCGTGGTGGATCGTGCTTGTGTCTGACCCCCTGCGGTTTCAGCAGAGCACACCGCACTGCGTTTCTCTCCTGTGTCATCTTTTGCTCCCATTATTGCAGAGCAATTGCTTTGCTCCCATCTGGAGCTATTAATACTCCAGATCTTCTATTCTGCGTGTTACGCATTCACCTGTTCGGAGATCAGAGTAGACCCGATGAAAAGAAACTCACGCAATTTTGCTGTCTTTGTGCCTCTTTCCATCACACTGGTAAATGGGATGCAACACGAAAGTGAATCTAAACATTCTCACCTGTTAGTCCCCCTATCCTTCCATATCAAGCAAAGTATTTACGACTAAGGCAGAGTAACAACAGAAGAAAACAGCCAAGAAGCTTCAAAGCTTCCTTCAGTCTGTAAAGAATATTGGTCTTAAGAAGAAATCCATTTCGCTCTTACGCTAATGGAAATGGTGGGCAGCATTTCTAAATGCTCGCTCTACCTGCACCCGAAACTGTGTCCTCAGAAAACGTCAGGTACACAGAACAGAAAGTGAAAGTGAGTTCTCCAGTCTCCCCTGCAGTCCTCGCTCAGCCTTTCCGTCCTCATGTCCTCCTTCCTGCTTGCGTGCTTATTTTTGAAATTCGTTATTCTTTTCCTGCCTGCCTCCCTCTCAAATAAAGTTATGTTCCTTTCTGGCACTTTAAGCCAAGTCTCGGCTTCCATGTGAAGAGGTCATTATCCTGAGAGTATTTTTAAGTGAAAGGAGTGGGACCTGGAGAGAAGCAAGATTCGCCACCCCAAAATGTGTCACTTTGTCATGTGGAACACTTTGAACTGAAAACAACTGAGGCCCCAAAGACTCAGGAAGAACCTTTGACCATCCCTCTAACTGCCTAAAAGAATTAGATAGAGAACCTGCCCCAGGAAGGGGGCTGTCAGCACAGATAACTGTGGTTTAATATGAACTCATGTGCGACAGACAGGGAGGAAGCTAGCAGGGCCCTTTTGATCAAAGTCCTCTCTGTGTCCCTCAGTTTCCGGATGACCCGGCAATCATATTTTTGACTAAACACAAGCTCTTTTCATCTTCCTGTGAATTGCCTCACTTCCCCTTGAAGTTGCACTGACCTCCTTCTCCTCTGTCCAGAATGACCATCGGACCTCATTTTGCCTGACCGTCTTTGGAATTTTCATATTCATGCGGCTGCCCTATTTGCACGAACTTTAATTGGTCTTTTCTTCTGTGAATCTGTCTCTTATCAATTTAATTTCTAGACCAGTCAGAAGAACGTAGAAGGGTAGAGAAAAAAATTTTTTTCCCTCCCCAATGGCCTTTGCCTCGATACGAAGCGTGCTCATCTGGGGCATTTCAGGGAAATTGGTACTTGGATTCACAGAGCTTTGCTCCCTGGGATGGAAAACAAAGAAGAAAAACCCCCCTGCTCCCACCACCGGCTCTCCTTCATGCTTCCAGGGAAACTTCACAAGTTACCATTTTCCTTTTTTAAAAGAGAAAAATATGTACTACGTAGGTATTAACCTACATAGGTATTAACCACTATTTTGGGGCTTTTTCCTTAACATTTAATTAGAATCAACCACAAATAGCTGGTAAAATACATTAAAGCCTTAAATTTACATCTGATTAGGATCGGGCAAGCTGTTTGCTGACTGGGTTGGCTGGTGTTTATCTGCTGTTACATTTATAATTGTATTGCCTCCTCCCCCGAGATGCGTGAGAAATTTACTTAATTCCCATTGATTCTTTCTCCTAAAGGACTGAGCATTCGAACCAGAGCTTAGGTGTATAAGGTGTTATAAAAGCATGTTGTTGCATTAACGATTTGGTTAATAGACTGGCTTTAGGAAAAAGCATCTTTTCGGGACACTTGGGAATAAAAGCGTGCAGTATGCTGATGTTGGACATGGTTACGATTTCACTTCTGTTAAATTTTTGTTTTTGAGCATAGATTAAATAACACCTCAGATCATGGGAACTTCCCCACACACACATACACGTTCGTACAGTTCTTAGGGAATTTGAAAAGCACAACATAAAATGCAATCTGAAGGTGAAAGAAGAAATAAGGGAGCCTCAGGCCTGCAACCTGGATCGATTGTGCAGTTACTGTAGTTTGCCCAAGGAAAATTGGAGTGAAGTTGACTATGTTTTCCACCTAACGTTAAGGTAGCAGAAGGATTATGGGGCGGCTGATATTCCAGGGAGAAAAACACTTAATGATTATAAATGCATAACTGGAAATAGAGTTTACACAACCCTAACCAAACAGATGAATCAAACTGACCTTCTCTAAAACGAATGCAAGCAAGTACGGGCAGGAACTCTTTAAAAAATCTCTAGTAAAATAGTTTTGTCCTTATTCAGTTGAAAATGACTCAGTTTACATAGAACACGATGGGCCCCCTGAACTCTCCAGTATTCCCCAATACTTCAAGATTGGGAACTGCGTCTTGGCTCACATCTTCCACGTTAGTGCCAGGGACACGTGAGAACCATCGCGGACCCTGAACGCTTGTCAAAGTCATCAGACTTAGCGCCGAGGGCTGAAAACAGAGCCCTTTAAATGAGGCTGGGGTGGGAACTATGTAGGGGTACTTTTACTAAAAGGTACGAGACCTGTCTACCAGGATTCTCAAAGGAAAAGACAAAATAGTGAAAGAAATGATTTCCCCCGCTTTGAGTCACTTGTGGCTTTCTGGGACTTTTGCAGTGGATCTCTTGAGCCTGTCTGCTGCATGCGATGCCCTGGATCAGCACAACCTCAAGCAAAATGACCAGCCCATGGACATCCTGCAGATCATTAATTGTTTGACCACTATTTACGACCGCCTGGAGCAAGAGCACAACAATCTGGTCAACGTCCCTCTCTGCGTGGATATGTGTCTCAATTGGCTGCTGAACGTTTATGACACGTACGTATGGCGAGCTTTTCTCTCGGCGTCTGTCACAGGCTTAGTGAACAGAATAGTGCCGGTGTCATTAGCACCCACCAGGGCCCCCAGTCTAGAAATAGAGTCCTCAGGTGGAAGGGTCTGTGAAGCTCTGTGACCTAATGCTGTCCCTTCCATAACTCATTTTTGCAGTAATTGGGATGGAAAGTGTGTGGTGTTGATCAGGTAGGAGGTAAGAGCTGGAACGTCGATTGCTCTCAGATTAGAAAACAAACAGAATCCGGAGACAGCATTTTTTACAATGAGTCAACCTGTAGCCTTTGGTTCTTTCCCTTTCTTGCCTGTGCATTTCGAAGTCCCCCGTCCACTGTGGGGGCGCCCCCCTCATGCAGGTAGAAATGGACGGGCTCCCGGAGATGCCGGCACACCTGTCACTGGATCTGAATAGTGTTAGCTGATAGTCAGGACATTTCTGCCGGAGATGGTGAGCTGATGAGCCAAACAAAATGAAAACAAGCCCTTCATGCAGCAAACTCGGCTCCTCGCACTGAACACGTTTGGGTTTTGTTTTTTCTTTTTTTTCTTAAATACGGTTTTCCTGGCACCTCCCTTCATCACTCTTTCTTAGACGGCACTCGTTTACTTCTCTGGGATTGCACACGGGAGAGATCCCCAGGTTGAGTTTTTGTCTTGAGCTTAAACGAAGACAATTGAGGAAGGTAGCAGAAGGGATTGGTCTTAGTTTTGACTGAATTCTTCTTTGACCTCAGATTTACTACATGCCTCATTTCACATGTCAAAAAAAAAAATCTCCCCATTTGGAAATCCGGCAAGGTTGTCGAAAAGGAGTCGACTATCAACTATTTCGCCTTTTGCCTTTCTTTGGTAGATTTCACCCATCTCCTGGATTAAAGTGTATAGACCCTCTTTTCTTTGCTATTTTGAATATGGTGTTGCTTTTTAAAATCTAAGATCACCAGGCCGTTGATTCTGATCGTCCCCACCATGGCCTTGAGCCTGCTTTTGTCTGCTTTCGTAAGGGTTTGTATTCAGGCCTTTCCTCGAATATATTTTAGCACCATTTTCTTTGCAGGTGACATTTGCATGGGTTCTGAGTATGTAACTTCCTTTTGACCTGCCGGGAAATTCTTTGGGAACAAGTTAATTCCTTGAAGACCTGATTTACTGTCTAAAGTTTATTTGTTAAACTTCGATTGGCCTTATTTAAAGAGTGGAAAAGCAGAAGAAAATCTTCCAACGGTAGTAATTTTCTTAACACCTTAGAATCTAGGATTCGTGTTTGACTAAGGGATTTAGTAAATTGTGCCAGTTGAAAGTTGAGCATATTGTTTACCAAAAATAAAAGTGCTAAATGGGAGAATTAGTCTACGGTCTTTTTTTTTTTTTTTTTTTTTTTTTTTTTTTTTTTTTTTTTAGCAACATCTGAGATTCAGTTACTTTCCATAACAGAAGAAAAGCTAAAAATTATTGACAGACATTGTCTACTGAATGAAAAAAAATTTTATTATTTAAAATATTTTCCTGTGGATATAATGACCTTAACTAATAAATTTGTCGTGTAGAAAGCTTTATTTCAGCTTTATATGTCAACTGAAAGTATATATATTAAAGCATTGATATAGCAATATGTTATTTTCAAACTGCTCTTTAAGATCATATTTTGAATGGTCTCTTACAGAGTGTATTGTATTTTTCTTGTGGAGATAAATGTTCAGATTTTACGTTACATGTCACGTGGCCTCAAGTGGTCGATTTTCTTCTGAATAAGGGCCATCTGATGAAAATCTGAAAGAGTTTTGAAGAGAGCAGAGCAGTTAGTTGCTGGTAATTTTTTTTTTTTTTTGGTTTTGATAACCCAAAGTAGGTAATTTGCTTCAATAAACAAAATAGCTTAGTGCATCGTAGTAATTCATCCACTCGCCGACTTAAACCCAGGTGGCTCTCCGTGGTCGAACAGAAGGACATTTTTCCCATTTTATGTAGAGCCACTCTTACGATTCCAGTAAGGGCTTTTAAGAATTGAAAACTTAGTAAATATTCATTGCTCGAGCTGGCCCAATTTCCATCCCATTCTAAGTCATCAACCAAATAGATAATGAACTCAGAAAAGTTCTTACTCTTGAAAAACAACGGTCAATAGAGTTCTCATACCAAGGTTTTTTCTTCCCTGCAGAGTTACTAGGACAATGTCAGTAATTGTTTTCTGATTTGATTGTTTATAACAGGGGACGAACAGGGAGGATCCGGGTCCTGTCCTTTAAAACTGGCATCATTTCTCTGTGTAAAGCGCACTTGGAAGACAAGTACAGATGTAAGTCATGTATAGTAACTCCGTATTCTGTTATTAATGTTGGCTAATTATGCCCGTTCTGGATGGAGAATGACACAGTGTTCTCGTTTGACAGCAAGTTCTTCATGTAAGATGTAGAGCTGCTTTTAGAATGTCATAAAATGTGGTCTGTGCTGTTCCCTGTCAGACAGTAAATTGCAGGTATTTAAATAGAGAACGAGGAGTAACTTTTCCAGTCCAAGTAGTATTTTACGTTATGGTGACTATGTCTGAATAAAACCCATGTCCCTAGGGGATAATGCCTCATTTCCCTAACCCGTTTCTATAAGTAAGAAAAATTAACGTGAAGGGATTTTATTGATTTGATTTTAGAAGGATGAAGAGGGAAGGAGAAAGAGAGGGAGAGAAACTTCACTGTGCGAGAGAAACATCCATCAGTTGCCACTGGCACGTCCCCAACTTGGGGCCTAGCCCTCAACCCAGGCATGTGCCCTGATTGGGACTCGAACCGGCAACCTTTCGGTTTGCAAGCCGGCATTCATTCCACTGGGCCACACCGGCCAGGGCCAATGTGAAGGTTTAATCCATGCTCTTGCCCAGTCTTTGGAATCTTAATTTAAAGAGTACTATCTGGCATGGGTGTTCAAGAAACACTGCTTATTTATAATCATCTTACTTCAAGGTGTACTGACATAGCCAATTCTGTGATGTGACTGACATTTTATTATTGGAGACCCAGGTAGCTTGCCATTTTTTACTGGGCAAGTATCTCCTGATAGAATTTCCTACTGATCAGCCATTAGGTTCTTCTGCTTAAAATTTGTCAATGCACATGGAAGGCAAACACCAGAGGACTGATGGTGGAAGTATGACTAAGCAACCCCTCGTCCCCATTGTGAAGGACTGTACGTGTTTTCCCCTTTAAAAGCGTGTAGGAAGTCTTTTTGGTAGGAATATTAACGAAACCTAGTCTATTTTGTCTTTTCCCTTTTCCCCTAAGGCCTAGCCTCGCAGGAATGAGGAGATGTGCTGAGTTTAAGGACAGGCAGGAGATAAAAGAGATTAAATTCCTCCAAAGCCACTCTGTGCTCTACTGCTCATTTCCCCCCTAGGACTAAGCCACAAAATACACAAGCCTTTTTAGCTCTCACTTCTACGGACTTTCTACTTGAGTTTCCTCATCCTAAAAACAAAAGAAAAATAACTGAACAGATTTTGTTAACCACTGAAGAATGTATTTTGGGTAAAATAGAATCTTTCTGTGGGTTTTTTTCCCCTTTAAATGTCGTTGTTACTTGTTATAGATTAGTTTATAATCTAACCTTATCAGTGGTAAGCACATTGTAATACTCAGTTGAATCATCAAGGGAGCTTCGAGCCTGTGTTTCAAATAACTACTAAGACGGAATGTGTTTTGAGGTTGGTGGAACAAAACTATTAACTTCAAACTGGGATATGTGCAGATCCTAATTTTGAACAATCTCTGTGTGCGTGTTGTAGAGATGGTAAAAAGCAGCGTGTGCGGTCTCATTGTTGGATGTTGCCATCTTAGCTATCTCGTTAAAATGTCCCATGCCTTACAGTTTGAAGAGTGCTTATGAGTAGGAAAAGCGTTCTTGATTTAGTTTTGGGGGCAGCTTTTATTTGAATACAAGGTATGACTAAAATGACTTTATTTCTGAGAACCAAACACGTCGCCAGCGTGTGTTCATACATTGTGTGAACCCAGTCTGCCGGGCACTTGCCGTCCGCCAGGTACTGCTCTTCCGCTCTGTGGACACTTCCGGCACGTGGTTGCCCAAGGTGGGGTCCCTGGTCTCAAGGAGATAGCATTCTTCATCCAAAAAGATAGTCACCTAGGGAACCAGTGACAATGTGAAGGGAGAGGAGCTAATCACAAATTTGTACAGCAGCCTTCGGGGGAAAACAAACAAGAAACTCAATGATCTTATGGCTTCGTAAAGAAGTCCCCATTTGGGGACATTTTTGAATCTCTGATGTCCAAAAGAGGGTGGTGCTTTAGGCTACTTATGTGGTTCCTAATGCTAAGACAGTGATTTTATTATAGTAGTTATGTTCTATATATAAAATATTTTCCAAAGGATCATGTTCTGGCTTAGGAAAAATTCAGGCATCAGGAGTGTATGTAAACTCATTTCTTGAGAGCTATAGTTCATCCATAAAAAGTACTAAATGTCTAGATACAAGTACAAGTACCATATTTTACTGTGTATAATGCGCACTTTTTTGGCCCAAATGTTTGAGAGAAAAATAAGGATGCACATTATACATGGGTACCTGAAACACCTTCTATCTGTTCTTGGGTTTTGTAATTATTTGTAACAAAAAATTTCTTATTTTATAGTATGTTCAAAAGTAAATGCTCAAATTCATTTATAAAACAAAAAACAAGTATCTAAATATAAATAAATAAATAATTGGATTAAAACAGCTCTGGTGGGTTGTTAAACCACACATTGATGTTTCTCTCCCTCTCTTCCTCCCTCCCTCCCCCTCTGTCTAAAAACAAACAAATAAAATCTTAAAAAAAAATTAAAAGATTTTTTTTCCTGAATGTTTGGGCCAAAAAGGGGGGTGTGCATTATACACAGCAAAATACGGTAACCACTGTCTGTGGGAATATTGGCTACTCTTGAAACTGGTACTGGAATTATGATGGCCATTAGGTTCTGCTAGCATCTACTTCGTGCTGTTAGTTTAATTGTTGCAATTCTCTTCTTCCTTTGGTAGACCTTTTCAAGCAGGTGGCAAGTTCAACAGGATTTTGTGACCAGCGCCGGCTGGGCCTCCTCCTGCATGATTCCATCCAAATCCCAAGACAGTTGGGTGAAGTGGCGTCCTTTGGGGGCAGTAACATTGAGCCAAGTGTCAGAAGCTGCTTCCAATTTGTAAGTTGTTCACCTTCTTCAGTAACTGTTTTTCTTCAGTAACTACTTACTGTTTTGTATTATAGAAATGAATTTTTAAAACACACAGCTTTAGTTTCTCACATAGCTCTGATGTAGGCAGGTAGCTAGGGGTTTTTTGATATCTGAAACCTCTTCAGGCAATGGCTTCTGGAACTCTGGGTTTATGGGGGAGAGGACAGCACAGAGGAAGGAAGCAAAATCTCCATCTGCAGCTGGGACCCCACAGGTACTACGCTGCAGGGAGGGAAGGGAGTCTGCAGTGGTTCCGTGGGGCAGAGAGTAAAGCTCCAGCCATGGCAGTCCTTTGTATATAAGAGAAAGACTTTTAGCCTTGGCTGGTATGGTTTAGTAGATTGAGCACCAGCCTGGGAACCAAAGGATCACTGGTTCGATTCCCAGTCAGGGCACATGCCTGGGTTGCGGACCAGGTCCCCGGTAGGGCGCACACAAGAGGCAACCACACCCTGATGTTTCTCTCCCTCTTTCCCTTTCCCTCTCTCTCAAAATAAATAAATAAAATCATCAAAAAAGACAAAGAAAGAAGAAAGAAAAAGACTTTTATACACAAGTTTCTTTTTTATTTTTACCTAACACTATTATAGCCTCCTTTCAATGGCTGTTGGTAAAGAGTTGACACAG
The DNA here is from genome assembly GCF_022682495.2 of Desmodus rotundus. Lineage (NCBI taxonomy): Eukaryota > Metazoa > Chordata > Mammalia > Chiroptera > Phyllostomidae > Desmodus > Desmodus rotundus. The sequence continues at coordinate 81,887,524 of NC_071400.1, forward strand.
CTTTATCATTTTTTTAAAAACAGTTTTCCTTTTGTATCTTTGACATCTCTCCACTATTCCAAACCCTTCCCATAGTCTTATCACAGGGTCAACACCGTCTCGTCCATTCCCTTTCTGACCCTGCCCCCTCGCCTTTTCCACACCGTAATTGGTGTTGCCAGAAACACCGTCTTGCTCCAAATGCCTGCTACACATTTAGGTTGTTTCTGTTTTCTGATGTGGTGGGTGACGCTGCACCGAGTATCTTCAACCAGTTAGCCCTCTTCCTTGATTGAAGTTATTTCTTTCCTTAGGACAAGTTCTAAGGACTGGGATTACCAGTCTAAATGTGATAGAAACAGTTCTGGGCCTCTTGTCAAAAGTTGTTTCTATTTGTAAGGCCACCAGCACTGAAGGAGTGAGGTGTTTGCACTATCACATTATTCAGAGTGTTGTTATGGCTTTTATTTTAATGCTGAGAGCTGTTTTTCTGTTACGGGGTTTCTCAATCCATTGTAATCCCATTACCATTAGAACTAGAGATAACCGGGTTATACCTGCTGTCCTTGACCACAGACAGGATAAAAGCACAGAAGGCCTTGTGGGCAGAACGTTGTGAACATTTAGGTGTTTAGAGCAGTGTGAGCGTCCATTCAACAGTGAGCGGGCAAATGGACTGAACGCATGCGTAGCGAGCGCACCTCTGCAGAGGTGGATATACTGTTTGGATTGTTTTGCCAAAATTGTGGCAGATTAGCTGTAAATGTAAAATACATGTGGGGAAATAAGTGCATTTTTTAACCGCATACTCACACCTCCCGAAATGTGAATAGACTATCACTACCTCTAGATTTCTTCTGCGTGTCGCTGCATTAATATTTCCACTTCAAATGCAGACACGAATAACTTTCACACAATGAATACTAATAGCCACAAGTAGTCCAGATTCATTTTGGTGTTTTTTTACAATCCAATTATAAGACAGCTTGAGATGATGTGAGTTTTGTTTTTCCTAAGTGTTTTTTCTTTAGTCGTTTCAGTTACTTTTTCAGTTCTAGGTGTGAAACTCACAGACACGTTCATTTGTATGTATATGTACACAGTCGTTACACGCTGTGACTTGGGTGGAGAGTGAGTGTCAGAAAACAAACCTGCCAAGAGCCATCTGTTCAGAGACAGTTCCTGCTGCAGAGTAAGCTGGGCTGGCTTCAGGGACACCGGAGCCATTGTCCTGTCGCCCCACAGTCCTGTCTGTGCCACTGCCAACACCACCAGGCAGCCGCCGCCACCCTCGCTGCAGACTCTGGGTCTCGGTCTCTCACGCTCTTTCTCTCGCTCTCTCTCTTTTTCTGTCTTTTTAATTGAAATGTACAGGGTTCAGCAAAAGTAACGCCCACCTGAGTGTGGTTGGTAGGGTAATAATATGGATGTAATAATGTCTAGTTTTAATTTGAACATTTCCCCTAGAATATCCTATGGTGAGCTTGAGTGTGATATTCTTATGTTACAGAATGACATGCTTATGATTTTGTAGTAAAAGTTTTTATAATAAAAACAGGGGCGTTATTTACACCAGACCCTGTATTTGACATATAATACTATAAATTTAAGGTGAACAGCCGGTTCTCAAACAACATTTCATTCAACTTTGTTTCCTTTTAACATTGGTGAGATGCCACAGGAACTTAACTCTCGTTTATGCCAATTAGCCTATGGTAAAACTGATTTCATTGTAAGTCGTCTTGCTTAAAGTCACAGAACTTATCGATGATGTCAAGTGAGAACTTCCCGTACATCACATTGATTTGATACATTTGTATATTATAATATGATTGCTGTTGTAGCAAGAGTTAACACTTCGGTCATGGCATATAATTCTCTTTTGTGGTGGGAATAAGTAAGGTCTAGTCTCCGGCTCCCTAATGTGGTTGTTGAGGGGGCTGCTGAACAGAAGCCGCACTTTCCCCAGCTTTCCCCAGTCCTGTCCCCTTATGAGGAGCCCCCTCCGGTCCGGGTTTGCCCGTTGCATCCTCTTGCTGGATGCTCGCCTTCTTCCCTAAGCTCACGTCTCTGGTTTCCATCCACCCCTTTCTCTGTCCTAGCAGCGCTTGCTTCTCAGTGTCCAGACTTTGAACTCAGCCCGCCCTCTCATACTGACTGTGTCCTGGCCAGCCAGTCTCCGGACTCCTGGGAATGTCTTTTGTGAGCCTGGGGGACATCCGTCAGGTAGTAACAGTGGTACCACGTGGTTTTTAGTTTCTTCTCGCTACTATTTTGTATTTTCTGAATTTTCTTCTTTGAACAGGTAGAATTAGAAAGAAATGGGTAAAGTGCTCACGTTATTTTGAGGGCAAGAAACATCTTTCGCTCGATTCCTTTTCATTGCACTCTTACACTGTTTTCCAGCCTTCTTGTCGAGAGGTTCCTCTCCGCACCCTGGTCCCGACTTTCACTGGCCTTGGTGCTCCTTACGCTGGTTGTATAGAAATGTATTCACTGTATCACACCATCCCTAGAAATCTGTTGCTTGCCATTGACCACAGAATAAATCCTGATTTCTGTACCTCTCAGACCGTTTGTAATCAGTTCCTATAACTGCCCTCTGTTTGCTGTCACTACCGTGAAAGACCTTCCCCTGCCGTTTGTACCTACCATGCTTATAAATAATATTGTCACTATTGCTCCTGATGGTACTACTCTACCGTGGCTCACTTGAATTCCCTCTGTCCTTACCAACCCTGTGAGAAGAATAGAAAAGGAAGGGTTTGGGGGTTTTGTTTTTCTTGTTGTTTAAGTAGGTGAACAGTTAGCCTTTGCCCCTAAAATTGCTCAGCTGGTAGAAGAGTTCGAGTCTTAGTCCAGCATGCCCAGCCCACCCCGACTCCGCGTTACCACCTCATCCCCAAATACGCACTGTTTGATGCTGTAGCTGGCCCCTGGATAATGTGAGTCTGAACTGCGTGGGTCCACTGCGTTGTTCAAGGGCAAACTGGGTGTTTCCAGCAGAAGTTTGCACGTTTTGTAGGTGCAGAGCCAGGTGAGGTTTATGGGGATCCTCTCAACTTTGTAGTGATTTGCAATCAGGTTGAACAGCTCCATGGGGAATACTTTCTTCAGAAAATTTTCTTCGGGACGGGAGTGCTTCTCCTCAGCCAGGTGCTCTAGCGCTGACCTTGCCTTTCACAGTGCTGTGCGTGCTGTGCCTGAAATACGATGTTTTATGAAGGGAATGATAACAGGCGTGAAAATGCTCCTTGCCCTTTGAAGTGTAAGACCTGGCGAATGGGGCCCAGCTGGTTCCCTCAGCAAGCTTGTGTTCCAGGACAGATGTTTCTAGCACCCTAAGGAAACGGCAGTACAGTAGTTGTTTCTTGTTTAAATGCATCATCCCCTGCCTTGCAGGAGAAGCCAACTTCAGACTATAGTCCATTTTTTCCCTTGGTCTTCTTGTCACCGGCTGGAAAACTGACTTCTTTTCAAGTTGGTACAGTTAGAAACGGGTTACTTTCTGATTCGTATGAGGGCCTGGCAGGGACGGGAAATCATTCCCCTCTGTCCTTGCTGGACGGTCTTTGAAAGGTTTCCTCACCCCATAACCCTCCGTTCTGGCGTGGACGGTGGTGATGGTTGCACAATAATCTGAATGTTTTTCGAGCCACTGAACTACCCACTTAAGAATGGTTAAAAAAAATTTTTTTAAACAAATAATTAAAATAATGGTTACAATAGTAAATTTTATGGTATGTGTATTTTACCATAATCAAAAAATTGGGGAAAATATCCCCCCCAATTTTTTTTTAAAGAGAGGAAAGGAAATCAGTCTCAAATACATATAAAATGTTTAGCCTATTTAAAAGTCAGTGTAAGTTCTTCCAGAAATTATTCATTAAGCCAGAAATGAAGTTGGATCTGTGGGTAGTAAAAAGGACAAATTACTATAAATGTATGGATGGGACAGTGGCGTGTCCATTGATACTACATGAGGCAACAGGGTGTGTGTCTGCATTGGAAGCAGTCAGCGCATGTACTGGGAAAATCCACTCTTTTGGGGCAGTGATAGAAGCGAAGGTTTGAAACAACTTTGTTTCGGAAATACAGATTCATTGACTAGATCCTCGGCTGCTCCTGTCCCGTGTTCCGTGGAAACATCTCTGTTGACGGAGCAGGTTGACCCTGTGACCTCAGTAAGGCCAGGCCTGCCCTGGCAGTGAGTCACCCGGACCGCACGAAGCATCCCTGCTGATTGTCCACGTCTCCCCTTTTTCACATGAGCAAACAAAGCCTACAGACGTAGACTGAATATATTCTACGTCCTGCAACTCTGTCATGGCAGAACTAGACGTCAGGCCCTGTTCCGGGCCAGTGGTTCCTTCTGCTAAGCCATCTGAGTAGAAATAGGTGGCTTTGACCAGTTCAAAATGCTAGACTGAACCAAGGAAGTTTCACGTGATCCTGTACATGAATTCCAGGTCATAAGAGGAAGGGGCGTATAAATGAACTGTCCTAGCCCAACACACTTACACAAACACTTCCCCCATGGTCTTTATTGCGAATACTCTAATCCCAATTGAAGGTATGTCGCCTACCTTCAAATGAAACCAAATAATATTTCCATTCAAGTGAGAAATGCAACACTTTTCAGTGACTCTGAAAAGAGTGATATGTCTGAAAATGAGTATTTGGCAGGGCCCTGGGAAGTGCCCCTCCCCGGCGTGGTCTTTGTAGTAGTTTCTTCTGTAAACATTTTAAGGGCTTTATTGTTTAGATGCAATTGAGATGCCAACTTCATGTTAAATATGCTTCAACTACAAGAGCTTGGGTGTCAAAGTCTGTTTATTTTACATCTGTTTTCTGCCTCCTGTCATATTCATGCATCAAAATGAATAAGTTGCTTTTTCATCTGTTTTCTGAATCTTTATATTCATATGACAAAAATAAATACCATCTACGCACAGTCGCTATAACACAGAATGATACCGAAATGAGAATAAATTCCAATCTGGAATTTATATACAAGTATATATAACCCTGTCCCACCCTGTATCCACAGGAGTACACTCCAAGTCCCCCAGCGGATGCCTGAAACCACAGATAGTACAAAACCCTATTATACTCTGTTTTATTATATACATACACAGCTATGATAAAGTTTCATTTGTAAATGAGGCACAGGAAGAGACTAACAACAGAAACTAGTAATGAAATAGAACAGTTACAACAATGAAGTGAGGATGAGTTGAACACAAGCACTGTGATGGCACAACAGTGGATCCGATCACCAAGACGGCCACCAAGTGGCTGACGGGTAGGAAGCGTGTATACAGCATTGCCACACGGTGCAAGGAATGACTCACATCCAGGAAGGGAGGGCATGAGATTTTGGTGCACAATTTAAAACTTAGGAATTATGTCTGAAATTTTTCATGTTTTCCGACTGCAGTTGACTGCAGGTAACTGAAACCACAGCAAGTGAAACTGTATCTATCTGTGTGTGTATCATATATATAACTAAGAAATCATTCCAGAATACCTGGGCCTAGTGAGTGGCAGAGTGGTTAAGTGCAAAGGCCCTGGAACCATCTGCCTGGGTTCAAATCCCAGCTCTGGGTATACAGCCATAGGGTGTTTCTTTGGGTTAAGTAGCCAATAGAGACAGAGCACTTAGAGTTGGGGGGGGCACATATGCTGTAGTGCCCCCGATGGTTAGCTATGATTATCTAAAGGTCATTGTAACATGAGAATGTTACCAAACAGCAAGTGGGGGGTCCTGCTGTCCGCCACACCCTCTGGACAAAATTCCAGAGGCAAAGGTTTGGTGATAACAGAAAGGAGTCTGTATTCAAAAGCTACACAGTTTTGGAATAACAGCTTTCCACGTGCATTAGTCATGTAAGCCTTTCAATCAAGGCTAACATCTTTAACCCTTTAGTTACATTTTAATCACTTACACCTATCAATTAATGCCAAACTCTTTAACACCTGAGACCCCCTATCATTCCCCCTGATAGTTTTTAGTTATCTTATTTCCATAGGATTGGTTTACAAACTAAAACAACATAAGATAAAAAAGCTACACAATTCTGGAAGAATGACAGGCTTCTGCCTCAGAGCCCGTCCCCTCTAAAACACTCAACGAAGAATAACCCTGCCACCTTCTGCCAGCCCCCCCAATCCTAGGCTGCTCGTGGAGGTCCTTCTCCCATCCAAAATATTGTCCTTTGGGAGACGCAGGCAGCTGCACCACGATCATCCAGGCAGCTGGAGGAAGAGAGCCAAAGAGCCAATCTCTGCCCTCCTTTTATTTTAAATCTTCTGGCCCATAATTCCATGCGCCCCTGAGGTGCTCAGCTTCTCAGCCAATGTGGTCATAGACTGTTTACCGTTGCCTCGGGCAACCTCCTCGTACAGCTCCTCCCTGCTGCTCCCCAGGGATCTGACCGGAGCTCTGTACCAAAATATCCCTCGAGGTTAGTAATGCCTTCTATCTGTACCCAAGCATCTGTAAGTTAGATTTAGGGAGTCCTGAGATTGTGTTTTCTCTAACAAGTGTTAAAATACCACGGCAGGACACTTCTTAACCAGTTTGACAGCATTCCCCGTGACAATGGATCACATTTTACATTTTCCAGCCTTAAAATGACTCCCCCAAATTCCGCTTTCATTAGGTTTTCTTTGGCTTTTTGTTCAGTAATCAGAATATGATTCCTTTAGTTCCATAGATGTCCTTCTTCCACCCCTTTTGACTGATGGCTACTTGTTAGTAAGTATGACATTAGTGAGTTAACTGCAATTTGATATTCATATTCGGGTTGTCTCACCAAGTTCCTCCCTGGCCTGCTTATGCACAGTGCGGTAGAATTCCTGCCCATTTTCAGAAAGATCTTTTGTCGATAAGAGTATGATCAGCGTTGTCGGGAGTTGACTATTGGTTTTCCATTGCTGGGGATTTTTTGAAAAATTGCAAGTTATGGTGGGTTTAACCTCATAATAACCTCACACTAACTTAATTCAGTGCGCTTCGTGTGGTTACCCTGTCAGCGTGCCGTGATAGGTCGCTGTCTTCGTCAGTCTTTTGAAATAGGGCGTGGTTGTAGTTGAACCCTGTTTCAGTTGTGTCCTTATTGCTACGGAAAAGCACGCACCATCCTGTTTTCCCTCCTCCGTCCTCCCAAGCTCCCAAGTCCTACTTCATTGTTTCGGCCGAGTTTTCCTTCTTCCTTCCTTCCTTCCCCCCTTTCCTACAAAAGATGAGGCAGAGATACTAATGAAAACCAATTGTTTTGAGAGCCATCCCTAGTTGGGAGACTGACTGAGACTCCCTTTCATCGGTTCACCATTAACCCAATATACATAGAAACTTACCCAAAAAGCTCGTGGAAACAAGGGGCTTTCAGCTCAATGTTTCCTGTGTTCCTTTCTTCCACATTTACCGCTGGTTTATGAATTGGAGTTTTTAAAAACATTATTTAAGATTAAGGAAAATACAAAACTTCTTCCTGGAAGAAACAGATAAACAGATAAGAAATATCCATTTATCCAGGTCCTTAGGGTGTCTTAATTCTCTGATCTAGAAGCTAGAGGGGTTTTTTTTGTTGTTGTTGTTGTTTAGGTTTTCTTTTGGCATTGGATGAAATATTTGAAAATTGTTTTCTGTCTTGCTTTTAAGCTACCCAAAAACCGTACTTTACAATTCATTCTGGTGCTCACTTCTGTGAGTTTAGACAAATGCATATAATTGTGTCAGCGCCACTACAATCAAGACACAGAACGTTTCCACCGCCACTGAAATCAAATACTCAGTCGCTTTGCTTTCATCCTGCCTGCTCCCAGTCTCTGGAAATTACTACTCTGTTTTCTGTGCCTATACTTTTGCTTTTTCCTCAACTGAATTCGAAATAATTGTAGGGGGCCACAGTGGAAGAGTTAATGGTCTGTATTGTCCTTTAGCATCGTGTCCTCACGCATACTTGGCAAAGTATGACACCCACAGACAGATCTGTGTGCTTTAACCTGTAAATGTGCAACTTTCCTATGAAATAAGCACTCTTTAGCAGAAATTAAAGACGTCGTATATAGTTACGGCTCTGCATGAATTTAAAAACTGCGCTTGTGTTTCCTAGAGCCATGGTGTTAATTAATTGGTTTATTAGTCAGGAGTGGAGAGGCCTAACTAAGGTCAAGACAGCCATCCCTGAACAGGTACATGAGGAGCGGAAAATCACCAAACGTTAGTGTTTGGGCTGATTTTATCTCTAGTGGGGGATTGAGAATCCTGATGAATATTTAGATCAGTGTCTGCTGGCCTCCCACTAGTTCCCTTATCTTCAGAACTCAAAATAAAAGACTTGATTTCTACCCAAGACCGCAGTTACGGGAAGCCTTTCACTACTAGTTGCCTCATGGACACAACTCTTGACCTTTTGGTCCTTATTGGAAACAAGAAAAATTTCCGTGATCGTGGGGATCCTCGAACTCACTTTGATGGCTGAGAAAATTCACAGTTAGATGTCTGGGGAAAGCACTACCAGGCCCAGGATACGAGGGGATGCTTCAAGAACAATGAAGCTAAGCGAACAAATGGAGGAAATCAGTGTGGTGTTAGCTTTGTGTTTTCTGAGGAGTTTTTCACACTGTATAGAGCAGCTATTGATGCCATTTCCCCCACCCCCGTCACAGAGATTAAAGTCACTCTTGCCCTCTCCCCCGAGAAGGGGTGATTTGGAAGAAACAATGCTTTCAACCAATGTTTGCTTGTGGAAAAATTTCAACCGTGAATTAGAATAGAAAGGATAGTGTACTCAACATCGATATGGCTTGTGCATCTATCTGTATGCCCATTGCTAGTGCTTTGCCTCATTTACATTTCCTTCCCTTCCTCCCCACATGTCTGTGTTTGAACACACGCCCCCCAAATTTTCCCCTCTACCAGTTAAAAGAAAACAGCATAAACCCCTAGATACTTCAAAATGCATCTTTTTTAAAAGGACTGTTGCCTCCATATAACTGCAGTGCTATCACCACATGCAAATGTAACATGAGTTCAGTAGTATTGTTACCGGACTAAAGGAGTTTATTTGCCTGTGCGCATCATGGCCTTATCAAACGCAGACAGCAGTTTGCAGCCAAGAAAGCAGAGGTTGATTTCTAAGGAAATCACGCCATGCTTGGGGGCCCAGGTGAGGGCTTGGGGGCTCACAGACCTGGCCCTCCGATGTCTTCCTGGGGGTGGGGTGGGTTGTACAGGCTGGGGCCCGGGCAGGGAGCAGGTGATGGTTGTGTCAGGTCCCCCCGTCAGCCAGCACATGGTTCTGTCTGGTTTGGGGAGGGTGTGGTCCATTAGGGTCATCTGCTTTCCAGGGCCAAAACACTACTGAGGTCAACATGTTATCTTAAGTTTGACCAAACTCTGTTTCTGTGGTCGACAGACCTGGGGTTTTGTTCTCAAGACAGTTTGACTCTGGTCCTAAGGGCTTAACTGTCAAGGAAGGCAGTGGATGGACAGAAAGGAGAAAGGGTCATGTTAAAGAAACGGAGTTTCTGCGGGGTTACGATATCTAGCGTGCAGCCCACATTCAAGTTTCCCCATTGTCCCAGAATGTTCTTTACATTCTGGCTGTTTTCTTCCAGGATCCGGTCAAGGTTTTTGCCTTATCCCTGCCTGCCGTGTCTCTGAGCTTTCACCTCATCTGAACAGTCTTCTCACATATTCGGTTTTTTCCCATGATGACATTGATATTTTTGGAGAGTCCAGGCCCGTTCTTTTGAAGAAAGTCCCATATTCTGCAGTTTTCTGGTCATTTCTTTATGATTAGATTCAGGTTAAAATTTGGGGGCAAGAAGACGATGAGGGTGATATTGTGTACTTCCACTGTGTCACAGCTGGCCGAACAAAATTAACACTTTGTTCGTATGGTAGCAGTAAGATACATCCATTGTAAAAGAATTATTTTTTCTTTAAATATTTTATTTTTGTTTGTTTATTTTTAGAGAGAGGGGAAGGGAGGGAGAAAGGCAGAGAAACATCCATGTGTGGTTGCCTCTCGTGCGCCCCCTACTGGGGACCTGGCCCACAACCCAGGCATATGCCCTGACTGGGAATCAAACTGGCGACCCTTTGGTTTACAGCCTAGTGCTCAATCCACTGAGCCACAGCAGCCAGGGCAGAATTCTTTTTTCTTTGTAATTAAAAACTCATTTCTGTGGTATTTTGATACCTTATGAATATACTATTCTTCAACAGCCTTTCACCGTATTGGGTTTTTTTTGTTTTTTTTGTTTTCACATGGAAACCTAATTTATTTTTTTGTTTTTATTTATTTATTTATTTTTCATTAATTAATTTATTTTTATTCAGTTACAATTAATTGTCTGCATCTTCTCCCCTTCCCTCTACCCCACCCCAGCCAGTCCCACCTCCCTCCCCCAGCTCTACCCTCCCCCTTGATTTTGTCCTTGTGTCCTTTATAGTAGCTCCTATAGACCCCTCTCCCCACTATCCCCTCCCCAGGCATGGATGGAACTGGAGAGCATTATGCTAAGTGAAATAAGCCAGACAGTGAGGGACAAATACCATATGATCTCACCTTTAACTGGAACCTAATCAACAAAAGAAAAAAGCAAACAAAATATAACCAGAGACATTGAAATTAAGAACATTGTAACAATAGTCACCCTACTGATTTAATGTCCATTGGTGATGTTTTCCTAATTTGGTGATCATATTGGTGGTTACATAGTAGCGATTTGCTAATTCTACCATTCTTCCTGCACGGCTTAGCAGGCTTTCTTCCGTGAAGAGGAGCTCTTGCTTCTCTTTCGTTCATTATCACCGTGGACATCCAAGGTGGTTTTGAATGTGTGGAGAATGGGACTTCTGGCTGAACTGCCTTTGGATTCCGTGTTTGCCATGACCTTGCTTACAGTGCCAACAGACAAAACTTACAGTCCTTTTTCCCCACAGCAATGTAAACACATGTGCGATAAGTGCATTTCCACGTTAACCAACTCTTTTGTGGGAGTGACAAGTTGACCACATCATATAACATGAGCTGTGTGCTAATGAGTGTTGAGAAACTCAGAGGATTTTCTCTTTTTTTTTTTCCCCCTTTTTGCTATCTGAACTTATGTTGGCTTGTACCTGTCCGTTCATGTAGCTCATATATGCTGTAGCACCGAACTGTAGGAGGAAGGAGGACAGATGCCAAAAAAGAAAGGGGGACAGGAGATGGTCAGGGGCCATATGAATATGACGTTATCACAGAAGTTTCTGAAAATTCACTTGTACCTTCCTATAGCTCTTAGGAGAGCAGCATAGAATTCAGTTCAAGATGTGGTCCCACCCTGGCTGGTGCGGCTTAGTGGACTGAGAGCCGGCCTGTGAACCAAAGGGTTGCGGGTTCGATTCCCAGTCAGGGCACATGCCTGGGTTGCGGGCCAGGTCCCCCATAGGGGGCGCACAAGAAGCAACCACATATCGGCGTTTCTCTTCCTCTCTTCCCCCTTTCTAAAAATACATAAAATCTTTTTTAAAAATGTCTTTAAAAGTTGTGGTCCCTGCTGGCCCTTACTTAGCTCTCAGAGCCTCTAGCATCCTCAAACAAGTTAAAGACGGAAAAGATTTTGGAGATCAGCCTGTGTGTTCCCACAGGAAATCACTTTTGTCTTAACCTTTGTAAGACTACTTTAAGCATACATATTTTTAGGATTAAAATAACAGATAATCTTGAGCCATTTCCTTAACTTCTTTGAGCCTTTTTTCATCTGTACCATAAACAGCTTGTCTGAAGAGTTACTTATCCCCAAGTTTCTTTATTTGCTAAATGTTATAAGTGGAAAAGGCAGAAAGGGAACTGGATTACTGAACTTGTTTCAAAGCTTGGCCATTGTCAGCAAAGTCTTAGCCGATCTTCTGCGTAACAGCTCTTGTAACAGATATAAGCCTCATAAAACAATCTTGTACATACAGTGCGGCCTTGCACCGGGGACCAGCTGTTCTCCGAACAGAAGTAGCCAGATGTGAGAGAACTTTATGTGGGACTTCGTGTAAATCATCCCTGTGTCCCTGCGCTCTATCTGTCCTCGGTAAAAACGCCAGTCTCTTGTGACTCGCGGGATCAAAATGCCACCTTCCATTTTATTTGTTACATGCAGTTTGTGTAGAGTTTTATAGATTTTTTTTTTATCACTCATTTGATTTTCATGAAAATTGGGATTGTTTGGAAGAAGAGTCATTAATATTCTTTACAACTTGTTCTTGTTCCTCCTTTTATGTTCATCGCTAGTGCAGGCTTGTCTTTTATGTAAAATATTCCACCGATGCCCTTGGTAGATTTAGAGGTTGTTAAAGAAATTGTAACGACAGCTCAGGGAGCAGTCGGGAACTGCCTGTCCCACACCGTCTGACCCCAGCCAGTCGCTCCCCTTGTAGTTTCAAACCTTTGTGTATGGACTATAATTCACAAAAGTTTTGATCCATTTAAATTCCACAAACCCCTCCAAACACGAGGGCTTCCTACAATCAGGGCCAGAAATGTGGGGCTGTCAGCTCCTCATGCCAGTACTTATTATCAATGGCCACGATATTGAAATGGTTCATTGGATTTATGAAGGGAATATTTTACTGCTGAAAACAGCAAATGAAAATGGCCAGGAAGGAGAGATTAACCTTTGTAGAAATCTGTGGTTTGTCCCCAGTGTTTTCAAAAAGTTGACCTTTTTCTGTCAATAGGAATGTTTGCAGATCCTACTCATACATATGAATGTAGTTAATATTTATATATTTAGTTATTGTTTTTCCCCTGAATGGGCAGGAACTCTACGAAGTAAAATGAAAACACACACATAGCCATGCACACGTGCGCGTGCGCACTCGTTTACTCACCAACCTGCCTTACCTTACGTGGGATAATTATTTACATAATTACAGAAATTTCTGCTGTTTGTCCTGGGATACATTGCATAAAGTTGCCTGTTGGAAAAGCAGCTGACTTTCAGATCAGGCATGATGCTTTTAGCATGTTCCCTTGTAACTTCCGCCTTGGGTTTTGTTGTTGTTTTTAGTCCTGTTTTCCTCCATCCACAATCTCTTAACCAGGGTGGTCTTTCGCTCCCATCGTCACCAGTAGGTGAACAGACCTCCCACGGCTTCTCAGTTTCCATGTCGCAGAGGAGAGCAGCCTGCCTGCTAGGCCCCTGCCAGGGCTCTCAGGGGGAGGTCTGGTGTTTAGTTAATAGTCATGTGCTCACGTTGGTTTCTTAGTTTCAGTGAATGAACCCTGGCGATGTAAGGCATTAACGTTAGGGCGGGGTTCTCGATCTTGGCACTGCTGGCAGCATGGCCTGGATACTTCTTTGTTGCTGAGGACCGTTCAGTGCATTGTGGGACATTTAGCAGGATCCCGGCCTCTATCTACTAGAGCCTAGTAGCAGCTCCTTCCCCAGTTGTGACAACTGAACATGTCTCCAGACATTGTCAGATGTTCTCCAGGATACAGAAGGGTCCCTGGTTGAGAACCACTGCCCTAGAACATGGCTGCCAGCCTATGGGGTTCCCTTCAAGGCCCCCAGCATGAATTTGGTGCATTTCTATATTTGAAGCCATTCCTATATTCTACATACATGCTCCAAATCTAGAAATGACTGTTGGCCTTTTGTGCGTGATATCATAACAGACAAACCAGACCTTTAAGAAACTATGTAAAAGTAAACTTGGAGCAGTTCAAGAATGTGCTTATTTTGGCTTCTACTCCTTAGACAACCCTTGTAAGTTTACATTTTGTTGTTTTCGCTCTTCGGGATGACTAGGCATTTTTTCATTTTAAGCTCATGTAGATATTATAGTCCTTCCTTTTTGGATTGCGATTACATCGTTCCTGCATTCCCACCCGTCATTCAATTCGGCAAACTTTCTTTGGAGGGGACAGAACTATAGTTCCTTCCTTCAAGTAACTTACATTCTAGGGGAGAAACTGACAAGTCTTACGTCAGGCAAGTCTTACGTCCAGGACAGTAGTTCCTGTTCATCATCCGAGAACTGCTGGGTGCAATCTCTCGCGTGTTTACTTCTCGCTATACAATTTTTTTCAGTGTTTTAAGTGGTGGCATCGTTTTTGAAAAACCTCGCAATTGAGAGGCCAGTTGCGCTCTCTTAAACATACGGTAGCTGGGCTGCAGGGCTTGCCGAGAGATCGTACCATCACACTTCTTCCGCGGCTGTGACCCGATGCCCTAAGAGGAAAATAACTATTCAGGTTCGTCCCCTGGCAGCTGTATTGGGCGTGATCCTTCGGTGCCTAAGAATGTATGGGTAGCGCAACATGTGGGAAACCCAAAAGCTGTTCTGAACCCCGGCAAATCCCCCTAACTCTAAACTTGCCATCTACTGTCCTTTGACATTGAATTAGAGCCTTTGGCTAGAAATTGCAGATACTAGGGTTCCTTTATCTATCTTTGCACTTGTTATGATGACGTGTGTATAAAGCACCCCTTCAGTGTGCTGGCATGGAGAGGCAGCAGTGACAGCTGAGTCCTTCCCCCGGCCTCCAAGCGGTGGTGGACAGGTGAGGCGCAACACAGGAGGAGTGGAAACCCCGGATGGTGTTAACCTGGGGCTGTCACAGTGGAAGGAGCAGTGATGTCTTTGCTTTTTGTGTGCACATGCCACAGAAGACGAGGAATAAGATATTACCAGAAACAAGGAATAAAAACAATCTAGGGCTAAATGGCCCGTTCCTGGAGTTCTTGCTTAGATGGTTCAAAAATGGCATGTAGGGGTGAGGGCAAAGGTCATCCTTGACACCGAGAGAAGAAACCTGAGATCTCTGTGTAAGTCAGCAGATAATGGCCCCTGCAAGGATGATGTCAATCCAGTGCCATCATGCCAGTCTTTTGTTTTAAATGTATTTATTCATTTTAGAAAGAGAGGAAGAGGGGGGCAGAGAGACAGAGAGATTTGTTGTTCCACTTGTATTTATGCATTCATTGGTTGCTTCTTGCATGTGTTCTGAGCGAGGATCGAACCAGCAACCTTGGTGTATCGGGACGATGCCCTTACCAAACTGAGCTACCTGGCCATGGCCCATACCCGTCTTTAGAGCTCAACAATTTCCTACCGTTCCTGTCTATCCATATATTTTCCCTAGAATGCAATTTGAGCTGAATTTTAAACATTGTCGTTCTGTTAGATCTTTCTAGAAGCTTGCCTGACTTTTAATTCTTCCTTCCTTTATTGCCAGACAAAAGGAGAGGGAATAGCACCAGGGTATAGAGTGGTTTGTAGTAAAAGTGAAAGATGGAAACAGAATGAGAATGTGAATCCCTGTGTCTTGTGTTCAGTGCCGGCATTGGGCATAGGCAAGCGGTTTCCAAGGAGCCCATATGATGGAGCTTGCATCTTAGGAGCTTTAAAGAACCTCAAGCATTTCCAACCTTGAAGCACATGAGAATCTGTACAATTTCGAAAGGGAACTGTCTCTAGCTTCCCTTGGTAGTTCACACTAATGCTTTAACAACTTCCAGCACCAGGAAATTCTTCCGTATGAAATACAACCTAAATTCTTCATGCCGCTTAAGCCTGTTACTTCTTGTTCTGTCCTCAGTGGAGGGATTGAACAGCTGGTCACAGGTCCCTATGCAAGAGCCACTCGCATAATTGAAAACTTATTAAATCTCCCCTTCAGCTGCTCTTTCTTGCTCGTTCTTTTTTTCCCCCACCATGGCTAAATAATCTCAGTTCTCCTAAACTGTTCTCATAGGTATTTCAACCCCTTTAATTGTCCTCGTGTCTTTCTGCCAGGCTTTCTCTAAGTTCTGGCTTAGCCATAGCCACTAGAACTAGACACCACTTTCTAAGAAGCATTTGAACAGTACGGAGGGTAACGAGATCACTTCCTCTCACGATACTTGCCATGCTTTTAGTAATATGTCACAGACACGTTATTGCCTTTTATTCTTTTGTGTTTTGCACCTCCAGTGGTTGCTGACTCATGGGCAGATTTTTGTTGTCTTCCAGAATGCATAGAAGCTTTCCGCTTATATTACACTGTCTGCGTTCAGCGTGAATTCTTCCTCTGCACCGTGTCTTTGAACCCATCATTAAGCGAACGATCATGTCAACCTAAGTCAGAAAAAAGTATATAAGCTCAGATTAAGCATCAATGAACCCATGTTTTAAATAGAAATGAATTAGTAGTGCTTTGCAGCTTACCGCCTTTCCGTAATGGTTTGTCCCCTCACTACAAAGGGTTAGTTTGATAAAGTGAGTTTCAAGACCAGTGGAGCAAGAGATTGTTGTGGGACATATTGTAACAGAAACTTGTAGTCCTTTTGACAAAGTCTGTCACTACGCCTTTGTGTACGAGATGGAGGAACGTGTGCCATAGAGATTAGGCGACGGTGTAAGTCACTGGAAAGAGTCACAGTCGAACAAGCAGATAGGGCTGAACGCTGGATTTCTGTGGGCCTGAGGGGCAGGCCCTGGTGGTGTGCCTCATGTTTGACCTTGGCCTAAACGTCGGATATTTTCACCAGGGACTTTCTGATGAAGGCAGAACACACGTTTTAAAATGGGGAAAATACAGAAAATTGGGTATAGTGGCTGGTTCGTGGGCTGTAAGAGTCCGGATTTTTAAGGGTATTGATGAGATTGTACAGTGGGTCAAGCTGACAGGACATGTTTTGACAGAACTGAGAGGAAACAGATCGAAATGAACAAGTACAGAATGCAGGAATCACTGGCAGAGGTCCAAAACAGCATTTCCCATCATGCCCCATACAGCATTAGTACCTTGTGGTGTTCACAGGCCTTAGAAGTTTGTTTGTTTTTTAATAAGGTCTTGGGACCACTGAATAGCAAGTGTGGGGAAATCTGAGGTTGAACAAAGTTTAACGTGTTTCTTTACGGATGACCTTCTTAGCTTCTAATATGTTAGCGTACATTAAGAATTTTAAGAGGTAGGTATAATATGCAAAGTTTCCTTAATTAATTTGACCTTCTTTTTATGAAGCATTTTGCTGGGTGATTGATCTGCCGGACACAATGGGAAACACTGACCCAGGGATTATAGTTGAGTGGAAACCCCTGTGAGCCTGCAGTGTTGAACAAAAGCAAGTCATCCAATTACATTATCCAGACAAATGGAAGTGCCACTCCCAGCAGATCATGTTTGGAGAATAAATTTCTAAAGGACAGTGGCAAACCAAGCCATGTCATATGAGGAAGCAATCAAAGGAATAGGGATGAAGAGGCATGGACAGAGGTCACAACTCTGTCAGATGTTTCAAGAGCTATGTGGCCCTGGTCAATGTAGCTCAGGAAGTTGGAGCATCATCCCGAACACAGAGAGGTCGCCAGTTCAATTTCCGATCAGGACACATACCTGGGTTGCGGGTACAGTCCCTGGTAGGAGTGCATGCGAGAGGCAACCGATTGATGTTTCTCTCACATCCATGTCTGTCTGTCTGTCTGCCTACCTGTCTCTCTCTCTCTCTCTGGGTGTGTATACACGTGTGTGTGTGTATTGAGGGCTATGTCAAGGCTGCAGACTTCCGGGATCCTGGTAGGATGGATAATAATAATGACAATAACAATAGTAAATACTGACACGGCCCTTGCTACGCGCCAGACACTGTTCCAAGTGCCTTTCACTTGTTAACTCGTTTAAATCTTTCAACCACCCTATGAGGTAGGCACTATTAATAGCTCCATTTCATGGTAGAACAAAAGTAAGACAGAGAGAAAGTTATTCTTCCCAAGGTCATGCAGCTTGTAAATGAGGAATCTGGGGCTTGAACTCTTCGTGGTTGGACTCTGGAGCCCCGAAGCCTATTTGCTCTGCTGGTGGCTTTCAGCTCAGGCCGAAGAAACCCTTTCAACAGGGGTCCCTATACACAGATGTTCAAGAGCATCCCTTAAGGATGTGCGCTCTCGTGCGCGGGCGGTATTTATATAGTGGCTGTAAGAACGCCTGGCCTTGGTTAAGAGTTTGGGCTCCATGACTGCTGACGGTCTGATATTGCAGTAGCTCTGTGGTGCCTTTCCAAGAGAACACATTCATTTCTGTGGTCCCTTTCATCTTTAGGTTCTAGAGTTCTTTTTTATTTTAGGATTAGGTATCTTTTTTAAAGATTTTATTTATTTAGTTCAAAGAGAGGGGAATGGAGGGAGAAAGACAGAGAGAGAAATGTCAATGTGTGGTTGCCTCTCGCATGCATAGGGGATCTGGCCCGCAACCCAGGCATGTGCCCTGACTGGGAATCGAACCGGTGACCCTTTGGTTCGCAGGCCAGCACTCAATCCACGGAGCCACACCAGCCAGAGCAAATTCTTTTTTATTTTAAAATTTTTTCCACAAAGTACCTGTGTGTTGGCACTCTACACAGAGAAAAGTGCTCAACATCAGCTTTTATCAGGAGCTCGAATTGACACCATTTTGCAGCTAGGAAATTCAAGCTTGTTATAATGTTGGGAAATTGGTAATTGGGATGACGACTGGAGTAGTGCTGAAGTCATGAGTGCTACAAGCCAAATGACCTGTTGGTCTAAACCCCACTGCCTTTCTATCTGAAATGTGAGTAGAGTCTTTATCAGCAAGGCACGTTCCAAGAGAAGCAACATGGGTTTGCAGTTGAAATACCCATGGAGTGCATGATACTAAATATCCATCATGCATTCAGTTTAAATTGGTCTCAGAATAGGTAGTGCCCTTTGGTTCTTGGTGGAAATCGTCACTGGAGAAGGCATTTTTCAGTCAGGGGCTCAAAGTATCTCCAGAAAATATTTTAAGGTCAATGTAGTACATAGTGAAGGGAAAAAAATTAAGCACGTGAGAAGAAACCAAGGTGAGCGAGAACCAGCAGAAACAGCAGGTTTACACTAATTTCATACCTTGGAATCCTTAGAGATTAGTTTTTGAAAACTATGTTTAGTGTGTTTAAAAGAAAATTACAGACCACATGGAAAAATATCTACAGGGAACCACAAACTTTAGAAGTGACCTTAACAATGACCAAACTGAATTTCTAGATATTAAAAAGTACAACCACGAAAATTTAAAACTTAGTGGATTGAGCTTACACCAGACTGGATGCTGCTGAAGAGAGAAACAGATACCCAGGCAGAAGGGATTATTAGCAACATAGCATAAAGGGCCAAAAAAAGGAACAATAGGCACGTCCCGTTCAGAGCAATTCAGGCTAGATTGGAAAAGTCTGTGTTTACCTCACGGCCTTCTGTAAGCAGAGCACAGAGGGAATAGACGAGAGGTGCTATTTGTTGAGATCAACACCGAGAAATTTCCAGAGCTGACTAAAGACTCTTAACCCTCAGGTTCAAGAAACCCAGTTAATCCTAAACAGTATAAATAAAACCCTGGAGACACAACACCAGACAGGAAAAAAACAGATCACCTTCAAAGGAGCAGAGGTCAGCTTTACTCTTAACTTCTAAACAGAGAAAGTGAGGCAAAAGGGGAATAGTGACTCCGTGTGCTAGAGCAAAATGAAAACAACCCCCGACCTAAACACCTATGCCCTATGACATAGCTGTCAAGCATGTGGATTCAAAAAGAGATTTTCACAGCAAACCTGAGGGATTCACCACCAACAGACGCTAAAGAAATGAAAACCAAAACAAGTGGTCAATGTATGGGTCAGTCTAACGATATAAAAAAATTCAAAGACAGTCTTTAAGGGTTAAAAAACCGAGAAAGATCTAGTTACAATGCATGACTGTGATCACATAGAAATCAAGTGATGACTGATATATTTCAAGCTTTGTAAACTCATTATGCCGCTTGGGAGGAATGGTGTTTATTAACTGTAGGCTCTGAAAGAGAGAAGAAAGGGAAGAGCGGGCAATAGAAACAGACAGACACACAGACAGACAAAGAGACAACAGGTCCCCACGACAACAATGCTAGACCTGGAGGTTTGCATTTAGTATCAGCTCTGCCACCCGTTAGTTGGACAGCCTTTGAAAAGCTACTCCTTTCATCTAGTCTGTTTTCTTGTCTGTAAAATGAAGCTTTGGGACCAGATGAATTGTAAAGCCTCTTCATTATGATTCTATGGCATACTGAGAAGTAGGTTCTTTAGGGGGGAAAAAAGGAATCAATAGTTCCCGAGTTGGTTTTTTTTCCCCTCCTTTGAAATTTCATCAGTAAACACTTGCCTTTTACTTCTGGCTAACTCGAGGATCTGTTGAAACACTGGAGCTAAATATAGTCTCGCTCAGGTGTGTCTTTTGCTTCCCATTGGTTTGGTCTGGGGGGGTTTTTTGTTTCATTTTGTTTTCTTGTCATCTAGTAACCACACAGAGTTGATGGCAGTTCACCAAAGCCTTAGGGCTAGGCGGCTGCAAAAGCTGGGCCTCCCCGTGCAACTATTGATTTTTCCTTTCTTTTAACTTACTACCTGAACTGACATATGCCTCCTTTACTTTGTCACCTTCCCCCCCTCACCCCCACACCCCATCTGCTCTCCCCCGTCTTCGCAGGCCAATAATAAGCCCGAGATCGAAGCGGCCCTCTTCCTGGACTGGATGAGACTGGAACCCCAGTCCATGGTATGGCTGCCCGTGCTGCACAGAGTGGCTGCTGCGGAGACCGCCAAGCATCAGGCCAAGTGCAACATCTGCAAGGAGTGTCCGATCATTGGATTCAGGTATCGGGAACCCCCCAGGATGTCACTCATTGTTTCCCATATCGCTCCGTGCCCTTGTACGCCTTCATCTTTTACCTCCGGTACCAGTCGCTGTTTGTTCCTCTTCCAAGTGGGACAGGAGATGATGGGAGGGGGGCTCCATCACTCCTGTCACTCCCCGATCCCTGGGTTATTTCGGTGCATGTGGCTCACTTGGCAGGTGTCCCTTTCCAGCTTCACTCTTCAGCTGTGCAGAGTCACAGTGTCGGGTGGACAGGACTGTCCATCTGTCTGTCTCCACCAAGATACTTGTCTGTCAGCGGTATACCTCCTCCTTCCGGGAACCAAAACATTTTGACCATGTTTCTTTTCTTTCACGGTCATTTCTATTTATAGAAAGTGTCCAAGAATTGGTTAGGAAACTAAGAAATGATCCCATTTTGGGAGAGCCCTCGTGGTACCGCAGTCTCCTGTACACTTTGCACGACTTTTCCTGTAAAGTAATAAGACTTGTTTTAAGCACAGATAGAATTTCTCTATCTGTGAATGTGATTATGCTCTTCACGTAGTATCCTAATGAACTTCTAAGGGAATATAAAGTATGCAAGAAAATGAAAGATTCACAGAGCAGCTATAAAAGGAAAAATGTTCCTTATAAATTTAAAACTGAAAGAGATAGGAAGTATAGCAGCTTATTTTTCTGATATTCTTAAACTGTCCTGGAAAACCGTTGGCTCTGAAATCTTCCACCTGGTTGACCTGTTCAGGGAGACACGATACTGAACAGCAAACCCAAATGCAAATTCAGAAACAAGGATGGATTTAAACATCTGGGGCAACCGCAAGGTTTCCTTAGCGGTGAATAAGCCCTAACGTGGTAAACTGGTTACTTGGTCTGTGCCTGTCCAGAATCCACTTCGCCGCTGAGTAAATACCGTCCCCGGGTATGTTTGGACTTGTTTTAATACTTTCTTGCCTCACAACTGCTTCGTGTCACACGTGTGCTCTGTCCTTCCATACTTCATGCTGTTTACAAAGAAGTTTACAAACCCTTTAGAGGGTTCTAATACCTCCACAGACAACACTGGTTTGGGCAGGTAGGAATGATGCTGGGGGTGGGGGGAGGGGGAGGGGCGGTCCCAGGGGAGAGCAGCGCCTTCCTTCCTTCCTTTCTCAGCCTCCCTCCCTAGTGAGATCCATAGGGGGAATTTTATAAAATAAAACAGGAGAATACTTTGGAGGATCCAAGGGTATTTTCACATTCACTTCTTTTGCCCTTCTCAAATGAGACTGTTTTAGGAATGAGCACTTTTCTTTCCTTCCTTCTCCCCCGAAAGATGGTTGGGATCTAAAAAAAGGTATCCTTTCCCCCCCACATTCCCATATGTGGCATGAGGAATATGTTTATTTGAATTGGCTGAGATTCTTACCTGGGAAAGCAAAAGGCAGAGCGAGTACGAAACAAAGGATACAGTCTTCTGGGAGAGGGAGGAAGTGGACCATCTGTACTCACAGATGACACATTCTCCCATTTAATCCCATTTTGTCCTTTGTTGGGGTCTCAGTTATCATTTCTGGGGGATGTATGCGATAGGGGATTTCTGAAGAGAGAAAAAGAGATTATCCAAGCAACTCTCTGAAGATGAATCATGTCAATCAGAAAATGTAATTTTAAAAGATTTATTTTAATTAAAAGTTCCTGTTTAATTTTCTTTTGTCTAATGAAATTGCTTTATCTTTATATATATATATATATATATTTTTTTTTTAAATAATTGCTTCTGAAAACTTCTATCCCCATTATGGGTTGGGGGCGGGGGACTGCCATAAACAGATTTATCTCTCCTCGAAGTTCTTTCAAATTCTAGTATTCACTCTTCAAAAGACTGGAAGTTTGCCAGGAGCTTCTTATTTAATCTGAAAGAGTTCCTAGTGGAGTTTAAATAAGAGCTGAGTTTTTCTGCCGTCGTTATATATGTTTATAGGATAATCTTTCTGCCACAATGTTTTGATACTGTAGGGGAAGCACCAGAGAATTCTGGAGGCAGGAAGTTAATCGCTTACCTTGTGGAATGAATGATCGCTGACTGCAGCCTGTTTCTGGAACTAAAACTATGGAAGGTTTAGTAAAGAGCGGTCTTTGGGAATTTGATTTGAAGACATACATGTGTGTTTGTTTTTGTTCTTTCCCAGGTACAGGAGTCTAAAGCACTTTAATTATGACATCTGCCAAAGTTGCTTTTTCTCTGGTCGAGTTGCAAAAGGCCATAAAATGCACTACCCCATGGTGGAATATTGCACTCCGGTAAGTTAGCCGCCTCCCGGCATGAGTTAGCTCACCGGGGACAAGTTTCCGTTTGGGGCAGTGTCTCGGATCGCGTGTAATGCTGTGATGTCTACGTTCCCCAGATGTTCCCCAGCTAAAGTGGCTCCAAATTATAGGCACCAGGACTGACCTTACCCCTAGTGTGTAGGGCAAAGGCTGGCACAGGTAATAAATAGGTTTTTCGTGGGGAGAGTTTTGGTGGCCGTGGGGCCTGCTGGGGATGGAGGTGTAATGTGGGTTCCCCCAAATTCACAAGCCACCCCTTTCAGTCACTCTTGCTCATCTCCTATCTGTTTTATATACTGTCGCCTGCCAAGTCAATGCTAGGTGTTCACCGTTTAAACGACTCTGTGTGAAATAGGTATTATCTTTACCCCCTTTTTACAGATGAGGACTCTGAGGCTCTGAGGCCAAATTGCCCAAGGCTCTGGAATAAAAGGCGGAGCCTCCTCCTCAAATGTTGCTTTGGGAAAATGTTCAGTGGCCCTCAGAACTTTGGAAAATCACCGGCAAGATGTGAAGGGCCTAGACCTGGCGGGCAGACAGACCTGGGTGTAAATCTGATGCTCCTTAAACACTAGCTGCTTGCTATTCAAAGTATGGTCTGCCGAGTAGCGGCACTGGCACTGCCTGGGAGCTTGCTTACTAGACAGGCAGAACTTCAGGCCCCCGCCCCGGACTTTCTAAATCAAAACCTGCATTTCAGCCAGATCTGCAGGTGGTTCTCCGCTGTGAAAAAGTTTGAGAATCTCTGCTTTGGAGTATTTTCTCCTCCATCATCAGAGTGACTCTCCTGGTTGTTTTCATTGTCTTACGTCGGTTCCTTTTGCGAAGGTATTTGATGATGGAGCAAATGCTGTAAATAGAAGGATATTGCGTAGGTGAAACATGGTGTCCACTTGGACAACAGTCTTTAAAATACCGTCAAGTGTGGCAGAACTTAAGGTTAACTTTCTGACTTTAAGACTTGGAGTGGCCCAGTAGTGGAGATACTTCATTTAGTCATCGTACCAACTTCTTGAGGTTTGGTGATCTGAGCCTCAGATGGGTAAATAACTCACCCCCAAATTAACCCTGCTAGCAAATGCCAGGCCTGGTTTCAAAACCCTGATTTTTGTCTGATTCCAAAGCCTTTGCACTCAACCTGCACTCCCCGAAATTACAAAGAACAAACACCCTGAGAGGCTGAGCACTGGCACGGTCCTCTGTTTGGAGGTCTCCCTCTCCCAAGTCTGATCTCAGCGTGCTTTCCCTTTCAGACTACTTCAGGAGAAGATGTTCGTGACTTTGCCAAGGTACTAAAAAACAAATTTCGAACCAAAAGGTATTTTGCGAAGCATCCCCGAATGGGCTACCTGCCAGTGCAGACTGTCTTAGAGGGGGACAACATGGAAACGTGAGTAGTGGCAAGAGCAAAACAGACTGTCATTTGCTGTATATGTGAGCTCCTTTCAGCTAAATAGCCTCCTTCACTCCCAAGTGCAAACAGTCTCTCCTATTTCTTTCTCTAGATTGACTTTACCAGAAAAGAGCAAAACGGGCTGATGTGCAGTCGGCATTTCCCGTGCCGATTGTCCCGTGACGCTGACCTTTCCCAAACGTTAAAACCTTATCTCACAGGGAAAACGCCACATGACAGCCGCTAATTACCTCCACAAGGCTTTTTAAGAAATATGGGACTGTTTACAAACGAGTGATTCCAATATTTCATTGTGAATTTTCCTCCCTCGCAAATCAGTAGGCGTATGTCTCTTTGGATCTAATTGTGTGGTCATATCTAGTCGCTTTTTTCTACCTGAGGGAAACGGTAGTCACGGGAAATCCCTTCACAGTAAGTAGTAAATGATCCAATGGAGGTTGCCCTCACCTCTGTGACGCCTCCTTTTTGCCATAACTCTGGTGGCCACATACCGCTGTTGGTTTTCCTTTGAAATCACTTTCCGCTTTTCTTTGGCTGTTGCTTTCCATGGTTTCTCCTTAATTGGTTGGGTTTTATTTCTTTTGACCTTTCTGTTATTTCATTTATTTATTTATTTACTTATTTGATTATCTATTTGTTTATTTATTTATTTATTTTGATTTTTTGCGGCTGAGTTTGCCTGTGTCTCTTCACCACCTCATTTTTTGTTTTGCAGTCCGGTTACTCTGATCAACTTCTGGCCGGTAGATTCTGCGTGAGTACTTCCGCTGAAGGGCGCTGCTCCCACCCACACATTCGCTTGCTGATTTTTCTTGGTTTATTTGTTTTCTTTGAAAGACATACTGACGCCCCTCCCTTCATTTCCACTTTTTTCCTTCCCTTGGTGAGACGTGGAGAAGGGCCGTGGCCCACCGATCAGGAGAACCAGAGCGAGGTGTTCAGGGCCCCACCTGGGCACATTTGAACCAGCAGAAGTCCTGGCCTTGAGTTCAAAAGAACATCCAAGAAATTATTGGGTCGTTAGTTGTACTGCTGGGAGACACATTTATGTGTTCTTCAATGATAAGCAGCGAAGAGCTTTCCAATTACTTAATGACATTCTTTAGCCACATCTCTTGGGAGTCAAGGCTTTAGGACCTTCAAAGGGGTGATGATTGATTCCTCAGGGCCTGTTATAAGCAGACCATTAAGTATCAGCATAATTTGTTTTATAGTATGATGTTGAGTTGGGCGGAATAATTTCAGTGAGGTGTGTGGACTTTTTATCAGGTAATGCCATGTTAATGGACTAATATTTATATACATGAGCTTATTTTTTTAACTGAACCCAGTTTGTTCTCTCCAAACTAAATATTTAGCTCATAAGCAGGAAAGTGGACTGCAGTCTTTGCTATTACTCTTGACATGTATTAATAATACTAATATTAGATACCAACAGATAATTGACTTATCTCAGAGTTTATAATGGTAGAAAATTCATTTCAGGAGCCTGCAATTTATATATTAGCAAATAGTGTGCATGTTTTACAGTCATTGTGTGGGATTTTTGGTATTTCAAAGTGTACTTTATTAAAATCTGTATTTAAAATCAGACAGCTCTATTACACATAAGGGATAAATGACCAATTTAGAAGACAGACTTATGTAAGAATTCAATTTATTTTTATTGGGTCTTTTTTATTGTTCCACCATGTAATTTAATTTAAAGTAGATCCTTTTTTTAAAACCTGTAGTGATAAATGCAAACGATTAATTGAGGGTTCGTTTTTCTTGGCCTGGAATAAGTGTAAGGCATCTTTGTTTTTAAGTTGCATTATTGTGCCCCTTAATTTTGAGATATGGGCGCTCTAAGTAGTGAACTACCTGGTTTCTTTCATCGTCACGCTCACACAGCGTGGGGAGTTACTAAGATTCAATTACATTCCTTCTTATTGGTAACTGTTTCCCCGAACCCAGGTAGCGTCTTTGTTTATAGAAGTTAGGCCCTTTTGCAAATAAGAAGCTTTTTAAAAATTGATATACTGGAATTCTCAGCTTGATTGGATCCTGATAAACAAATGAATTTACCCTTGGCTTGGAATACGTTTTAACCAGTTAAAAAGTCCAAAAGGCAAATAGGCTAAAGAATAATTTTTTTAAATATATGGATAGAGATAGCACAAAATAATAAGTAACAGTGCCTTGAAAGGAAAGAAGAACAGATGTTTATTTTATGCAGACACTTATGATAGAAAATTATGACAATGAGTTTGATGTAACTAATTTTAACTAGAGGGTGTTTGTTTTAAACTTTGAAGAACTTTCAAATTAATAACATTCTTTGTTAAAATATTTTCTCTAACAACTAACACATACCCCCATTTTGTCTTCTTATGAAAGTTGACTACATCATTCAGAAATAGTGGGAAGTTTTGATTTTAAAGAAGAAAACAAACCCAGCAGACTAAGTCTTCTGCTTTTCAAGACTCTGTTTTTTTCAATACCAGTAATTGTATTAAAGTCCTCACTCATAGGATTATACAATTTATAAAATATATCATAGAGCGGTTCTATTCAGGCAGCAGAGCCAGGTCCTAAGGTGTTTTATTTTGCAGGAATTCGGTCAGACATTAACAAATCCTATGCTGATGGCAGCATTTAATCCATTTAATATGGATCACAGAGCTGGAAAGTTCACTGGGAAATGGATCTTTTCTTTTTCCTTTGACAAAACCTACATCTACTTGTACCTGTCATATGATTTAAACTAAATCTAGCAGAAACCTTTTACATTGTTTGTCCAAAAGGAGACTGTCAAACAATATTGTTTGAGCTAGTCTCCTTTGAAACCTAAATGGATGAAAACCTAGTGGAGTTGTCACAGAAGATGAGACGGCGGTGGGTGGACTGGATGGCATTGGCCGTCAACGATGAAAGAAATGATCCTTCCGGGGGCACCGTTTTGTATTTAGAAAGTGGGAAGGGAGAACAGTATTCTTTCCTTCCCTTCAAAAAGTGGTTTAAGAAGGCCTTGCATGTTTAGTTTTGCTTCCGGACTAAGTGGTTTTGTACTTTTACTAACTCCTGGTTTTTAAGTGATTCTTCCCTGACCAGCACTCCCTTTTGGCTCATTTTCTGACTTCATAAGCACCTCCTTTAGTGTATATATTTTTTAGATTTCTGGTTATTGTGAGTCCTTGTGCGTATGCATGCTGCGTTAGGTGCTGTATGCATTAATAAGAAAAACAACATGGAATTTTCCTCAAGGCTAAGAATTAAAGCTCTGCATAAGATTTTCTATATGAGATTTTATTAAAGTGTTTTGGATTTACATGCCTAGTTTCCTTGGAGTACTGATACTTCAAGGTCTCGGGTTCTTCTTCTGTACACAGCCAGGGCAGCGAGTCTTACAAGGGAAAGCATTAGAATGTTTTTCTCGACGGTGGGCTTGTAGCTCATAAGAAGTCTATAAATGAAAGCCTGGTCTGTTCCAGAAGATAGGGCTTATAACTCAAATAATTCAAGTACAAAATTATCATTACTTGCAGTGAAAACTTCTAAAGAAACGTCAGCATTTTTCTAATAATGGGCTGCTCCAGGGTTCTGAGACATTACCAGATTAAATCTCCAAAACTCTAGTAGTGAGGATTCACATGGAAATCTTTGGATCTGCCTATTAAATTAGGTAGTCATCCTTTTGTGTCCTCGTGGCAGTTTAAATGTCTTTACAATTCATTTCACATTGGATTATGGTGACTCTTGCCCTCCACAACATTGATTTCTTAAAGAAGCCATTTATCAGGGAAGGCTTGAGTTCCCCAGTGACTTGCTGTAGTGTGTTGTAATCATTTTATGACCGTATGTCTTCTTTAAGAAATACGGATTTCTAGCACATTTCCTATGTAAGCCTAGATAACCACATACTTTTCTTTTTTTATGTAAGAAAAACCAAACGTGTTCTTAGTGTTTCTACCAAGTCCTTGAATGCTACTTGGACATTGAATTAAACCAGTCCTCGCTGAGTAGATTACTGTTGACTTTTGGATCCGTGCCTTTCCCAAAGGGCTTTCTGTGTGAGGAAAGAAATGGAAGAGACCTTTTGTCCTATTCCAATAAAAACAAAAAAGCACAAGCCCAAACTGCTTTTCAAAACAGATGGATTTTTTTTTCCCCTAAAGTTAATGCAAAGATACTATAACAACTTCAAGGACAGTTAATAGATTAGATGTGAAACGGTGGGGGGAAAATGTTAACCCTTCCCCAATTCTAGTCTATGGGCCACCCCCCCATGGAAAAAAGGCTTTAATATCCAAAAAGTGTAGAGACTCTTCATGCTAATTCCCCCCTCTTGTTTTCCCGTCTGTATATTACCACACGGGGACCCCTAATAAGACATATTTCAGATGTTGTAACATCCAGTTGAATTTAGTCATTCTTCCTGAAAACATCGCAATGTAATTTGAGGTCCTTCGGTTCTATTCTGTGGAGTAGTGATATATATGCCTGCTGCTCGATTGGTACATACACGCCTTCCTTCCAAAGTTGCACAGACCAAGACATCTTCATATGTAGCATCTTAAGAAGTCATATACTGGAGCGGCCTCTTTGGAACTGAAATCGCTGGCTGTGAGTCTTCTAGGCAAATGTACAGTTTCTGTTCAATAAAAAGGGACCTAATAAGTTGCGCAGGTGTAAACTGTTAAAAATTTTAGACCACATAATGCTCAACCAATTTCAGAACTATAGGATATGAGATATTACGAGATCGGAGGACAAAATGTCACGCAGAGATTGTTTCCCTCAACCTTTTCTAGAATCGAAACTTTCCACCGAAGTTTTTGCGCTCCCTCTGTATGGCTTTGGATAAAAGCAGAAGTTTGAGAGAGCCCCTCGCCAGCGCGGATTTAAAATAACTGGATGATATCTCAGATACACGGACAACTAAATGTGTACATTATCCATAGAATTAGAATAAAAGCATTCTAGGCCATGTATATAACGTAATTGTATGGTGGGTTTTTTTTTTTTCTCCATTAATGGATGGTATCTGTGACTAATCACATTTTCTGCCTTATAGGCCTGCCTCGTCCCCCCAGCTTTCACACGATGATACTCATTCACGCATTGAACATTATGCTAGCAGGTATGAGACTAGTTGAATGCCAGGCAAATATTGATTAAAGTAACTAACCAAGGAGAGCTAACCTATAATAATTTGAAACAAGCCTTTTCTTTTTTTTTTCTCCCCCCAACTTGTCTGATTTCTACTAATCAACCTGCCCCTAACGTGCATGCCACGCCACCGCATGTTGGTTTTGGACACCAATAAGCGCATTAATCCAGAACAATCTCCCCCAAGCCCGGCCTTTAA
This sequence comes from Desmodus rotundus, assembly GCF_022682495.2. Taxonomy (NCBI): domain Eukaryota; kingdom Metazoa; phylum Chordata; class Mammalia; order Chiroptera; family Phyllostomidae; genus Desmodus; species Desmodus rotundus. The sequence goes on from NC_071400.1 coordinate 81,917,236, forward strand.
ACATTTCTGATAGTTTTGTTATGTTTTGTATACTGAGCACGTTGCATAAATTGGCTTAGAAACCGTATAACCTTTTTTAGAGAACTGCTAGACCAGACATAAATATGTAAAGAAATGACACTGTGTTATGCGGAGAATAAGAAAGCGTTGGCTGCCCATTTACGTGTTTATTTTCCACGCTACGCTGTAAAGAAGAGAATAATGGATTTTTCTACGCCTTAGACTTTGCTCTCTCACCTTCCTTGTGTTTGAGGTGGTTTTTCTACCTAAACATTGAGTTGCTAATCGTAAGATACCTTATGCTTGTTAAATAAAATCTGTAAGAGTTTGGTTAACCTTGTTTTAGTTGTTGTCAAAAGACTGTATTATTGTCTGAGGTGAAGGAGGTTTTCAAAGGTAACAACTGGTAGCAGAATGTGTAGAGCACTCACTTTCAAGGATACAGCATTCTCACTGCCGAACACGTCTGTCGTCAGTGGGAAATGGCAGTGAACTTCCGCAACATGGGGTAGTGTGAGGTACGGAGTGTATTTATTGCTAGGGAAGCTTTTCTTGGGAAAACAAAGGCCTGTTCTCAGTGAAAGGAAGATCGCTCCGCGAAGAAGAAAAGAAAACCAACAGACTACAACTTCCTTTATAATTTCGAGCATAAACGTAAAGCTGCTAAAGTACCTGTGGTCTCCCGCGCACCGCCTCCAATGGCCAGCACACACATCCTGTAATGTGAAGGACTCCTTTCTCCTCTTGACATGATTTATCCTTTAGTTTTCAGGAATGTTCGCTTAGGTCTTGAATAGATTCTAAGAAGTCACATAAGTTTTAATGAGCTTTTACGTTTTTTATCAGGCTAGCAGAAATGGAAAACAGCAATGGATCTTATCTAAATGATAGCATCTCTCCTAATGAGAGCATGTAAGTATCCCATCTCTTTTTACAAAATGTTCCTGAAGATGAAATTGCTTTGAGGGATTTAGAGGTAGGGTAGCACGGAAGATAGAAATTAGCATTATATACATTTGATCTTTCAAGGAGCCATTCATTTACTTTTTTTTTTCCACCCTTAACTCTTAACCTGACATGGAATGATCTCATCCAAACTGTGGCATTATTGGTATTCCAGAGTAGCAAAAACAGCTTGCCTTATTCTTATTTAATACCGTATTACCACAAATTACAGAGTCCCAGATACTTAAATTCTATTAAATGCTTCATTTTTGACCAGACCTGCCCGATACTTAAAGGGATTGGATATTAATTTTTAAAGTGATGGCTAGGTAGTGTTTTGTCCATTCGTGGGGGAGAGGACACATACTCTTGCAGAGCTGCATTGCTACGCCCACACGGTAGGTTAGCTGTGCATTTTTCTTCAGAGATCCAAAGCAGTAAGTTTTTGAGATTTAGCATCTTCCTACGCTAAATAAAGTGAAGCGATCTCGTACAAGGTTTCAGAAGACAGGACAAATTTAGGTCACAGGTTTTTAGTGGGATAATAAGCCAGGCCTGTCAAACTTAAGGAAGGAGAGACAGAGTGATGTTACAAGTGTCAGGGAAGAGAGCTCTGGCAGGGAAACAGAGGCTTCATTATAGAGGAGGGAGGTATTCACAACAGGAGCTCGGAGGAACATCCCGTGAACCAAGGGCCTGAGGTGGAGGGAGTGGATTCGGAAACTAATGGGAGGGGAAAAAAGAAAGCTCTGCTAACTGAGTAGATAATTTAGTGAGAGCAAATGTGGTCGAAATACAACAGTCTTCAGTTTGAGAACTTAAGGATGTCTCACCACTTTGTCATGGAAAATCTAGGCAAAGGGACGAATGGTGAATGGATCATACGTAGTTGAAATGGCAACCCAAAGTGACGCTCAGATGAGAACAGGCTGAGAGGGCTAGTATCCAAGGGGCATTTATACAGAACTGGTTATTGAAGACATGGGAATAAGTCATGTCACCTGTTACAATAAAGGCGATTAATGTAATAATAAGGAATCAAGGGAACACTTAACCAGTCGTATATGACTTAGTTACTTAAAACAAAACAACCTTTTCCCCAAACGTAACTGCGGTCCATTCTCTTTCTTAGCTATGAGGGAAAGTGTTAATATATAGAGTACTTAGACAGGAAAATACGTGACCAAAGAATCAACCAAATGTAAACATCCTGAGTGGTTTGCTTCTCCTGGTCACTGCTTTTAATACCAGAAGCTCCAGCACGTTTAAATTAATTCAAGTTTTATCTGTGTAGTAATGGCTGCCATCCTTTGACTGCCTAAGAGAACAGCAAGAGAAGTTTAATTATAACTATTTGTTGTAATTAAACATGGGAAGTTCTAGTAATAAAATTTCAGAATTTGGGAAGAGAGATAATGAATTAGGTGGTAAAGCTGCTTTTGTTTTATTTTCACATGCAAAGCGTTAGTTCATCCTGAGGACGTAAACTCCATTTTGACTCAGTCTTGGAGGGTGAAGTCGTGACGTTTTAGGGGCAGGTCTGGGGAAGCGGTTTGGAGGGTTGGTTGACTTCCCTTGAATGTTTTTAACACCCAATGATTATTTTTAGTCAGCATTTCACTTCTCAGCCAGTTACCTGGCTTGATGGACCGCAATCATTTAAATCAGGAGGATTTTTTCCTAAAAATCTGAGGTGGTTTTTTTTTTTTTTTAAAGGAAATCAGTGGGCGTAGGGAGAGAAATATGAACCCATCATCTTAATGGTATTTAACCAAAGATGGCTTCAGCCTCTCGTTAAGAACAGAGTGAAGTTCTTACAACTTGGAGGTACATGGACTTTTCAGGAGCTAGGAGCAATGCATTTAGAAAATAATTTTTTCTCAACTGTAGTTGGAACAACAATTTGTTTTTTAATTTATTTTTTAAAGAATTTTTTCTGTGTAGTGGAGAATTCCCAGTTTCAAGGAAGGATTGTGGCTGCCTCCCAAAATAAAAGCCTTTTGCCTCTTTGGTCCCCAAAGGTTTTTCTTTCAGTCACCTTCATGGCTTTTTTCTTCCAATGTTTGGGGGTTTTTTTTTAATCTAAACAATAATTGAACGAAACAGTCATCTGTCTGCAGTTTTATCATTGGTACTATCCTGCCTCTGTGGCTTTTTACAAGTTCAAACTTGCTTACTACCAAAGCCATACTTTTTTGGTTGCCTTCCACTTAACAAAATATTTACTTTTCTTCTTTTAAGGGCCGCGGTTTTTCCCCTGGTCAGTGTCAACAGTTGTGTAGGTTACCGAACAGATTATGTTGACATGCTTGGTAGCAAAAGCATTATGCAGCCATTATTACGTCTTTTAATATTTATTAACCATTGGTTAAACTGCCAACAGAGAGTCTCGGCATTTCTCGAATTCTGCCATGAATTGACCCATGTACATAGGCCAAACTCAATTGAAAATGAGAGCAGAAAGGAACTTAGAGCACGAGACTAGAATTCTCGCCCACAGGATGGCAGCCCACAACCTCGGCAGCACCCACATGGCTATAGAAGCAGGAAAGGGGGTCTAGTTCATTGTTAAGAGCAAATAAATGTTTCTATTTTTAAATACACACCCGAGTCCCTGACCCCCAACCCAAGTAAGGGGGGATACAACCAAAACCTTTGATTTTATTTTCCAGAGATGATGAACATTTGTTAATCCAGCATTACTGCCAAAGTTTGAACCAGGACTCCCCCCTGAGCCAGCCTCGTAGTCCTGCCCAGATCTTGATTTCCTTAGAGAGTGAGGAAAGAGGGGAGCTAGAGAGAATCCTAGCAGATCTTGAGGAAGAAAACAGGTGAGTTTTCTTTCCAGCTTTGTCATTGGTATGCAGAGTGCATACGCTCGCACACGTAGCAAAGTGCCAGGAATCTTCACTTAGAGTCGTGCTATGTCGAATTGTTTTCTCCGATAATCTGTTTAGCTCCATTTACAGATATTCTCTCTCCCCCCTCTCTCTCCCCCCTCCCCTCTCTCTGTTATCTGAAAGAAGAAAATGAATGCATTAGTATAATTAAGAGCTCATATTTTAGGTGGGAAAGGAATGAATGCTGACGGTGCTGTTTGATTGTTTGCATGCATTCCAGAGGCTTTGTTCTTCTATTTGAGAACGGAATTGAAGAACAAAGCAGGTCATTTAATTTTATGATTATATGATTTGTACATGTGTTTGGCCATGTTATCTCTCTCCAAGCTTTTTAAGAATGTAGGATCATAGGCTTGGTCATACTTGGGAACAGGTTAGTTCATCTGATTTCTCGTCATCAGATGCGGGTATCGTTTATGCTCCCGATCGTAGCGAATTAGTGAGACGATTCCAGTTGTCAGCCATCACCTGAAAAAGATGCTCTCGTAAATACAGTAGAAATCGTAGAAGAGAGTAAAGACGATTCGCAGGGACCGCGGAGAGGACAAAGATGTAAAACTCTGGGATGTTGTGTGGTGTGAGGAAAACGCGAACCGTTGGACTTTCACTTCTGTATTACATTTATGATATCACAGGTCCCTTGGTTAAGAGAGGCTTTTGCACGGATCACTTCTAATTCAGTGTGCCTTTAGACAAATGCCACCAGGCAAGTCTTTAAAGGAGCAGTAGCTGAAATTTGTGGGACTCGAGTACTTTCATCTCCTTTTTTTAGTCCAGGGCCCCAAGACTTCCTCATCCAGGAATGGGGTGTATCTGAGAACCGATGCCCTCAAGGAATGTGTCACCTCAAGATGAAAAAGCAAACTGCCATTCATCCGGTGCTTTCTGCCGCCCCACCCCTCTTTCCAGCTGTTGGTACCCTTGACCTACGGCCAGAGCTCCTTTGCTTGGTCACCTCTCCCTTAGGTCTCTTCCCCACCCTCCAATAACTCCTCCCTACTAACTCTAGTTGTAGATCTTTCCAGAACCAAGACCCATCATGGCATTCTTCCCTCATTGCATTTCTGCAATTAGAAGGAAACCCAGCTGCGCAGCTGGGCATTTAAAACCACCCACACTCTTCTCTTGACCCGCTATGACAGTTTCGTCTTCCTCTCCACCTGTGTTCTGGCCGCGCTGTTTTAGCTACTGTTTCTGAACGCATCCTGCTCTCATGCACTTCGTGGGCCCAGCTCAGGCTTGCTTCTCAGCTTAGCTGCTAACCCCCATTCCTCCACTGCCCTATCTGACCAAGGATAGGTCACCCGCCCATCCTCCTCCATGAGCTTCCTCAGAATAATTTTCCTCACACAGCCCTGTGCGAACCTTGCCTTCGGACTCTGTGTTTTGTCTGCATTCTCAGAACGCTGGTACTTTGGGCCTTTCTCATAGAACTCCCTGACAGTTTGCCTTTTCTATCCATTACTCCCGGTGGCTCCCTCTCACGCGACGGCGAATGCTTTTGGAGCGAGGACTGTGCGTGTCGTAATCCTCTCAATGTCCCCTATAGTACCTCGCACAGTGTGACTATTTAGTGCATATTCAGGAAACAGTTGGTAAACAGCTAAGTTAAGAATACAGCTAGGGTGTCACCCAAGTACCAGGAGGTAATTCTGGAAATTTTGTTGGTTTTAGTGGTAACGTTACCTTTGGCCTCATTTGTAAGACTGGTTAGCAGTGAAGACCGTGGGAGTTAAGACATTTCCCTCCGCTTTATTGAGGATCACTCTCAGTGTGCATTTATGTTACATCTAATTATTTTGTGGGGCAAAGTGAAATAGGAAAACAAGTTGGGATTGGCATTATAAATAGAATTCGGTGTTACCCGTTACCCAGGAGTAAACATATTTTTGTGCTATGTGATTGCCATCGTGTAACGTATCCTTGTGTCTCTTTGGTCAAGAGGTCTGTCCTGTCTGCTGTTAGCATACTTTCCCTCCGCACCATGACAGCCGGGCCACAGAGCGTGGGTGGAGTACTGATGACATCACATATATACATATATACACATATATATAAAATTTCATCATTTTCAGAGCACTGTAATGTATTTTGGGTCTTTTAATCTTCCCACAAACTCTAAAGAAGGTGGATGGGAAAATGCAGGTTCAGCCTTGGCCGGGTAGCTCAGCTGGTTAGAGCTTCGTTCTGATACATCAAGATTGCAGGTTCAATCCCCAGTCAGGGCACATACGAGAGACAACCAGTGAAAGCCTAAATAAGTGGCACAATGAAGCAGTGTCTCTGTCTCCCCCCTCCCTCTCTCTCTCTCTCTCTCTCTCTCTCTCTAAGATAATACATTTGTTTTATTTTAAATAAAATGCAGGTTCAGAGAGATTCAAATGGCTTGACCCAGATTTCACAATCAGCCACTGACAGACCCAAGTTGAAATCCAGATTTTCTGACTCAAAATAGCCAACTCTACCTTATACCAAAGAATAAAGTTATTCTCTGTAAATATCACTTACATAGAATTGTGCATTCTTTGTAAATACCACTTACATAAAATTGTGCATCGCTTTAAATCTCATTTACATAGAATCGTGGCATATTCTCTGGAACGTACCTTCATTTGAAGGGATATTTTAAAGGAATAGACATGATTAAACCAGTTCATCTACTTGTGGTACCAGTGGATACTTTCTCTGGAAGCTATCCAACACCATTCTCAAAAACGAGATGGTTTCTTCTCTAAGAGAAAGAAAAAAAACTTATGCCAAGCTGCTTAGAGCTCCAAAATGAAGAATCTGGTGTGGATGCAAGTCTTTCTGTAAGTTAGCTCGACCTTCAAGTAAAGGTCAGGATGAGATTTCTTCTTTCTCCTTGTACTTTGCCACATTTCCACTTCCTACCAAACCCCACAGAAATGTCTCTGTGGCGCTCCCCTTCTGAAAATAGCCTGTCCGGGCCTCCTTTGTCCTCTCCTATTTAATTACACTTCTGTCCAAAGAGCTGCAGAGCCGTAGCTTAGCCTTCATGGTCTTTGCATTCAGTGTTGCTGAAGGGGCCTTCAGCTCACCATTTCCTCCTCTCTCTTTCTCTCTCTCTCTCAGAGTCCCCAGGAGGCCATTAGATGCCCTCTCTCAGTGCCTGCCAAGATGGCTGTGTTTCCCAAGTCAAATTGGCTACATAGTTGGACAAATACAAGTAAACTTGTAGAGAAAATGGGAAAGGATATTTAAAATTGAGATTATCTGCCCTGACCAGTATGGCTCACTTGGTTGGGCATCATCCTGCAAACTGAAAGGTCACCAGTGTGATTCCCGGTCAGGTCAGGGCACGTGCCTGGGTTGCAGGCCAGGTCCCCAGTTGGGGTCGCGTAAGAAGCAACCACACATGGATGTTTCCCTCCCTCTCTCTCTCCCTCCCTTCCCTTCTCTCTAAAAATAAATAAATGCATAAAAACTTTTAAAAAATAAAACCAAGATTGCCCCATGTCCTTTGGACATGGGCTTACTACACGTATTTTTGTGTTCATTTATTCTGTAGCTACCACATCTTGAAATGCCTGTTGGCAAAGGAAAGAGGCTTGGAGATCCCCATTCCTGACTAGCTGTGTTACTGAATCCTGTTAATTATTCTTATTCGTGACACCTCCCCTCAATCCCCTTGGAGAACGGATAGTGGCTGATTTCAAAGTGTCTCAGGGGTGTCTTATCTTTGTCTTTAGAATTTCGTTTCTCCCAGTTTCGCACATACCATTCAATAAATATTTGTTGAATAAATTAACGAATACATGAATTGAAATGAAGCTGAATTTACTTTAATTATAGCACTCGTGCATGTACTTTTGACTAAAATTTTTTTTAAAACCTAATTTCATAGAGAAAAGCCTTTCAAAAGCTCTTCTTCTGCTTCCTTTTCAAAATACTTCCTTTTTCCAAAACTCGCCGATTTGCGCCAAGCATTGCTTTGTCATAAATTTAGAATGTTTAAAATTCATCTTTCAAATTCTGGGCCCTGTATGTCTCCCCGACTGGCATTCTCTCATTCTTGCTTTTTGCCACAAAAATAAGGTGAAGCCTCTGAGCACAGCTACATCTGGCTCGGAATTTTCTCAATAGTGTCTGTCATGAATTAGGGGACCTAGTGCCTTATACAGCCCTTAGCGTTTCACTTCTGCATAATGTATTCATCTCATACCACAGATAATTCAGAGTCGCCTTTATTCGGTCAAGACCATTTGGATGTTGAGAATCTGCTCCATTGTCTGTCCTTTAACATTGCAAACTCAAAGTTTGCTCTTTTTCCCCTGCATATATTAAAGCCTGCAATCTCGGGCCCTAAATCTGCAATGTCCAATTCTGATGTATTCTTCTCTGCGCTGTCTAAATGAAACAAGACTCGCTCTGAAATGCTAGGTGTGACCCTAGCAATGAAAAGGTCGCCTTTATGGCAGGCACACGTGGATTGTCACTCTGCTGCCTGCACAGCACATTGATTAGAGTGTTCCCAAGTGTAAAGGGAGGGTAGCCTAATTCGCTGTGAAGTCTAAAGTTAATTAAAGTTGTTAGTAGATGTTACATGACAACAGGCAATTCTGTGCATTTGTAGTACCTTGCTCAGTACCTTTCATGCGTCTTTTTTGTTGGATGACCAGATGTTTTACAGCCTAAATTTCAGTTTTCTCTTGCTCCCTTCATTCCTCCAAAAATTATGCAACATAGTTCTTTTCTATATTTTTATTTTTAGAGAGAAGGGAGGGAGAGAGGGAGAGAAACATCATTGTGTGGTTGTCTCTCGCACGCCCCCTACTGGGGACCTGGCCCGCAACCCAGGCACGTGCCTTGACTGGGAATGAACCAGCGACCCTTCGGTTTGCAGGCCGGCGCTCAAATCCACTGACCCACACCAGCCAGGCCCGATTACACACATTATTAATGTTATAGTCAAAGAAATTGTGGATCCATTGCTTATACCACTGAATTACATTAGCTGGAAATCATGATCTTTGCTTTACTTTGTCAGTGATGCCATGACTTTGGGCCCGGGACTAGCAGTTCTCAGTCTTCACAGATTCGGGGTGTTCTTCTCCTGCGTTCCTTTGTGTGAGTCTCCAGGGATGATGAGAACATAGCCAAGAGGAAGGGGCGCTGCAGGGGGTCAGGAGTGGGCCTCCCAAGCAGAGGAAGGAGCAGGTGAGGAACAGCAGAGAATGTTTGGGAGACCGCACACAGATGTGTTACTTTTGCAGCAATGCAGTGAAAGGTGGGGAGATGAGGCTGGCCAGATCAGGGCGCGTGGTGCCATGCTGAGGAGTCGGAGCCTCCTCACCGAGCACAGGGAGCCACTCGAGGGTGGCGGCCAGGAGCGATGCGCTCGGTGTTCGCTGACCTATATCACTCAGGCAGCCGTGAGGAGGGTGGCTTTGAGAAGCGGTACCGCAGGCAGAAGGAAATCTGAGTGGGAGGTAGCATGCACACCCAGGCAAGCGATGATTGGGGTGTGAAGTAAAGTAATAGAAATGGGGAAGACAGGCTGAATTTAGGAGCTATTTTGGGGGAGGGGCAGAGCGGTCTGGTTTGGTGGCCGGCTGGGCCGGGGGAGAGGAGAAATGAGTCACAGTTCTGGTGGGCACGTGGCAGGATGATGGCCGGTCACAGCTGGGACTGACAGTTCAGGATGAGTAGCAGCAGGGCCCTCCTATATTGACCTCTATATTTACATGGGTATAAATGTACAGTATTTGTACCGGTCCTTCACGGGTCAGGTAGCTGGAAGATGGTGAATGGGGTATGGAAGAGGTTGAGCTTCAGGTGCTGGCGACCTACTCACGTGTAGATGTGTGACGGTGACAGATGGGACTTGGAAGCTTGCAGGAGTGGTGTGGGCCAGAGATGTTAGCTCTGCGAGTCACCAGCTCACAAACGGTCGTGGAAACCGGTTCAGTGGATTTACCTGGCCAGGGATTATGTGGCAGAAGGACCCTGGGCTTGGCAGAACTCTGGAACATGTGAACATTAAAATGTCTATTTCATTACTTTTATTCTTTAATAGGTAATAACATCTCTTAAAGCGTTTAAAAATACATGTAGAGCACTGGCTGGTGTGGCTCAGTGAATCGAGCACTGGCCTGCAAACCAAGGGGTTGTTGGTTCGATTCCCAGTCAGGGCACAAGTCTGGGTTGCAGGCCAGGTCCCCAGTAGGGGGCGCCTGAGAGGCAACCACACATTGATGGTTCTCTCCCTTTCCCTCTTTCTAAAAATAAAGAAATAAAATCTTTAAAAAATAATTATTTTTTAAAGGCATGTAGGGAAAAGTGAACCTTTCTCCAGCTTTTTGCCCTGGCTGTTCTGTTCCCAGTTCTGCAGGCTGCCCCCCTATTGGTTTCTTGTGTACCCTTTCAGAGATATTCTCTACATGTGCACATCTTTGCTAATTTATTTGTGGTGGTTGGGATTCTTTCACGCAATACTGCGTAGTGTTTGCTCCGGGCTTCTCTTCTTCTTCAAGGATCCCTCGTTACTTTTCTATGCTGGAGGAAGCTGCCAGAGTAGGGGAGGAGAGCTGGGGAATGATGGGAGCACTTTCCCAGAGGTGGTGAGGGGGAGGGGGGTTAAGGGCACGAGAGAAGGCGTGGTGGCCGTGATGGGAGAAGGGCCACCTCTGAGGACAGTGTGATGGGTGAGGATGTTAGGGTAGGGAACGGAACTGGGGAGGATAAGGGAGTGGACATGAAATGTCCAGTAGATGTCATTGGTGATCAATAGTGACTGATTCCCACGGGTCGTCCATACACTTTGTCTTTAAGTTGGACGGGTGGGGAAAGGGTGGTGTCCGAGAAAATGTAATGAAAGTAGGCCTTCCTGGCACTTGACAACGTGAGCCCCCAAAACAAAGGGCTGCAGAGCCTGTTTAGATAAGGAGGCTCGTTTCCCACATTAATCAGACAGCTGAGATCTTTTACGGCAATAGAAGCTATCAGAAGAAGAGAAGCCCTAGGGGATACACATTGCATTTAATAAGCTGTATAAGGGTCACCCGCTCAGCGCCACTTGGGAATGGGGGACAGGTACACAGCCTGCGGTCACCATGACTCAAAGGCTCAGTGTCCAACTAACCAGCCCAGTAACTCAATTTCCTTCACTTCACCCAGAGTTTATCAATGCCCGAGGGGACTGATTTTATGCTACACAATTCATGGAAATAAGTGGGTAACTGAGAATGACAATTTTATTTCTCCCTTTATCTTAATTCTCTCTCTCTTAAACTGTCTTCTTATACTAAATATACCAATGTTGCCTGAAATCTTTTTAGGGAATGGCATGGGGTTTAAGAATAAATACTAAGTCTATTAAAATGGGAAAGAGTATCTGTTCAGAGACTGGAGTTGGTACTCCATCCCAGGGTCCTGTATCTTAGCATCAGAAATCTTAGAAATAAGAATAAAGATCAGATTGTTGTCCGGTGAGCCTAGAATCTTGGCACAGGAAGTTGTGGACAGTCGTGAGGACCGTTGCAAGCACCCCTCTGGTGAGCGGAATGTTCCTGACTTGCAGGTACAGCTGCGGCCCCCCTAGGACGGGATGGATAAAAGCTGAAGTTCTTACAGTCCCGCTTCCCTTCACAGTCCAGATCCCCCATGAAGGCCTTGTCCTCCTCAGCCTTGCATTCACTTCCTGCTGCAGAATTGATTGTGGCCTGCACTTCTTTAGTCGCTTTCCAGGCCTAAGGATATAATTCCATTCAATTCAGCAGCTAGTTAGTGAGTGTTTAGTGTGGTTTTCAAGCTGCCAGGACTACACAACTGAATAAGCCTTGGTTCTTACTCTCCCAGAGCCCCAAATGTCATAAAAGGCACCAAAATATAAACATGTCATTATAACCCGGTGTTACAAGTGCTCTGGGGCACAGAAGTCAGTGATGAACCGTCTCAGAGACTGGAGAGACCGCCACAAAGACAACTGATGGTGAAGACTGAATAGGAGTTTTTCGGGGCTGGGGCTGGGGGGTGGGTTGGAGAACTAGCTTCCCCTACCAGCGGGGCAGGGAGGAATGTGTAGCCAGAGCAGAGAGTGAGATGAGCGTAATCAATCGTAGGTGGGGGCCACTATTTAAAGGACTTTGCATGTTATACTAAGGAATTTGCATTTTGTCTGATAAGCAATTGAACAGTGGAGTTTTTTTTGAGGAGGGGAAGAGTGAGAAGAGAATCATAGGCAGGGCGCTGAGGCCATGGCGATTGGGAGGAGGACAGTGAAACAAGGAGTTGAGATGGTCAGATTCTGGACTACGGCTGTCTCGGGTAAGGGAGGGAGGTGGGAGAAATCGGAGGGTCACACTACGAGGATGAGGCCAGGGGAGAAAGGCCGCAGGGGAGTCAGATGATAGGACATTTTTAAATTGGGGAGCTGGGAAATGATCATGAAAACACAAAACACAACAGAGTGCGCACGGGAAAAGCTGCCCATTTGCAAAGGTCAGTGAATGGAGAAAAAGACCTCTGTATGGGGCGTACAGTGGTGTGTAGGCCGAAAGATGGTCAAGTGGAAACTTCCTATATTGATTTTATGTATTCACTTTCCAAAAAGTGTTTGAGGGGGGAAAAAAAGAGCAATAAGATTCCCACACTGTTAATAGTAAATCCGTAAAGCTAGTAGGGATTAGCATGGTTGCTATAACTGAGCTTCAGATTTGGTCCGCTCTGCCCTGCAGCCAGGGCATAAGAGGAAACACGATGATTTGTCTATTGAATGTTGCATGAGAGGCGCATGCCGCTTTCTCAGAAAAGACCGTGTCTTTCCTGGCTCTAAATAACAACAGAAACAAATAGCTGTCATCTGAGTGCTTGCTATAGATGGGAACAGTCGTGAGTACGTGTGAGAGCCTCTTTAATTCTTACAGCGACCCTATGAAGGAGAGGCTGTTTCCGGAATAAAGACTCCGGGTCACTGAGTGTGCAGGGCACGTCACGCAGCTCCCGAGGAGTGGGGGCTGGAGTCAAACGCAGGCAGTCCGGGACTCTTAATCGGTGTTACACTTGATCTGATTGTCGGCTAGTGTCCGCCTTGGTATTTTTATAGCAAAGAACAAAGGACATTGTATGTGGCTGCTTCTAGTGGCCTTTGATAATTGTGGAAAGCTTATCATTAAAGACCAAAGAAACGATTACAGTTCTCCAAGAATAAAGGTCACTGGTGCCCAAAATGTGTGCTGCAGAATACTGAGAGATGCCTCCAGGAAAGGATTCCAAGATAGGCCTTAGGAACCCTTGTATCGGAAATCCGTGAGTAATTGAGCGCTGAGTCTAAAAGTAAAGAAACGTGATCAGCTTTCTGTAGTCCGGTGTTGCTTCTACATATTTGACCAATTATAATGTTCTGTGGAATGCACTTTGGTAAGAAATCGAATGAAGGAAATAAACAAAATAGAAACAGACTCAGAGGCAGAGAAGAGACAGTGAAGAAGAGAAGAGAAGGTGAGAAAGGTGAAGGGATTAAGAAAAATTAAAAAAACTCATAGACGCAACAGTATGGTGACCACAAGAGGGAAAGCAAGGTGGAGGAGGTAGAAGCAGGTACAGGGGGGCTACATGGTGATGGGAGGAGACCTGACTTGGGTGGTGAACACACAGTACAATATACAGCTGATGTACTGTAGAATTGGACACCTGAAACCTATATAATTTTATTAACCAGTGTCACCCCAATAAATGCTCTAAAGAGAAATTGAAGTTCGTACTAAACTTTGAAAGCCAGGCCAGGAGACAGCACAGTTGGGTGTTAAGAAGCCTAGCCATTGTCCTTCTGGGGACACCAGAGGAAGTCGCTCTGACAGGGGTCTTTGCAGATGAAGCCTGGCTTTTTCTCACGAAAGTAATTTTTGATATACTCTAATGGTAGAGCCCTATAAAGACCAGGATGATTCATTCCTGAAAATCCAGAGGTAGCCAATAAATCATCTCCCGTGAACATAGAAAATTCTTTGTACTCTTTTTATGGAATATCTCACCGAATAACCTGGCTTTCCAAAGTACCAGCAGAAGTTTCCGTCCATAACTTAACAAAATTAACTTGCAATGTGGTGTTCTTAATTGCTGTTAACTGAATTTGGAAGGATGTCTACCAAAGACGGCAACTTTGGCCTCTGTGACAATTACTGTTGAATCTCTTTTCGTAGTTAGATGCAAAGGCCAGTCGTCACTTGAGGCCACCCCTGCATTGTGATAGGAAAGTGTATTGCCGACACCCAGGAAGGTCTCTCTCCCCCTTTATACCGGATACAGCGTTTCTGTTACATAGTTCATCTCAACAGAAGATTATGGTACGAATTCAAAAGATGTACAGCTAGTATATGGTCCTGTGTAATGCTGCTTGGGTAAGCTGATGCCTTTTCTGGCACTGAAGTATTAAAGAGGATAAATAATACATTAACCTTGTGTGGCTTGGTGCTTAGCAAGTTCCAATTCACAGAGCCCATGACTAATGGAAACATCCAAGAGACTGTTGAAAAGACAGGTGAGGAGTTTAAAAGGGAAGCCTGTCTGGATTGAGGAGTAATGGTTGTGGGGCGGGGCGGGGAAGCTTAGGAGGAGGACAGAGTCCTCCTAAGAAGAGACTCTATGTCCAGTATATGGAAGGAAGACCAAGAACCTCCCTTGAGTGTGTACTTGAGTACAATCGATCACGCCGTTAGAAATGGTTTCCTGGTTGTGCAGATGTTTAAACTCATCCTTTTTAAAAAAAAAAACTATCTTAATAATTAAAGTTGACCTTTTTCTGTATCTCCAAATTCTGGGTCCTCACTCTGTCTGCAAATGACAGGTCATAAGTAAATCCCTGATTCTTTTCCTCGGATTTTGTAGTATTATTTCAAAGGTAGAAAGAGCCTGTAGTTTTAGCTTTAGCAGTGAGAGCGGTCCCCAGTCCTTTTACATTCATGTGAAGTTCGTCGCTGTGGCTAAACTGAACAATATCCCACACACTAGCGGGGGAGCTCTTCAAGGGCAGGGGACAGTATGTCACACAGCTTCATCTCTGTCGTGCTGGGTATTGAAATATGGGTTGATGAAATGAATGTTTGAATACACGTTGGAGTTTTCCTCCTGACGGATCTTTTGGCTGAGTTTCAGGGCTTGTCTTTATTTCTCTTGTTTCTTCTGTAGTCGTTCATCCCCCACATCCCTTACTACACCTGTTTAGGGTGCGTGTCATTTTCTATTCCACTGAAACCATCTAAGTTGCTTAGGTTACCCCAGACTTGAGCATTTGGGGCCTTACTTTTAGGCTCTTTTTAAAATTCATCCTCCGAAAATACTGAAAAGTGCTTGCACAGATAAGTCTGCTAGCATGTACGGGCCAGTTTTCTTTTATGTACATGGGTTAAACTTGGCTCCTCCACAGTAGGAAAGAGCATTGGGAAATTATTGTCTTCGCTGGGGAAATCACCGTTCGTGCTATGAAACATAGGTTAAGTTCTGGATTCAAAATCCTTTTTCCAGAAACATATTCATTAACCCACACATCAGTCCCTTCATTTTTGTTTAGTTGTAATTTCTTGATGTTTTCCATTATAGTGGACATGCGATATCTTAGTCTCAGGTGTACAGCAGCGATTGGGCATCAGTGTAGCTCAGTGAGTGCTGCGACAGGCCTAGTCACTGGGTCACCATGCGTAGCTATTGCGATATTGGTCACATTCCTCCTCGTACATTACATCCCGTGACTTACTGCCTAACTGGTAGTTTGCACCTTTTTCAACCCTCCCTCCCCCTCCCGCTTTCCGTCTGGCAACCGTCAGTTTGTTCTCTGTTTTATTTTGAGTTTGTTTCTGTTTTATCTGTTCATTTGTTTTCTCCTGTAGATTCCACATATAAGTGGAAGAATAAGGTATTTGTCTTTCTCTGTCTCACTTGTCTCACTTAGCATAATCCCTCTAGAGCATCCATGTTGTTGCAAATGGCAAGATTTCATTGTTTTTTATTGCTGAGTAATATTCTATGACATATATATATATCTCACATCATCTTTAGTCACTCATCTATTGAGGGACACCTAGATTGCTTACATATCTTGGCTACTGTAAATGCTGCGGTGAACATAGGGGTGCATATATCTTTTCAAATTAGTGTTTTTTTAATTTTAGATTAATATCTAGAAAAGTGGGGTTGCTGAGTCATGTTAGTTTTTAATTTTTTTTAAGATTTTATTTATTTACTTTTAGAGAGAGGGGAAGGGAAGGAGACAGAGAGAGAGAGAGAAACATCAGTGTGTAAGAATGAAACAGTTGCCTCTCACACACCCCCCAAACCGGGACCTGGCCCACAATACAGGCATGTGCCCTGACCAGGAATCGAACTAGCAACCTCTCAGTTTGCAGGCTCGTGCTCAATCCACTCAGCCACACCTGCCAGGGCTATTTTAAATTTTTTGAGGTATCTCCATACTGCTTTCCACAGTGGCTGCACCATTCTGCATTACCACCAACAGCGCACTAGGGTTCCCTTTCTCCACATCCTCGCCAGCACTTTCTGTTCGTTGATTTATTGATGATGGCCATTCTGACAGGTGTGAGGTGCTATCTCATGGTGGTTTTCATTTGTGTTCCTCTGAGGGTTATTGACATTGTGTATCATCTTTTCATACGTCTGTTGGCCATCTGTATGTCCTCTTTGGAGAAGTGTCTGTTTAGGTCCCCTGCCATGTTTTAATAGGATTGTTTGGTGGGTTGTTTTGTTTTGTTTTTATGTTGAGTTACATGAGTTCTTTATCTATGAGGGATATTAACCCCTTGTCAGATGTATCATTTACAAATGTGTTCTTCCATTTGGTAGGTTGCCTTTTCATTTTGATGGTTTCCTTCATGGTGCAAAAGCTTGTAGGTTGACGTAGCCCCATTCATTTTTGCTTTTGTTGCCTTTGCCCTAAAAGACAGATTCCAAAAAAATATTGCTAAGACCTCTGTCAAAGACTTTACTACCGCAGGGAGTCTGGTGTGTAACGGCCAGCCCCACTGCACTGGAGCCACTTTGGTGGGGCCAAGGCCACCTCTCCGTGTGTCGTTGTGGAGCTGCTTGGGCGGGGATCTGGTTCGGGCCTACGCTGGCAGCTGCTTGCACAGGGTTTCGGGCCCTGCAGTGGGAGCTACGATGTGAGCTGGGGCTGGCTGCCACTTAATGCCAGGCTTAGGGCCATTTGGTAGGAGCTACAGTGCGAGCTGAGGCCAGCAGTGGCCCATGCTGAGCTTGGGGGCGCTTGGAATAGGCTTCCATGTGTGTGGGAGGTGTGGGAGGTGTGAAGCCTTTCAGGGTGAGCAGGTTGGGTGGGCCAAGTGGTGTCAGCCAGGTTAATGGAGAGTGACAGACCCGGTAACCCCCTGAGCCGGGCCAGCTGGGTGGAAGGAGAGCACAACAAAAGAAACAAAGGAACAGGCGTGCTCGCCTGTGTTTTTCTCCCCAGAGAGGGTCCCCACTGATCCCTGTCCCTCCAGCCCTCACCCTGAAGTTAGTCAATTCAATTCCTCCCCATGTGACCCAGGCACTTCTCGACCTGCTGCATCCGTGCTGGAACGCGGAGCGAGTGAGTTTGTGCTTGAGCCCTGTAGCAGCAGCATCTCGGTCCCCTGCAGCTCTTCCTCTTTCTCGGATGTAATCCCTGGTGGTTTTCAAAGGCACATTTCATGTGAGACTCCTCTTTTTGGCTTTGGCTCACTCCTCAGGGGGATCCTCCATGGCTGAGACGTCGCTCCTGTTTGTGACTTACCACTCTGTGGGTGGGGGACCTGCCCGGACTGTGTCCCTGCCCCTCCTCCCATCTGAACACAGCTTCTTTATCACCTCAGTTTTAGGATTGTGTTCAGCTGGCCTTCGGGTGGTTCTCAGTGGTGGTTGCTCTAAGTTTAACTGTAAAAGTTGGATGTGTCTGTGGGAGAAGGCGAGTTCAGGATCTGCCTGCTCCACCATATTGACCTTGCCCTTAGAACTTGTTTTTAATTTAGTTTAGGAGCTTTCTTGATAATTTAGTTTAGGAGCTTTCTTGAGATACAATTTACATACCATACAGTTGACCCATTTACAGTGTCTAATTCACTGGTTATTAGGGTCTGCACTGAGTCACGCAATATTATCACAGAATGAATTTTAGAACACTTTCCTCACCCCAGAAAGAAACCCTGTACTCATTTTCAGTCACTCCCCATTTGTCCCAAACAACCCTGCCCCAGCATTAGACAATCACCGATATGCTTTCTGTTGCTATGGATTTGCTTACTCTGGACATGCCGTGGAAATGAATAATATAGTATGCGGTCTTCTGGAACTGGCTTCTTTCATAGTGTTTTAAAGAACATCTCTGCGGGAGCGTGTATTAGTACTTCATTCTTTTTATTCCCGAATGTTATTCCATCACGTGGCTAGACCGCATTTTCTTAATCCATTCAGCAGTTGGTGGCCATTTAGGTTGTTTCCGCTTACTGGCTATTATGCATAATGCTGCCGTGAACGCTCGTGTGCAAGTACGGAGACTTATTGTAAAGGAATGATTCTGTCGTTTTTGTCACTGTACTAGACGAGGCCGCAGGATCAGCTATGGCAAGCACGTACATCGGTGTGTGCCAGGAAGTGAAAAATAGGCCAGCGAGATGAATCTACCGGGAGAATGAAGGCCAAGTCCAACTACTCATGAGGGACGCAAAGCTTGGACACACAAAGCTTATGGAATTATGATTTCCCAGAGACGGTTTTAGCTTTCTGCTGACCACAGACAGTGGAAGTTTGATACTTACTGTATTTGTCTGAAAACTGAAACACACTTTACCCAATGGTGCTATTCCTTGGGACTGGACGTCCTCATTTTTAAAACCTGTCCAATCCCAGTGTGCTTTGGAATGGTGAAGGCTAGCGACTGTCATTTTTGTCTTGGGTTTTCTTTGTTGGCCTTATTTCCAGGTATAACAGGATTTTTAATGAATTCTTCTCTTCCTGTGTTGAGCTTCCGATGAATACATTGAGTCTATAGACAATGATGTGATAGTCCCCGGTCAGGAATTTGTGCAAAATATCTCAATCAGTGAAGATAAAGAAACTAAAGCTAATGGATATTATCAGATTCTGTCTCTGGAAATTCACTCAAGATAATAGATTGACGTGTCATAGGCATATCCCCAAAGTAGAGTACACCTCGATACGCTAACCCTGTGGACTTGGTCCGACTATTTTATTACGGCAGTCATCCCCACACCTCGTCTGTCGGTTTTGCGTGCCCGGCGGATTCTGTCAAATCTGAGGAACTCTCACCCTAGCAGTCATAAGTCAGTGATTTCATTTTGCACAGAGGGTGGGAAATACTGTGATTTCCAAATTCAAGGGTATCTCTTTTAATGGCTAGAGGTCTATAACTCACATATATACAGAGAGCGAATATTGAATGGAATCCCTTTCTGAGCACTCTATATGTATATTTTCTGCCAAGCTCAGTAGATAGCTTTTATTTAAGTGCTTTCTTTTTATATATAGATATTTATTTTTAGAGAGAGGGAGAGAAACAGCCATGTGTGGTTGCTTCTCGCTCGCCACCTACTGGGGACCTGGCCCACAACCCAGGCATGTGCCCTGTCTAGGAATTGAACAGGCAACCCTTTGGTTCACAGGCCGACGCTCAGTCCACTGAGCCATATGAGCCAGAGCTAAGTGCTTTCTTTTAACAGGAAATTTTCAGCACACTTGAGTTTCCAAATCCAAAAAGTTCAGAACATATAAAGAGGTAACAACAACAATAATAATAATAACCAACATTTATGGAATACGTAGACGGGGCTGCGGATGACTCTAAGAAAGCTGTACCTATGGCGTACAAACCACACTGGCTCATGAATCCTCCAGTGGGGTGAGAGCACTTCAGTGCGTTTCCCCGGCCTCAGAGGGTGGCAGAGCCTGACTGTGAATGAGGGTCTCCCTGGGTGCAATACCATGGTCTGCAACCCTCTTCCAAGTCCCTCCGCAGCCAGGGGTGGTACAAGGCATGCAAAATTATCTTCTTTTTCCTTTCATCCTTCAACGTCTCTTAAAATGCAGATATCACTGGAAGAAATGGCACATTATTTTACAATCCCAGTAAGGTTTTAAAAGACTACTCTGTAACACCTTTATACTGAGCAAATTTCAGTAGGAAAGGGTTTGGAATTAGCAGCCCTGAATGCAGGCAAGGGGGACAGTGTTGAGAAAACGATTGGAAGTGAGAGCCTGGGGAAGCCCTAACAAGTTTACGCTTTTGCTAAAGGTGGCCCTGAAATACGTGACTGTGGCTTTCGCCCAGTGAGCCTCTCCTAAGTAACACTGGTAATGCCGAGGCGCATTCGTGCCTTGTCCCAAATAGTTGAAGGGTATTTTTAACTTGGCGTTTGATTCCATTTCACAGGGTAGCTTAAATATTTGTATTACAATCAAAAAGGCTCTGTGCCATTCCCAGTTTTTAAACTACATTGTGCTTGCAAAATTTGTCTTTATCCTTTTCATTTTAGACATTGCTAATTTGCTAGACTTACAGTTGCTGTGATAATGCTCTGTGATTTCCTACATTTGCCTGCGTCCAGATTGGTGGCTATGATTTAGCTGCCTTTAATGTTGCATGAGGGTGAAACTGGAGAATAGTTGTTCCCACTTTATGAAGTAGACGCTGTGGCTGCCTGTGCTTTGGTGCACACCGTAACAGTAATGCTGTTTAAAAGGCATTCATCGGTGGAAAGTGACCTTGGGTTCTTGACTTCAAAATACCATTATGTAACTGTATAATTACACATAGTAGGAAAGTTGCATTTAAGCAGTAGACAACATACTTTGAAAACACTTGGCCTCTGTAAATTAATAGGAATTACACCAAGGTTGTTCTAACTCTTTATCATAATTAACATGTAGCTCGTAGGGATTGCTGGGGTGGGGGGTGCCAAGAGAGTTCATGTTTTCAGCAGGTGGAGGTCAGGGCAATTTGATTCATCTCTTTTATCCAGTTCTTGGTTAGGAAAATTTCTAGTTGGGTAGAATTTTTTTTTAATGTAATTTTGCATCTGGCTCTGGCTGGTGTGACTCAGTGGAGTGAGTACAGGCCTGCGAAGCAAAGGGTTGCAAGTTCAATTCCCAGTCTAGGGCACATGCCTGGGTTGCGGGCCAGGTCGCACTAGAGGCAACCACACATGGATGTTTCTGTCCCTCTCTCTCTCCCTCCCTTCCCCTCTCTCTAAAAGTAAAGAAATCAAATCTTTAATTTTGTGTCTGGACAACCACGTTTATACAGTTGATGGCACAAACTTTTAATCAGATACATCAACGGAGGTGGAGAATGGAGGGCTTTTTTTAAGCTCTGTGGAGAATAAGAAATTAATAATGGATGGGAGCCTTTTTTTTTTTTAGGATGACTAGCTGCAGGAAGAAATTGTGACAGAGCCATGTGCAGTGAATTTGAATTAGTGTTCTTTAGGGAGCTACCAGAGAAATGTAATTTACAACATCATCAAGAACGTAAATAGATTCTCTTGTGGAGCTGTGGTCTGATCGCTGACATACATTCATCTGTGTTGAAATGACTCCATTTACATTCTAATAATTAGAGAATCAGTTGGGGTGAGATGTACGTGTAGCACTCAGGAAAAGCAAAATATATATTGGTAACAACATAAATTGATAGCCAGCTAATAAGATGAGTAAAATGTGGGCTTGTGGTCAGGCTTGCAAACAACTCACTTTGGAACAGCAGTAAGTAGCTCATTGATCTTTTATGGGCATGCTCTGCCGTGCTTTATAAATACTGCATCCAAGACAGCCTAGCATTAGGATATACTGTTAAAGGCATTGGCATACGTGTTTGAAATACAAGCAAATGACTTAATTTATGAGGGTTAAATGACAATTTTCCAGCCCCTAACAAAAATAGGCCCTGTCACGACGCTGGCAACCATGACCACATTTATTAAGCAACAGTTAGTGAAGTTTTCTCTCATTCAACCCCTTGAACAGCAGTTGTTCTTGATAATCTTTGTAAACGTTCATAAATACCTTTAAAAGAGATTTTAGACTCAAGTCAGAGAACTTTGTATTTTGCTTGGTTTCTAGCCAAGATACCTCTTTTGAGCTATTTCTGACTTTTCAGACTTCTGGCATGACAGCTTCAGGAGGAAAAACTAGTCCCTCAAAATCAAGTTTGTTACCGAGTCTAGTAGGAGGTTTAGGTATGTCACATTTGTTTAAGAGAAAGGTACTTGTTTGGCTCATTTAACCCTGTCCTGGTGAATTTAGCTTTGAATGGATACTGAGGGACCACTGATCACACACTTACGAAATCAACATGTCCTGGTGGGCTTCAGATTAAGATCACGTTAGCTCTTGGCATCTTCGTTGGCTCCTACCAGTTATCCAGTGGTGGATAATACAGGGAGTGAAACAGACATGAAAGAGACGTAGCTTGGCTTTAAATGAAGATGAGTATCTCTGTGGACCAGAAATTGGGTGGGGGGAGGGGGCGATGCAGGGCACAGTGAGCAGTGTGGGCTTTTACCCCCTGACAAGGTGGGGGCCCAGAGCCAGGCATTTGAAACCAGGGCCCCACCAAAACACACCTGGAGAGACACCTGCAGAGGCATGTTTACACTTGAAAGGAAACTGAAAAAAAGAACCATTTGGACTGCTGCAGGGCACTCCAGCTCATAGGCAGCCAGGGACCTACTGTGTAGAGCCTGGGGAAGAGGTGAGGAGTGCGGTGTGGAAGGAGAGCGTCAGAGCCTTAATACCAGGACGTGAACCATGCTCCCTGGTGATGAAACTCACAGTAAGTGCGCACATATCGTTCGGTGTGGCTGCTGCAGATGACCAGCGTAGGATCTAGTCTTACAGGCTGGAGGCCTCTGAGTGGCCGGTGGTAAGCACCACAGAACCACTTGATGGAGAGGTGGGTTCAGCAGGAGAGAAAAACACACACTCCATCCCTTTCAAAACATGGCTCAAACCAACATCCAAAACACATTAAGAGGTGAGAGTCGCTCCACCCTGACCATCAAAGGATGGAAGCCTAGATGAGGGCGAAATGATAAAACGGCGCAACAAGGATTGCACATAAGTATATTAAGGATGTTTGAAGGCGTAAATAAGGAAACACCATTTATTCAAAAATAACAAGAAACTAAGAAACAGAAATAGATGGAGAACAGATGGATCTGAAAAAGACATCTTTGGAAATAAAAACTATTATCACTGAGGTTACGAAACTCAGTAGACAGGATACATGCTAGAGCGGACCCAGTCACAGAAGGTAAGGGAACTGCAAGACGCCCCTGACACCTTTCTGATCCTTTCCTAAGCGGAAAAGATAAGAAATATAAATGAGCAGTTACAGCTGGAAATTGACCACAAGGCTCTAAAATATACCTAATAGAAATTTCAGAAGAAGAGAATGGAGGAAATGGCAGAGAAGCAATGTTTGAAGCTATAATAGCTGAAAATCTTCCAGAACTGAAGAAGGATGTGAGTTTTTAAGGAAATGGTCTCCCGAGAGAAATTTCAAACATCTGGGAAGGCAAGAAACCTCTACTTAGTAGCAATTGGTATTCTTTACAGCTCAGCTTTGGGAAGCCCTGGCTGATTCAAATGACCTTTTCTGCTTTTCACTGGAAAACATAAAAACAGAAATGTGACGTGTTGTATATACTAAACCATGTCTTCTGAGCAAAGGCGCTTAGAAATAACTCATTAAAGGACAAATCCGTAGACAAGTAGACCCGGAGGACCGAGACAGCAAGGAAGACTTCTCCAGAAAATGTCAGTACCTTTGTGAAAAGTAGATGGCAAGACAGTAATCATTTGTTTTCAGACATGGACTTCCAGATAGTATCACAATGTTTTCAAAAAGAACATTGCATGTGACGCGACATAAGAGAAAGAAGAATCCCGTGCAGGACGCTATGTAAAAAGGTGTTACCAGTTGGGGCATTTCAACCAAGGTGAATGTCTTGCAAGTTGGCATTCACTGCAAGGAGGAAAAAAATAGAAGATAATTCCCGTCCAGTGAAACCTAGTGAACATTGGATGCTGCCTCAGGTTCACAGAAACATTTAGATGATTGTCAGTTAAGTGGTCAGAGACTGGATTTCACTGATGTGCACGACTGCACACCTCAGTTCGCACCCAGAGGACCCGCAGACAGAATCTGGCTGAGGGTAAAGTTATGTCGATAAATCTCTACCGATTTCCACTCTGTCAAAGCAGATTGCTATGAAACTCACTACTCACACAACTGTCCTTGAAGGTTGAGAGCTGATGGGATTTCAAGCAACACAGAGAGGAAGTTATATTCCTGTAGATGAAAAAGATCCCATGTTGATTTCCAGCATGACTTTAAAACAAATTCGTAGAAAACTTGTAATGTTAGGTACAGGGTAGAGCTCTTTTAAAAAAAATAAATAGATCGGATTTTATTTCTTCTTTAATGTGGAGATCCAGCATTTTGGAAGACATGCCATTCATTCCCTGTCCCAGATGTTGAACAACAGGAGATATTTTCCTAAATAAGAAACCTGATCATGAAATTATCTCTTTCTCCAGCTGGACAATGAGAAAACTCCTCTCGCCTCGTGCATCTCGTGTCTTTTCTCATGGATATACATCACCCACATCTGTAGATAGGAAGTTTTCTCACCTGATAAAATATCACCAGGTGATAAAATAAAATGATATCAAAGAGATCTAATCAGTCACCGGGTATCAAATGCATGTGTCCTCCCTGGGAATTGTATTCCTAGCCATTCTAAAGCAAGGAGGAAATCCGTGACCCCAAATGTATTTCATTAAAGAGCATAAAAAAATAACGATTTAAGCATTGAACCTGACAAGCTGGAGAAAAAGGCACAGTAAATTTCACAACACTATTAACGGATGTGCAATGAGCCGGGAAGACGTGAAGAGCTTCGCCATGTTGCTGGCTGTGAAGACTCCAAAACGTGAAGTCTTGTTTCTTCCCAGTTTAATCGATAAGCTCGGTGTAATTCAAACCCCAAACTTCACCAAGAATTTTCATCTGAAAAGGTGACGCTAAAATCACAGGGGAAGGCCTACCTGACTCCATCTTCTTTAGACCAGTGGTGTGGTGTCTGCACAGGGAGGGGGCATGCAAAGAAACCAGTGGAAGAGAATAGAGATCTCAGAAGCACACTTGTGTATTCGTGTAGACTCTTGACGTATTGCTGGTTAGAAATCACTGGGGAAAAGAACGATACAGTGAATGGGACTGGCTTAATCAGTTACCTATGGGGGAAGTCAAAGTAGACCGTATGTTTACACCAAGCCCCACAGATTCTGGGTAAACTCATAAATGTGAAGAGCAACATTCTCAACTGTAAAGTGTAAGTGTAAGGAAGATTTCCTTAATTAAGCAAAACGTAAAAAGCAGAAAACATGGAGGAACATATTGAAATTTAAGTTTTTGTACAACAGGATACCACGGACAGATTAAAGAGAAGCTACGCAGAGGTATGGGTAGGAGATGGTATTTGTTGTGCCCATAGCCGGCAAAGGAGTAAGCATCCGCCATATATCCAGGACTTTAATAAGAAAAAGACCATCCAGTGGGGAAGTGGCTAAATGAAACATAAAAAGCCAATTAACACAAAGTTCAACCTGACCAATAATCATCATATGCAAATTAAAATGCACCCATCAGATTGGCCAATACTTAAATGTTCGGTAACCCCAGGTATTTGAGGAAGATGCGGGTTAATGGGGAACCTCGTTCACTACTGGTAAGAGAGTAAGAGAGTATATTGGTCAGACCACTTAGGAGAGCGATTTGGTAATATGCAGCAATGTTAGTGTTGCCGGAACTCAGAAATTCCACATTCTAGGTGTGTTCTATAAAGAATCTCTTAAACAGGTACCCAAGGAGACAGGTAGAAGGAAGGTCATTGCATCATTGTTTGTAACTGTGAAAAGTTGGAAACGTAAATGTCCATTGACAGGAGAATGTTGTTGGCATATTCAAGCAGCAGAATAATACCTTACAGCACTTAAAATCGTGAACTATTATGTATCAACATGGCTACCTCTCCAAAACGGTGTTGAAGGCAAAAAGCAACTCTTAGAATGGTATGTACATTCTTAAACATTAAGTTCTTAAACGTAAAGTTTAAGAACGTGAAAAATAATGCTGTTGGATTGAATTCCATGAAGTGGCCATTTTTGTAGGTAAAAAAAAAAAAAAACGCCGAATGGCAGCATCTTTATTAAGTTCATCCTAATATTTGTGGATACGCTCATGGCAATGATGGACTCGGAATGCAGGATGGGGGCGATGGCGAGGAGGGGCCGATAGGCTATTGAGCAGGGCATGCAGGGGCGCTTCGCCTTTAACTGTCATATTTTATTTCTTCAAAAGACTTTTTGAAGAAAATATGGCACGTGTCACGTGTATGGAAGCGCTGTGCTGGGCACATGGGTACACTCTTACCATGTTCTTTACACATTGCTGCTGAAAAGACTTGATGAGTTTTAAAGCAAACCCCAAAGGGTTGATAGAGGTGTGAAAATTGTGATCTCACGACATTATAAAGAAGTATTTACAAAACGATGAAATCCTTTGCTGCTGACTTGTCTGAACGTAGCACTCATAAGGCCTTTAGTATAAAATAAAAGGTTGAAAAGCATCTCCCCTCGCACGCCGGGCAGATGCTTCCGATTTTATGTTGGTTTCTGTAGCACTGCTAAGACCGTCATCCTAAAATCCATTCATGAAGTGCCTCTCTTTTGCTTGCTCTTGTGTTTGCTGGTGGTCAGGTGCATCTCTCGGCCGTTTTATATGAAATCTGGTGATGATGTTCAACTTACTTTCTTTTTTTTTCCTTTTTTTTTTTTTTTAACTCCCTCGATGCCAACAGAAATCTGCAAGCGGAATATGATCGTCTAAAGCAGCAGCATGAACACAAAGGCCTGTCCCCACTGCCGTCTCCTCCTGAAATGATGCCCACCTCTCCTCAGAGCCCCCGGGATGCTGAGCTCATTGCTGAGGCCAAGCTTCTGCGCCAACACAAAGGCCGCCTGGAGGCCAGGATGCAAATCCTGGAAGACCACAACAAGCAGCTGGAGTCCCAGTTACACAGGCTAAGGCAGCTGCTGGAGCAAGTGAGGCCCATATACCTCTAAGTTGGCACATTTACAAAAATTACTTGTCCTTCTTCAACAAAACTAAAAAAACAGAAGTCCTTTTCCTTCTTTCCTTTTCCTTCTTTTTTTTTTTTTATGTCCTCATTGATTTTGAGAGCGAGAAAGAGGAAAGGAGAGAGAAACATCAATTTGTTGTTCCACTTACTGATGCACTCATTAGTTGATTCTTGTATGTGCCCTGACTGGGGATCGAACCCACAACCTTGGCATATCGGGGCGATGCTCTAACCAACTGAGCTACCTGGTCAGGGTCAGAACTCCTTTTTCGGAAGTGCAACAAGCATCCATTTGTCGAGTACCTAGTATGTGTCTAGCAAAGTGCTGGATATCAAGGGATATGAGGAGAAAAACTAGTGTGTTGATTAATATTTGTTCAAGATCGTGGCCTACAAACATGTTTTTTATTTGACTGATTTGAAATTCATCTTCAAAAAAAAATACCTAAAGGTTCCTATTAGTTTTCTAAAAGTGAAACTTTTACCTCTTGAAATGGAGCTCCCTTTTTAGCAATTAACATTATTTTATCCCTTTTTAGCAATTAACATTATTTTCTGATACACCTTTGGGGTTTTGCCTAAGTTTTCTAAAAGATAATTTTTTAAGCCTCCATTGAAAACCTAGTAAGATGCTACATCATAGTGGGCTTTACTGGTCCTGGCTTTCTGGGAATGTGAAATTTTGCGTATGTTCTCTCCCTCTTGCCACTTAATACTGCACAAAATACAAGTTCTCCACTACATTTCTGTGCTCCTGCCCAATTTCACCATTTTCACGTGAAAATGCAGCGGGGGGTGGGGGTGAAACTCATTTTCACCAGGGGCCACATCAGCCTCGCCGTTGCCTTCAAAAGGCCGAATGTGACTTTAGGTCTGTGTACATGTAAGGAGCTGAAATTACATTCAGCCCTTTGAAGGCAACGGCGAGGCTGATGTGGCCCCCGGTGAAAATGAGTTTGACACCCCTGTCCTAAGTCTTCTAGTTATTTAGTCTAATGACTCTATATGTCTTATTCCACTGTAGCTATAATTTCCTCAGACATGCCAGGGGGCACAGTTCAGATACAAAGACGATATCCAAGGCTCCCGTCAATAGTGAAATTTCCCAGAGTGAACCATCCTTCCCAGAGTAGGAAAGGTCATACTTTCTGAGCCCCGAACGTCTGTAATGCTTTCATAGTTAGGTATTTGAGTGTTTACTATGAAAAGTAACTCTGTTTTCTTTTGGATGACTTAGCCCCAAGCAGAGGCCAAGGTGAATGGTACAACGGTCTCCTCTCCTTCGACCTCTCTTCAGAGGTCAGACAGCAGTCAGCCTATGCTGCTCCGGGTGGTTGGCAGTCAGACTTCAGAATCCATGGGTAAGTGAATCTCTCAGCTATTCCTGGATTTTATGTCTTAAGGTCTGGAAGAGGTAGGCTGTTTGCTCGGAGGTTCAAATCATCAGCTAAATTATCTAATATGTTTTCTGGACAAGGCATTGTAATAAATGCCTTAGGGGCACAAAGATGAGTGACATACTCCTAACCCCCCAAAGGGCCATCCATTCAGTTATGTGGAACAAGGTAGCGTGGTGTTCAAGTTTTGTTCATTCTGGAGACCTGAGGAGGCTTTGTGATGAATTGATATTTGTGAGGAGTTCCAGAGGATGGAGTAGAAACCAAGCGTACCTGGGGGACAGAATGGCATAACTGAACATGTAGAGATGAAAACCTTGGGCCAAGGGCAAGAAAGAGCCAATAGTTAGTGGAAAGACAGGGTCCAAGCAAGAGGTGGCAGAATCAGGCTGCACGGGAAGGTCGCGGTCACGGTATAGTGAAGTGAATGTTGGACAGAAGCGTCGGACTCATTTTGGTGAGCATCCGGGGGCCATAGAAAACCCTAAACCAGGTAAGAAATACTGTAGAAGATGTATTCTGGCAGCTGTGTCTGGCCCAAAGTAAAACCACCATAGGAGGAAAGACCAGTTGGGAGAAGTTATAGGAGTTCTGAGAGCTTAGGCTTGAGAGAGGTAGCGACAGCATGGGAGGACATGACTGTGAGACTATTATTTGCATATAGAGTCCCCAGGCGAAGGGGACTGACTGCAAAATGCAAGGAGAGGAAATGAGAGGAGAGGATTTGGTGTGTTTGAGGAAGTGGCAGGTCTAAGTCATGTCCGGAAAGAAATTGAAATACAGGTCTGTAAGCGGGGTACAAGCGCGGGCTGGAGAGCGGTGAGAATGAGCTCCGCAGCACTGAGAGCTGAAGGGTGTGAGAGGAGAAGCAGATAACGAAGGTGCCGGGGTGCAGTGCCTCGGGGAAGACCTCGATGTGGGTGACGGGCGGTGAAGTAGGGAGCAGGCCTAGGTTCGAGGAACATGCAGGCGACAGGCCAAGTGCTGAAAAGGGCTGGGGGGTGGGGAGTGAAAACAAATCCACGGTTCACTGGATCGCCATGACTGCATTAGCTGCTGGCGAAAAAGCATTTTCAGCCAAGAGAAGAGAAATTGGAGGATTTCTGTCTTTTCAGTGCAATGAAAGACCGGGTAATCTTGAAAATGAGTGAGGCTTGAGGAAAGTAGACGCATTTGGAACATGACCACGTAACAGTGAGGGCTGAGGTAAAAGATGAATTTGTTGGGGGGATGGTCCACAAGGTCTGGTGTCGTTCTTCACTAGTGTTCTATGCTTAGGACTCTGTTCAAAGAAAACTGGAGCTCGCATGGTAAAAGGTCAAAACAAGTAAAGCATTTCGCAGTGGTGATGAGGGCAGGACAGGGGTCGGCAGCCAGTGGCTTACTGGTTTTTCCTGCCATACTAGGCTAGACAGTGTGGGTTTTATGAAGGCCTCAGATACCTGGTCCATTCTCTGAGTTTCTCCTTCTCCCGTAAGGCTGCGCCCCATGAGTCAGCCCCAGGCTCTACTTCCTGTTCCCTGGGCCCTAAACTGGTCATACCTGACCCTCCTGATCTCCCCTCACAGACAGGAAGAGACCTGTGACTCCCTCAGTCCTCACACTTAAAGCTCTGTTCCCGGGCTCCGGGCTGTGTTGAGGAATTCATTTTATACTTGAGATCGTCCATGAGAGTAGTATATAGAAAGGCAAAATACCTTACCAGAACTGATGGGGCAAAAAGGGCCAAGGGTGTGAGAAAGGGCCAAATCTCTACCATTTAAAGGGCCTCTTTAAATGGTAGAGATTTGGGGCCATGTGCCGGAAAATTCAAAAGTTGAGTATTGTGGCCGCCCTGGCTGGTGTGGCTCAGTGGACTGAGCATAGGCCTGCAAACCAAAGGGTCACCAGTTCAATTCCCGGTCAGGGCACATGCCTGGGTTGCAGGCCAGGTCCCCAGTTGGGGGTGCATGTGAGGCAACCACACACTGATGTCCCTCTCCCGTCCCCCTCTCTAAAAAATAAATTTAAAAATGTTTTTAAAAAGTTGGGCATCGTGGGATTAAACTCCTACTTCCAGGCGATGCCCTCATCTAAGGGGTAGCCTCCTGCTGAGCTGCTGAAGACTGGACGTGGAGATGCGTGAGGGGTGTGCTTCCCAGGGCGGATCAGGCCAGGTTGGGTGGGCTCACCTGCATGGCGGTGAGGCCCTTAGGAATCACCAAAGATTGCGGAAGGCAGATCAGGGCACCGAGGAGAGATGGGAGGGTTTGAGGAGGAAGAGAAGCAAACCTGATGAACTTCGAGAACCCCGTGCCATGGGCCAGAGGCATATCCTCCACGGAAATCAAACCTTATAGGAAAGCCAGGTTTCATGTCTTTCGTGAAAGTAGGGAAAATGTTTGGCGTTTTCCTGGCTTTCCCACACCTTGGTAATTTCAGGCAATCTCCACATCGGAGTCTCTGTCTCTGTATGGGATCTGAACAGAGCTAATGGGCTGCAGTCAGGACTGCAAAAGATCACTGAGCGTGTGAAAAAAAAAATCATATGCCTTTGAAAAGTCTATAAATTCCAAAAACAAGTGAGTTTTAGTGCCACTGTTGTTATTTCCTACTGCGGAGGGTTTCCCCTTGTTTTGAAGTAAGCACAGCCTGTGAAACTGAGTCGCATATTTTCGTAGTGAGGTGCAGGGCCCTGGGTGCTTAAAAGCATTAATTATTTCGGCCTGTCGACACTGGCAAAGAGGCAGCGTGCCCGTGAAAGCGCCCCAAGTAAAGTACATATCAGCCTGCGGTCCCGATGATTTGTGGAGCTGAGAGGATGGCGGCAGAACTGAACACAAGGATGAAAGTGCTATATTCCAGGGGGTGAGATGGGCTGAGAGAAAACTTGCTGATGTAAAATGGATATGCTCTGTGGTTAAGTTTATTCTCTGAAAGAAAAGACTGAATTCAAAAGAGATTTTTTAATTGTATAAGCCGACTTTGTTTAAGAAGGAAAAAACCCAGCCATCTGCTGGAAGGATGCGCGCTGGTATTTAAATAAATGCAGTGCGGCCCTGGCCAGGGAGGCTCAGTGGCTTGGGCGTTGTCCTGCAAAGGGAAAGGTCGCGGGTTCAATTCCCAGTCAGCGCACATGCCTAGCTCTGGGTTTGCTCCCCGGTCAGAGTGCGTAGGGAAGGCAACCAACATGTTTCCCTCCCTATCTTGTTCTCTCCCTTCCCCTCTGTCTAAAATGGAAAATAAATAAAAATAAATAAATGCAGTGGGTAGCCTCATCATGCTTTGAAGGTGTATGTGTGTGATAAGGCTGGGATTCGCTGAATCGTATTCTGGACAGACAGTTGCGTTCCTTCTCCAATCATATACACAATCCCAGTGACTCTTTCAAGTGAAGTGCGGGTGAGTTCGTGCTAGATGGTCATCTGGTGAGTGCGGCGCTGCCTCACACTGTAAATACTTCTCTCTGCTAAGTCTCAGGGTGCTGTGTGTGTTTTTTTAACTGGGAGACTGTCCTAATGAAGCTTCCATTCATTAGATAAAACAGACAAAGACATGAATGAACATTTACGTTCTCTTGCCTTTCCTGAGCCACACACGGCACCCTTGACTTCCTAACAGCTCCTTGTACTGAGTCCTTGGCTTCGGATTTAGAACCATTTCAAACTTATGGCAGAACTGCAGTTAATTCAACATTTTACCACATTTGCTTTATCTACAGTCACATCCATTTATGCATATCTATATGTTAATATCTCTAAATACTGTATATATTCATTTATATTTATGTGCATATTTATGTATATAGTTGGTTGATTTGTTACTCATTTCACTAACCTATTTCATGATTATGCTTCATACATAATGACACTTTCCCCCTAAGTCCTTCAACATGTCTCTTTCCAAGGTGAAGGATATTCTCCTACATTACTACAATAGAATTAGCACACTCAGGAAATTCAACACTATACAATACTATCATGTAACATATAATTGAAATTCAAATGGCCCCACTTCTTCCAATAACATTACGTACAGCTTTTTGGTTTTTCCATTCAGGAAACAGTCAAGGGTCATGCTGTGCACTTAGCCACCGCGTCCTTCAGTCGGCTTTAACCTAGAACACTTCCCCAGCCTCCCTACATTTTTCATGCCATTCTAGAATATTTTAGAAGTGGACAAGACAGTTGTTCTGTAGTATGTTCCTCAGTTTGCATTTGCCAGCTTGTTTACTTGTGATTGCGGGAAAGTTAAGTATTTTGTTGGCAATTACCACACAGATGATGCTGTGTCTCCCTCAGGGCGTCCCCTGAAGGCTTTGCCACCATTCTCTCTCCGTCCCTTTCGCACTGCCTGGGCACTACTGCCATGCCTTGGCTCCAGCCATGTTGAAAACCGGAAGCCCGTATCGCTACACCTCTCTCCTGAGTGTCTTCTGGATCAGAATACAACCCAATCTGAAATCCTGGTCAGTCTCCAGAACATCTTGACCAATTACCCAAACTTCACAAAGGCGGTCATTTTCCACACTTTCTTCCTTTACCGACCTTCTTTTTACTCTCTAGCTTCCTTCAAATATAATTGATATACCAAAATATTGCATCCACTTAACGTATGCATCTGGATGACCTTGGACATATGTACATACCCCATGGTATGATCACCACAACTATCTACCACATCTGAAACCAACCCTTTTCTACTCTCTTTTTCTTAAGATTTTATTTTATAGAGAGGGAAAGAAACATATTTTATAGAGAGGGATCTTCCCCTCTCCTGCGCCCTGTCCTGCAATTCAGTCACCTGCCCTGACTGGGAATTGAACCGGTGACCCTTTGGTTTGCAGACCAGCACTCAACCCACTGAGCCACACCAGTCAGGGCCATGTCTTTACTTTCTTTAGCCAATATAACCGTCAATTCACTCATCAAGGCCAGTCTCTCTCACCTCTCTTAAAAAGACAAAAACTCACTGTTTCTTGCCCTCTCTTTCTCCCTCCCATCCCCGCTAAAATCAATATGCCTGTCCTCGGGGCCAGGGGGTTGGGGGGAGAATAATGATAATGATGAAGAAAATGAATTTTTTTAAAAAAGCAAAACTCTTCAATTCAGCTGCTTCTGCCCAAATTTAGCCTCCATCATATGAGCAGCTGAACAAACAATATGAGTACCCTCCTGATTGGTTTCTCTGTTTTTGGTCTTTCTCCCTTTCCAAGCCCTCTTCTAGATGTTTCCAGTTACTCTCCTCACATTCCAATTGCATAATCTTCTTCTCCTTAAATATGTTTGTGACTCCTCTTTGCTTACAGAGTAAAGTTCATACTCCTTAGCCTGGTATTCAAAATCCACCTTCTTCTCCAACCCAATTTGTGACTGCCTCCTTATATGACCACAAAAACTCCAAACAGCCAAAGCAATATTGAGAAGGAAGATCAAAGCTGGAGGCATCACGCTTCCTGATTTCAAACTATATTGCAAAGCCATAGTAAACAATACGGTATTAGCATAAAAACAGACCCATAGATCAAACACAGCAGACTAGAGCCCAGAAATAAGTCCATGCGTATATAGTCAATTCACCCACAACAAAGGAGCCAATGGCGTACGGTGGGAAACGGGTAGTCTCGCCAGTCAGTGATGCTGGGGACACTAGACACCCCATGCAAAACAATGAAAGTAGACCACTGTCTTGCACCATACAGAAAAATCAACCCAAAATGGATTCAAGGCTTGACCATGAGACCTGAAACCATAAAACCCCTGGGAGAAATCATGGGCAGTAAGCTCCTTGATGTCAGTCTTGGTGATGAATTTTTGGAGGTGACATCAAAAGCCAGGGCAACAAAAGCAAAAATAAGTGGGACTACATCAAACAAAAAGCTCTGTGCCGCAAAGGAAACCATCAACAAAATGAAAAGGTGACCTGTGGAATGGTAGAAAGTACTTACAAATCATGTATCTGACAAAGGGTGCATTCAAAATATATAAAGAACTCATAATAACTCAATAGAAAAAAAAGTGATTGCGAAATAAGCAGGAAATCTGAATAGACATTTTTCCAGAGAAGCAGTGCAGACAGCCAGCAGGTGCTTGAAAAGGTGCTTAACATCACTGACCATCAGGGAAATGCAAATTACAACCACAATGAGATGCAAGAATATTAGCTACTAATTTTAATATCTTTCATCACCATTCAACAGTGACCAGCTAATAATGAGGATCATCATTGTATGCCATAATTAAAGAACTTATGCACAGCATTTTCATGTGAAATGGAAACCGTCTGCCCCAAATATAATTTTTAAAAGTAGTTGAGACTGATGTCAGGTACTGGATAAATCTTGTTTTTTCCTTCTGAAAAACTGGAGAAAGACAGGAAAGACATAAGTCACGAGGCAGTCACACATCGAGTTGGAAATTGGTTGAAAACATTATGATTCAGGTAGTCCCAAGAAAAATGATGATAGGCATCTGTGTTCATACACACCCTCCCTTTTAAGAGAAAATGATTTTCTAGTGCGTAGTTCCCTTTTGTACAAAGAGAAAACAGTGTCCTTAGATGTGAGCAATACAGGACTAAGGTTTCTTGTGTCTCCTACATAGGCTACGTAGGTTCTGGAACAAGTCACTTTTTAAACAAGTAGGAAAGTCATCATTGAATTGAGAAAAGAGAAGTGAGTCAGATGGGATATCATTCTTTCAAGAAAGCCTAAAATCATGCTGAGTTTCAGAAGACTTTAAAAAATAACTTGCCCAGCCCTGGCTGGGTGGCAGGTTCGATTCCCAGTCAGGGCACGTACAGGAGGCAACCAATCGATTTTTCTGTGTCTGTCTGTCTGTCTGTCTGTCTGTCTGTCTGTCTCTCTCTCTCTCTCTCTCTCTCTCTCTCTCTCCCCCTCTCTCCTTCCCCCCATCTGAAATCACTAAACATGTATAGACATATCTTGCCCATAGCAAACTATCCCCTTTTTAATTTCACAGATTGAATTTAAGTCATTTCGCTTCTTTTTTCTTCACTTACACTTTAACTTTGATGGTGTCTTCCCTTATTTGGAGACATTCATTTCAAAAATGTTTCAGTCATTTGTGGGGACCAACTTCAGACAAGCCATGACAGCTAATGATCCAAAAAGGATATTTATCCTTAGAGTGGAGTCAAATGGAAGTGTCGATGCTAAAGAATTGCCACTGACTAACTATGAAGTCCCTTGACCGTCAGCAGCGTACTGTCTGTGCGGGCCTTCGCCATTCCCTCGGTCCGATGTGCTCTCTCAGCTGTCTACATGCTCACACCTTCACGTCCTTTAAGGTGTTTGCTCAGCTGCACCTCATCCAAGAGGGCTTTAAGACTCCCCTTTCTTTTTTTTCCTTTTTTTTTTTTAAGATTTTATTTATTTTTAGAGAGAGGAAGAGGAGAGAGAGAAACATCAATGTGTTGTTGCCTCTTGAGCGCCCCACACTGGGGACCTGGCCTGCAACCCAGGCATGTGCCCTGACTGGGAATCAAACTGGTGACCCTTTGGTTCCCAGGTCCATGCCCAATCCACTGAGCCAGACCAGCCAAGGCTTTAAGACTCCCCTTTCTGAAGGCTCTTCCTCACTGACCCTCTCGTCTGTTCCCATTGCCTGACGTGCGCATATAACTGACTTGTGTATTTGTTTAACCTGTGTGCCAGCCTAAGAGTGTAAGCTCCATGGAAATGGGGCTTGGGGGTTGTCTGTTGCTGTAACCTGAGCGCTCGGAACACAGCAAGGCATATAGTTGGCTTTAATAAATATCTAAATAACTAATCTTCCTGTTGTTAAATTGTGTTAAGTTCTTTTAGACAATTAAAATCTAGCTCTTTTAACTTTCCTACTATATTGTGATGCAGAAAACATTAGGGATTAAGGATTTTTAGTGAGTTGATTCACCTCTACTCATGCATATAAGTGATAAATCTCATTTCGAATCTTAAAAGGAGATTAGTTAAACCCAAAGGATTATTTTTTTTTAATTAGACAAGAAAACAAGATTATACTGTATTTGTGCATGTACAAATACAGTATAAGGTGTAACCTATACCTTAGGAGTTACCTAAGGTGTAACAGGCACTCAAAAATGTTTGAATGGGCACATTCATCACTGCCACGAAAGTTTTCCATTACAACAGATAACCCATTTTACATTTACACTTGGACACTTAAAGTCGAGACTTACAGGTGATACTTTATGTGTAGAGATGTACTTGGCTGACACCATTGGGTTTATACTTTAGATTTTGACCCTTGAAATAATTGCAGAATCCTTGAATCTTTTTTTAAAGATTTTATGTTTAGAGAGAGGGGAAGGGAGTGAAAGAGAGGGAGAGAAACAGCAATGTGTGGTTGCCTCTCGCACACCCTCTGCTGGGGACCTGGCCTGCAACTCAGGCATGTGCCATGACTGGGAATCAAACCGGCGACCCTTCGGTTCACAGGCTGGTGCTCAATCCACTGAGCCACACCTGCCAGGGCTGTCATGGATTTTTAGATGCAGTTGTGGACCATTTCTCTAGTATCTGTCATTTCTTCCTTAAGTGTAACTGGCCATGACTTGTCTTTGCTTTCATTCAGGTGAGGAGGATCTTCTCAGTCCTCCCCAGGACACAAGCACAGGGTTAGAGGAAGTGATGGAGCAGCTCAACAACTCCTTCCCTAGTTCTAGAGGTAAGCGGCCCCACCTGGGAGTGACTCGGACTTCCTGGGGTTAGGCCACTCATCTCCATACCCAACTAGCGTGTCTATTTTCCATATTTAAAGAAACATGTGCCGACAATGCCACTTTGGGATCGTTGTAAGACAATTTTCTTTTTAAAGGGGAATTTCTGGTTTGAATGAATGAATGTTCTGATCTTGGATTCTGGTTAAATTCAACTACCTGTGTACTCAAGATGTTTCTAGAAATACAGGATTCTAGCTTGTACTGCTGAAGTATTTTACTTGCTTAGCACATTAGTCTGAAGAGTTAATTATGAGATGGCCTTTCTGTAAGAGCAATTACGGTATGACTTTTACAGACGAGGGAATTCATGCCCCGGTGGAGCCTTTGCCAGGGACACACGGTTACGACACAGTTCAGCAATGCCTAGTGTGCGGTGCTGGTGGGGAGTCTGGCTTGCAATGTGATGCCCTTTACATTTAAAAATTGTGTCTTATCCCGTCCTGTAAATATAGGTACAGTTAAATCTTCACATACTAGTCTGTTATATTTTCATTTCCATAGATGGAATGAAATCTTCACACAGAAAGCCATTCACATTTTAATGAAACAACATAATTTAATGTATTTCTCCCCATCACGCTGACCTTGCACACTTTGCCTCTCATACACAAATAGCATTTGACGCCACCACGGTTTCCCACCAGCCAGTGGGAGCTTCAAATGGTGTCGCCTCGTCCAAGGAGGTATTGTTAATTTTTTGGAGTGTGATGTCAGGGCAGTCAACTTAAATACAAAGTCACCGAGCCACTTCCCTTCAGTGAAAGAACAGAATGGCAGCGGTCGCCTGTGAGCCAACAAACGGAAGACTAGCGAGACCAGAGAGGGAAAACACAGGGCTTTGTGGCCAGTGATTGGCAACGCTAATGGGCAGCCCGGGAGGGAAGGGCTGCGGAAAGCCGGCTGCTTGTTCCTCTCCGTAAGGGCAATGAGGAGGGTGTTTTGAGCCCTGGGTTTTTCCTCTCTTTTTGTTCACTGCCGGTTAACAATGGCCATTTCCTAGCTTTCTGATGCACGAGTAAATGTTGTACAGTGCACATTAAAAGCAATAATATTCTGATAGAGGGTTGCTAAGGAACCGGCAGGGGAAGCTAATTTTAAATGTCTGCACCAGCCATCTTTTCACCGTGGAGCATCTCTGATGTGTTGATTCTAACAGATAGAAATCTTATCTGTCTTCCGCCCACCCCACACCCACCACCCTCATCGCCAGGCTGACTGGCTTAGCCGTCTTCTCTCCCTGGAGGCCATGATTCATAACGAGACCATATGCCAGTTTGACAGAAATCACACGCTCTCACCTTCATCCTGGCGGCTTCCGCTAGCCCCTACTACGTACCAGCGGCGGGGTTCGGGGTGCAAACAAGAAATGCCACGTTCCCTGCCTTCTAGGGGTTTGTGGTCAACCGCAGATCCAGACTTCCAGAGTTCAGGTGACAGCACAGTCACAGCATGACTATAATGGAGATGTCTAGGACACAACGAAGCCTAGAGGCACCTTTTCGATAATTAGGAGGTTAGCCTCAGACGGAGCAAGTGCCTTCTTCCAAATCACACAGCTGCTAGCAGGGCAGGGACTTTGGGAGCCACCTCTAGCACACGTACCAGTGACCCCAAGCTTTCCCCCGAAGGCCCCATGTACAGGGTGGGGCAAAATAGGTTTACAGTGGTGAGTCCATGAAGTCCAGAGTCTATTCTTGGATTATTTATTCATCATTGTATTATTTTTCATGCCAACAACTATAAACCTACTTTGCCCTACTACCCTGTATATACAAAGATCAGAAACAAAAGTTGCAAGAAGCAATTCTCTCCGTAGTACATATAATGCACACTATTTCCCTGTGTTATTTGTTGAGAAATACACTGCCAGTTGCAGCCCACTAAGTGGAGTTTCCGATACAGTGGTTTAAAACTACTCATCTAACCAATCTTAGTTGCCCTTACCCAGGTGGATCTATTTTTTTTTAGTTAAATTTTAGAACTTTCACCATGGTAGCTTCCGCCAAGACCTTGCTAATATCTCGGAGAACATGGGGCTTTTACTCTGGGTCTGCCGTCAGAGTTCCCGTTCCTGTGTCAGGAACGCTGCAGGGCGCAGGCGCTACAGCTGTTCCGGACAGCTGCCGGAGCAACCCGGGACAGGTGTCTCAGAGCTGGAGGTCTGACATTTAGTGGGAATGTGCTCTCCAGTACCACCTCATGGCTTACTTAACCCTGCTAGATAATTGTCCACCCAGGAAAATACTTTTTTTAAGAAAAAGAAACTATGGACAAAGAAATTGTCCATAAATATAAAGTATATAGATCGGGGAGTTGCTGTGTAATGTAAATGTACCATGTCTTTGTTGCCCCCTGCCCCAGTTTTAACTTAGAGCTCAAGTCTTAAAGGACCAGCCAACCTTCATCTTTCATTTGCATTAAAAGTACTTGGAAGCCCAAAGAAGTGAAAAGTACCTGGTTCATGGCCATTCAGCAAGTTCAGTTAGCCTTCTGATCTTCTCTCAGTGGCCTTACTAAACTATTGCCCAGAAAGGAGTAAAGGGGTCACATGTTTCTCCGTTGATCAACTGATGGCCACACCACCCCGCCTAACAGCCAGTATGAACGGCAAGGCGTCCTGGGTGTGAATGTGCGCACGTTTAGCTTCGCGACTTTATCTTTCCGATTCATCTCTAGGATCCAGCATAAGCTCTCCGCGCAATAAGACAACTCAGACTGCAGTTCACAGTGCTACGCAGGCATTTCCGCTGCCTGTGTAATCTCTTACCTGCCGCCCTGTGTCACGTAAATTTTATCCCCAACAGCCCCTACCAGCCTGTCCCTCTCATACCACCCACTTCCAAATAAGCCCACATACGTTCTATAAAATGCCTCGAACTGACCAGCCCAGCAGCTGTGCCCAACCTGCCATCCTTTCAAATTCAAGTCTTATCTGTGAGTCTTTCATGGAAGCGCAACATCAAGGACTAGGGCAGAAGCATCACCTTTCAGGCACCGTTGTGTTTCCTCTCTGCTCCCATGTAGGATTTGAGCCTTCATTCCTTTACACCCGGGACGGGGGAACTATGGCCCCTGGGTCAGATCTGGGCCACAGCCTGTCTTTGTAAATAAAGTTTTACTGGAACAGAGCCACGCCCATTCATTTATATATGATCTAGGGCTATTTCTTACTACAGTGACAGAGTAGCTATGACAGAGCTGCATAGTTGCCACACAGACTGTGTGGCTCGCGAAGCCTGAAATATTTACTCTGTGGCCTTTACAGAGAAAGTTTGCCGGTCCCCGCTTTACGCTGTCATTTTGCTGTTCATTCTACCTCATTACATACATGCAGCCCCAGGCGGCGGTGCTGTCAGCTTTGAACCCCACAAAACCGTGCACTGGAATTGGCTCGTGCATTTATATCTATATTTCAGTATGGATTGAAATGTTTCAATCCATTGAAACGTTGGGAAAATATTTTCAATATTTAAATATTGAAAAGTGTTTCAGTATTTAAAGTATGGCCACTCGAATCTTCTTTCACTTGTATTGAAACAAATCCCAAGAAAGGGACTCCTTCTAAACGTTTTAAACTGGTCAGTGAACTGCGATGGAGAAGCTAAAGGGACGCGGAAACTGACGTGACATAAAGAAAGACAACCAGCCAGCTTCAGTTCACACTGTCTGAGGAAGCGTAACTTCTCCAGACCCGAGCGGGCCCTTTATTTAGACTCAGGACTCCCTAGCAAACTTCCTTTTCCTCTTGATTCATTTCCTGCCAGCATCCCACATTGCCAGATGGACACCGTAAGTGGATGTCTAAGGAAACTCATTTCCACAGAATGTATTTATGAAATAAAACTGGTATCTCGTACTTGTATGTACCTGTTGAATAAAGAATTTCTTAAATATTGCATCTCATCACTGTAGAACTGTTCCTAATAGGTACAGTCGAAAACAGTAGTTTATAAACTTTTTTTAAACAAAAAAGGACCTTCCTTTTGTGCTAATGAGCACATTGGCACCCAAGTGATGAGGGAGGGTTTTGGAAGAGATTAAGGTTCATTTACATAAAATCTGCTTTCTGGAGAAGCACCTGAGACAAAACCCGAATCCTTTGCCGCACCACCACTGACCAGGCAGTCCTGAGCTCCGAATGTGGCTTGGTGTGGAATGAATAAAGATAAGCAACGTCATTCTCAGAATCGCAGTTATACTCCGAAACTAAATCATAATTGCTTTCTGAAGTTTTAAAAGTAGGTCAAAGTTACAAGCTGGAACAAGCTCTACCAGCCTTTGTCATCTGAGCTAGAGGGTAGCAGACAAGGCCACATTGCCTAAAACACCAAAGGACTCGTGGCCGTGACCTAGTGGCCACCATCCTCAGTTCAGCCAGCAGGTATCAAATACCCAGAGCGTCAAAGCGCAGCACGCGGGGCCATCATCATCTTACAGGGGAAGGGAATGGATTCTACCACCAGACAGTATAACTGTGAATATAAAGATTTAAAAAAAAAAAAAAAAAAAAAAAACTCTTTAAAGGAGTCAAAAGGAGCGGGTGAGTAATTCATGCTGGCATTTATTTGAGTCATCAGGATGAAATAATGTTCTCTCTTTCCTTTTTCCTGCCATCTGGTATGGGCCTACCACAGAGAACAGCCCCCTGCCCCCAACTGACAAGCAGGCACCCATTTTTCTCTTTTCCCCGACTGGAGCAAGGCCGTGAACGCCAGGCCCGGGATGACACGGTCCGGCAGGCAGTGTTTCTGCTCCCACGAGGGCTCTGACTCAGGAAAGTTCAGAGGGAAGGAAAAGATGAGGGGCAGGGAGAGAGGAAAATGCATACGTAGAAAACCTAAGGTATACTAGAAGTTTTGAGGCCTCAAACTTGAGTTTTGAAAGATG
Source organism: Desmodus rotundus (assembly GCF_022682495.2). Classification (NCBI taxonomy): domain Eukaryota; kingdom Metazoa; phylum Chordata; class Mammalia; order Chiroptera; family Phyllostomidae; genus Desmodus; species Desmodus rotundus. The sequence continues at coordinate 81,959,254 of NC_071400.1, forward strand.
TGTTTTCAAAGAGTAGCTCCGTACTTCCTCACTCTACGCTACTGGCTCTCAAATTGTTGCGGGGAGTTTTTGTCATTCTTGGAGCCCCTGAGGGCTGGGGGGATGCAAGGATGATGTACAGAACCTCTCCCAGTTCTTCTTTTATCAGCTCTAAATCCTGGGATCCTGTAGAAGGGTTTGCTCAAGTCACAGTTTGAAAACCATTGTCATTTTCAAGACTCAGGAGCTAAAAGGAAATTAGGCGTCCGAGGCACACTAGGTATGGTCAGAGGGCCCCGCTTTTCAAAAAGAAAGAAAGGCATTCAGGTGGATGATTCTACAAAGCAAACAAAGCCAGCAGGTCCTTAGCCACGGATTCTTAAGGCTCCTGATAACCTGGTGAAATTACGAGGAAGTTTAGGGCTGGATCTGAGTCTGTGACTGATCTCCTTTCCCCCTTTTATTCTGTTCTTTTCCCTCAAACGCCCCCAATCCCATCACGGCATGCTCAGCTTCTACCAGACAGAACAAACTCTCCCAGGGGATGGGCGCTAGCCACTAAGCGACACTGTGCCTTGCCTTTGGGGCGCGGAATTGTGGCACACAGAGGCAACTATTGTTTGTTTCGGTGTGTTGATTGTCCAAAGTAAAGAGATTCTGACACTTTTGACATTAAGCTTGAGAGCGTGCTGTTGCTCCTGAGAACAATGTTCGATTTGTCAGATTTCTACACTGTGCCAGCTTTCGTCCCGTTTTACCACGTGAACCCCATGGACTCTATAAGTGACGTCCCCTGGGTCGTGTTACCTCTGTTGACACCGGTTTTAAGTGTATGTAAAGGTGATGTGACTGGACGTGTCTTTGGGGGTCTTTTTGATTTTTTCCCAGAAGGGAATAAATGGTCACTGCAACATTAGTTTGGTAAAAGAAGCAAATTGGTATGAAATTGTGTGTGTATACATATAAATATTTATGCACATGATTTTTTTTCCTTTCTGATATCTCTGCCTCTTCCTCTCTCTATTATTAAAGGAAGAAATACCCCTGGGAAGCCAATGAGAGAGGTTAGTGAGATTCAGGCTCACAGCCATGGCTTCTGTCTGTCTCATCCTGCTTTCTATGTTTGGCGTTTGTGTAAGAATTGTGTGCGTGCACGCGCATGTTTGTATCACACGCGTCATTACGTAAGGATGGTAGCCACCTCTCCACTTGCAGCTCACGAGGAGCATTCCTCAAATGTTCATGGCCATTGTCATCACCATGACGACAGAACCACGGGGCGGGGGAAGCAGGAATCTCTGGGTTGGAATCCTGCGGTTCATCATCTGTTGCCATTTGCAACACAGACGAAATCTCCCAAAGAAATTGAGCCTCGCACATACTTGATGAGTCACGAAGCTTCTTTCTACTTCCAGGACCCTAGCATTTTTCTGCCAGTGCACTTGGTTTGTATTCTTCTGGGGTGACTTCATTTCGTTTTATTCTCTTTTTTTTCCTGGGTTCCCGCATTCTTGCTTTGCCACTTTGGCTAATATTTAGTGCGCACGCGCTGTGTGCCAAGCACTGCTCTCAGCGCTCGCCGCCCTTTTCATTATGTAATCTGCACTGAAAACCCATGAGGTAGGTACTGATGCTAACCCCGTTTTACAGAGGCGGTGAGAGGGTAAGCAGTGTGTCCAAGGCGACAGCCAGCGTTTCAATCCAGGCAGCCTGGGTGCAGAGCCACACTCTTTAACTCTTCCGCTTTATTGCCACTTTAGACAATGGTGTGTAAAGGCTCGTATCATCTCAGCTTGCCCTTCAGATGATACTATTTTATTTGGCATCTGCAGCCAGAGAGAACCTTAACCAATTCGAGATAAAAGAGGAATGTGGGGAATCTTGAGGGGTTTTTTTTAATGCCTCTCTTTGGGTTACAGGGGGGTAGGGTGCAGCGCTATCACTGAGTGTGGTTTGGGGTTTTACAGCAAAAGCTGCTTCCCACTTCTGTTCTACCAGGAATATTATCTGGCCATTGAATTACCCAACCAAATGACTATTCGGTGACAGAGAGTGTTCAGTGACAGTTCAAGTGAAACAAAAGCGTCCTTACCAAGAGTTGAACATGAAGGACACAAGAAGGAAAGCTCTCTCGTGGACGGCCACAGCATGTAGTCATGTGGGAGACAGGCTGGATGGGTGGAGAGCCCTTACATGGGAAGGTTCTGGGTCCTTAGCAATAGGATGGACAAGAGTAGCCACGGATTCATTTAAACCGAGGAGTCACACCGGCAGTTCTGCCGACACTGTGCCACGCGCAAGTCTAATGAATGTAACAGTCCTTCAGTCCACACCAGGGTTCCTGCTGAGGCTTGGGGCGGTGGCCCCCAGGGAGGGCAGGAGTGGTGGGCGGGGAGGAGAAACTGACGACACCTGAATCGGTGAAGCTTTGAATACTCCTGACGGTTTGCCTGGCTCACATACTTCTTAGTGAGACTTCTTGGGTTCGTTCTTATGGTAAGTGCCCCTTAAAATTTATTTTAACTTGTTGTAAAATGTTGCGCCGTAATTTTGACCACCCTGAACACATTTCTCCCGTGAACGCATAGTAGAAAAGGCCAGCACATGTAATTGAAGTCATATAGACATTTGGAAAGTTGACAACCTGAGGTGCATTATAGTCAGATAAGTTTCCAGAAAGCCAGAGAATCAAAATAATAATGCTTTTTATGCTATGAAAATATCCGAAATGTACAGTAGAGCAGAGTTTTTTCTTGAAAAGCTTTAAATTATAGAGAAGAAAAGATAAGGGCATTTCACTGCAGTATTCTGGCTGTCCTTTGGCCAGTCGAATGCTAACCACTTATTTGGGAATTGTATTTTTTTAAGAAAATAGAGTGCCAGATTGCTATTGAGGTCTTGGATCGCTGCCAGAAAGACTCAATTCCAGTCGCTGCGGAGAACGACTCCCTCAGGCAGCGGTGGCGTGTGAGGCCAAGTGTGCCGCAGTTAGCGCCAACGTGGGAAACATGCCGCCGCCCTGATGTGCCACGCATGGTGCCTGCGGTTCACCGGGCCTTGCTCTAAAAGGGGTTGAATTAACACTTTCTACAGATGCATTTTTGTGTTGACTTGTGCCCGAAGCTCATTCCACACGCCTGTGACCCTGCCTTTCGTACTCATAGTATCAGATTTTAATTTGGACTTATCTGTCAGGTGAAACTAATGGCCTCCTTCCTGTTCTGCTCTATACGCATGGAGAGCGGAATCGGGGTACGGCTCTCTTTTCCGCACCCAGGTCACTGTGTCACGGCGCAGTTTTATACCTCTGGTGGATTGAGGTATATGATTCTTTGGGGCCATGTTTTGTCAGATTTTTTTCCCTGCCTGTAATGAAAACATCCATGGAAAATATTGGAATTATTCTGGTAAAACAGGCATTTGTAAGTAGAGTAACCAAAGGCATAACATAGATACGGACAGGTGACTGAACGTCATCTTTCTAGCATAGGGACAGGCATGAGGCCCTTTGTGAGCGTGAACAAGGCCACCTACCATCTTCTTATGGGCGCGTGTACGGTAGATTCAGAGTAATGAAGAATAATGGTACCTGGTAACTTTTTAAAGAGCAGGTACCCCTAGAAGTCATGCCTCTAGAGACACGAGTTTGCTGTCCAGGTAGTAACTGAGCGCCATTGCAGGGAGCAGAAGCACCACTTGGTTACAGGCAGGAAGCCCTCACTTAACATCATCAATAGGTTCTGCAGCTTTAAGAGGAACGACATATGGTGAAACCACTTTACCATAGGCTAACTGATATAAATGAGACTATAAACTGTGACATTTCATGGATGTTATAACAAAACGATGTCATTCGCGGACTGCTGTACCCTATAACTGCATTTATTTGTCCTTATTATCTTTAGAACTGTGGTCCCCACCCCCTAGCACACAGTCGGAAATAGGCAGCTCTTGATCATTACCAACAAGCCAATGGGGGAAACCTGAGTTCTTCCCTGTTTTATGTTTTGTAATAATATATTTTCTATCTACAAGGTACACTGCAGTATAGTCGTAGGTGGGTGATGAGAAGTAGTTGAAATTCTATGCAGATACCAGGTTGCGAGGGTCTCCAGTTTTGTTTTTACTGGCTTTGTTCATTGCTGTTAAGATTGCAAGTCATTAAAACTGTGCAGCTAGTCCATCCACTTTCACATTTGCATGAGAAATGGTGATTTGCCGAGGTAGCCGGGCAGTCCGAAACAGACACAAGGGAAGCGCTCTTGCCTGGTGGCATCAGTTACGTATTTCTGCTCTAAGCTCAAAGGAACAGCAAAGGGCCAGCTATGGCTTCCTGTGGTTCTTATGGGCTGGAAAAGCCCAGGACACTTTTAGCCCCATGGAGGGCTGCCAACCCGTCGGCCCACTCCAGAGGCAGTACATAGGCTTTGTTACAACTTCTTGTTTGCGGTCTCAATCAAAATCCAGCATGGGTTGTTTTCTTTTCTTTTTTTTTAAATAAAATTCTTACTGAAACTCTTTGCACTAAGAAAGCACAGAGGTTTACACACTGGCTCCCCTTAATATAAATGGCTGGATGGCGTCACATTTTTAAGGTGTCGACTGGATCTGGTGCCAGCACTGTGAGCCCTCTGCACAGCCTCTCACATTCATAAAAACAATGGCTCCTGAACTAAGTATTAGAACAGAATACCTGCTGTCGTCCATCTTTAATTTATATAGAGATTTCAGCAGCTAATGTGAATCAGTAAAGTTAATACATGGCAAGGTAAGAATAGCCTACCTAGGAAGGCATTTTTAGCTCCAAAGGCAGTACTTGAATAGTGGAATGATTTACTGCTATCCAGGAATTCAAATAAGCCATATGAAAATATGGGACATACATAAAAAGTCAAGTCATACACTGTGTCTCAAATTATTTCACGCTAGATCGGGATTGTGCCACAGAGGACCCAGGGATACTGTGCCGCCTTTGTGCTCCGTGTTGGGCATTAATGCTGGGTCATGTCATGTTCTTATTAAAAGGCTGTCCTGATAGTTAACCCTCATTTAGGAGGAGATCAAAAATGGACTCACAGGATACCTAACTTCACGCTAAACATGTGGGTCATATTATAAGTAGGCTCCAGAGTAATTTGGAATGCAGAGCGATTTTTATTCTGAAGCTTTCTACTTCTAATGGCAACAGTGTACTAAAAGGTGCATTCGAGTGTTTGTTTTTCAAGCCCAAGAGAAGCAGAAAGCAAATCAGCGTTGAGGCAGCAGCTTCAGTCTTGAAGTGACGATGTCATGTCACACTGATGGTAGTAGTGACGAGAACAGTGATGGCAATGGAGTGGCGGTGGGAGTGGCGATAATTATGGTGATGGTTGTTTGATCATCTGAAAATTCAGCTCAAGTACACAGTAAATAATCTCCCACAGCACGGTGCAAAGGTGCACCCCAGTATGAAATATTCCTGGGACGACAGGAATGTTGTGCTGCCCTGTGGAATCCTTTCAGTCTATATCGGGAAGATGAGTGCGGTCTTGGACATTTTTCCACTGACGTGACGGACAGGAGCCTGGTCCGATATTGAGCTGATACTAACATGCAATGGCTTCATTAACAAGGCTTTGCTTCTTCCTGGAGACCGGGGAAATCCAGCCCTGTCGTGCATACCCTTGATGCAGCTTCTGTTGTCCTCACCAAGAAATGGGGAGCGGTTTCCCAAATGGCCAAGAGGGGGGGTGTAGATACCTGCGCCGTGTAAAAAGCCTCTTTTTCTCTCTGTTTTCCAGGACAGAATGTAGGAAACCTTTTCCACTTGGCAGATGACTTGGGCCGAGCGATGGAGTCCTTAGTTTCAGTCATGACAGATGAAGAAGGGGCAGATTAAATGTTTTACAACTCCCGATTCCCGCATGGTTTTTATAATATTCATACAACAAAGAGGATTAGACAGTAAGAGTTTACAAGAAAAAAAAATTCTATATTTTTGTGAAGGGTAGTGGTACTATACTGTAGATTTCAGTAGTTTCTAAGTCTGTTATTGTTTTGTTAACAATGGCAGGTTTTACACGTCTATGCAATTGTACAAAAAAAAGTTATAAGAAAACTACATGTAAAATCTTGATAGCTAAATAACTTGCCATTTCTTTATATGGAACGCATTTTGGGTTGTTTAAAAATTTATAACAGTTATACAGAAAGATTGTAAACTAAAGTGTGCTTTATTAAAAAAGTTGTTTATAAAAACCCCTAAAAACGAACACACGCACACACACACTTTTGAGGCAGCGCGTTGTTTTGCATCCTTTCAGCGTGATCTCCATGTGCAACCCATGGCTTTTTTCTTTTCTTGCACATTCGAGATAGGACTTCCTCTAACACTACCAATGGCTGCGTCACATTGCTCTTTTGAGAATCGTTGACTGAGTGGAACTGGCTGTGGGTTTTCGTTTTATACATCTATATGTCTATAAGTATGTAGCTACTGTAGGTATATAGACAAATAGAAATTTCTAGAGACCTTTTAAATTTCTTGTTCAAATGTTCCTGCCACTTGCTAAAGGCAAGAAAGCGCTTCTGGTCAACCAGGCTTACCTGCTCGGTCTAGAATGAAACGGCCCTGGAGCCAGAGGGAAAGGACCACCACACTAAATAACATTGTCTGGGGCTCCAGATGTTTCTCATTTTAAACTTTCCACTGACAACTAGAGTACTGAATTTTTCTTAAAAGGAACACATGAATGAGTACACGGGGGTTATTATGTCGGAGTGGTCCGTTGGTTGATATATTCAGCTTCCTGCTGTTGCCAATGGCACAATTCAGATTAAATGATGCTTCAGTGGACGTCCGAGCATCGGGAGGCATTTTAACTCCCAGAGATGAGGAGGGCCCGGGGTTTGCAGCCGCTCCCTCTGAGGGACGAGGCCGCTCCTGAAGTAAAAGATTGGATGGATGTTCATAACCATACATACAACTCTGTCTAATCACAACTAAATGATTCTTCCTCTTCTCGCAAACAGCAGTGGGTGTTATGGTTCTTTTTTTTTTTTCTCATTGCAGTGAGTTTTTAAATGCCACAAGACTTGATTTAAAATAACCCTTGGGAAAATGTAAGGCAGTAGCCCCATCACACTGTGGTACTGTTACATATCCACCCAGAAGTTCGTGAACTGTGCTTCCCTCCTTGGCATTTCGCTACGAGTAATTCCACACAGGTTGGTGAGTGCGAACGCAGATCGATTCAGATGTTCCAAAAGGTACTCCAAAGCCTTTTGGGTGGATTACACAGCTTAAATTGTTCAAAAAGTGGAGAAAAAAAATCAAGAGGACTAGCTGGTAGGAAAAAGCTTTATTCTTTCATTTCATCTGATTAGTCTTTGAATTTTTAAAATATTCAATCAATAGAAATCACTGTATGACCTATTATTTTGTAAATCTGTTACCTCTTACATCAAGTGTAATTAACTTTTGGAGAGTGGGCTTTGTCCATTATTTTATTAATGATAATTAACATCAAACATGGCTTCTCATGCTATTTCTACCTCACTTTGGTTTTGGGGTGTCCCTAATAATTGTGCACACCTGATTTCACGGCTTCACCACTTGTTCGTTCTGTGAGCATTTTCCCCCACTTTCTGTTTTCCTTTATAATTTCCAAAAGGAAACCCAAAGCTCTAAGGTAACAAATTACGTTAAGATGTGGTTTTAGTCTTGGATTTTTTTTTTCCCCTTTACGTGACACTGGACTTTTTCCTTATCTGAGGATTTTATTTTGTTTAACCACGACTTAAATCAAGGGGTTCCTTTACGTCCTACTAAGAAGTTTAAGTTTCATTCTAAAATCAGAGATAGAGTGCATCATTTTGTTTTCAACTTTTTGTTTTATCTTTTAGACATTAGCTCTGGAGTGAGTCTGTCAAAATATATGAATAAACATTGAGAGCTTTATTGCTACATTTTAAGCATAATTTGGACATTATTTCGTGTTCTGTATAACCACTGAGTGTTAACCTGTAACTCATAATCAGTGTAACTGAAGCGTAAACATCACATGGCATGTTACGTCATTGTTTTCAGGTACTGGGTTCTTACTTGCGTATCATAATATATTGTGTTTTAACACCAACACTGTAACATTTACTAATTATTTTTTTAAACTTCAGTTTTACCGCATTTTCACAACATATCAGACTTCACCAAATATATGCCTTACTATTGTATTATATTACTGCTTTACTGTGTATCTCAATAAAGCACGCAGTTATGTTACAAAAAAGCATTGACTGGACTGCAGTCCTTTGTCTTTATTTTCATATAGTTATTTAATTTTCCAGGGGTTCATTCATGCAGATGGTGGAAAAACACAAAATCTCGAAAGGCAAACGGTAAACGGACCCTGACCCGCATACTCCCAAATCAACCTCACAGCCCTATGAGTAAATATTATGAAATTTCTTATGTATCCTTCCAACATCTTTATTATTATATAAGCAATTACAAACACATGTTCCTCCTTGTTTCCCGTTTATTGCACAAGATCACATTCTGTTTATAACCTTGCTTTTTTTTTCTTAAGAATTTTTTTATTTATTCACTTTTAGAGAGAGGGGAGGGCTGGAGAAAGAGGGAGAGAAACATCAATGGGTTGCTTCTTGTATGTGCCCCAACCAGGTACTGAACCCACAACCTGGGCACACCCCCTGACCAAGAACAGAACCTGTGGGCTTTCTCTGCCAAGCAACTGAGCTACACCGGTCAGTGCCATACCTTGCTTTTTTAAACTTAAAATGGATCTTTCCAACTCAATATACAAAATGCTTTCCCATTTTTTTTTAAGCTGCATAATATGCCACTGTGTGTTTGGGCTGTTGTTTAAGCAGTCCCCTTTGATGGACATTTAGGTTGTTTTCATCTTCGCTACGGTAAGTAATACTCCACATCACTCATTTCTTACTTCACTGGTGCAAAAGATACCTGTGCGACAGAGGCCTAGAAACGAGATCTCTGGATCAAAGGTGGCAAGCATTTGTAGCTTGGGAGACCATTTTTGTGTAGCAACTGTCATGGCGTTTGTTTTCTGTTTTAGTAATAACTACTATATGAATTACCCAGTGGGCAATTGACACGTTTGCTTTTCGAGATTTTCCTATCACTTCTGTTATTGTTAATGCTACTGGACCTAAGGGGAAGTGTGAGTAGTAGGAGTCTAACCTAAAAAAATGACGGATCCCTGGTCGGTGTGGCTCACTTGGTTACAGTGTTGTCCCATAACCGAAAGGTTTCGGGTTCGATTCCCCATTAGGGAACATACCAAAGTTGCGAGTTTGATCCCTGGACCAGGCACCTACAACTCTGGGTCGCGCACATACAGGAGGCAACCAAAGGATGCTTCTCTCGTGTCGATGTTTCTCTCCCTCTCTCTCAAATGAAAAAAGTGTCCTTGGGTGAGGATTTTAAAAAAAAGAAAAAAAAAGTGCCTCAGAACTGGTTCTGGGGGAAGATACCCCCACCATACATAGTCGTGACCACCACCAGGGGGCGGTCCTACTCTGCTCTGCACTCACTGCAAAGGAGGCTAGAAAAGGTGTCACAGCATCAGCTCCTCAAGCAAGAAGCTGTCTTTCCCTCCCACCAAGATTCATGGTGAAGAGCTCCACAACAGGGTTCAAATGCCAGGGATCCAAAAGAAACTACAAAAGTTCATCAGCTTCAGCCTATTCTAATGATTTTGGAAGTAACAGATGGTCAAGCTCATTAACACTAATGTTAAGTGAGTGTGGCATCTCTGATGAACTCACTTGGGAAGTTTTTGAGGGTGAGGTGATAATGCCAGCCTAAGTAATTATTACACGGAAAAACTGCCCTGGCCCTAGCTGCTGTGGCTCAATGCATTCGTTTAGTGCCAGCCTACAAACCAAAAGGCCACCGGTTCCATTCCCAGTCAGGGCACATGCCTGGGTCGTGGGCCAGGTCCCCAGTAGGGGGCGTGCAAGAGGCAACCACACATTGATGTTTCTCTCCCACTTTCTCCCTCCCTTCCCCTCTCTCTAAAAATAAACTTAAAATGTAGCCTTCTGAAAGTAGGAGGCATATCTCATTTTTTTTTAAAAAAAGACTGTCCTGGAAGTCCAAATATACCGAGATTAATTTTTACTCTACTTGAATGAATACATCATTTGCCTATCCTGCCATTCCCCACAGCTGCCTTTGTTTGAACCACCAGACTGGCGGTTTAGATGTCAGTCCACCAGGGAACTGAGGAATTTTTAACACTTCACAGTGCCTAAGACAACTGTGTGTGCATGCCTCCGAGGAGGGCATTTGGCTTCCATTCCACACCTGGCACAGGCTGGAGGGGAGGGAATTATTTCAGTTAAAAATTAAAATGGATCAAGCCGGTGCAGACTGTGCCCCAGCAAGCAAAATGTGTGTTCGGGAGGAAGCATCAAGACTAATGGGTGTGTTGTGCGGAGCCGCGGTGGGACCTCCCCTGCATTGGTAATGCCCTCACGTGCAGTGAATACAAAGGCGAGCACTGGCACACTTGCAGACTCTGTCCTCAGATTAAGCATAGGAAGGACATGAATGGAATTGTTTCCCACAGTAGCAAAGCTACTGGAGTAGGAACCACAAACACGTTCTCCATTGCTCCTTGGACTTCTGAGTGCTGTGATCGTGTGGACTTGACAACATGAGAGCGGCAACGCGCCAGACATTCCATAAACAGCGCTGTGTGAGTGTGTGCAGCGTGCGGGTGTTTGAGAATGGCTGTCGTGTACAGAAAAGAGAATGGACCGTAACTTGAGGCTTAAGTCCTATACATATATGAGTGTGTGTATATATGGCTATGTATATTGAGGAGAAATTTTAACTATTTTGAAATAAACTTACAGAAAAGTTGCAAGAATAGTACAAAGAAACCCCACACACCCTTCACCCAGATCCAGCCATCGCTTCTCTCTCTCACTCTCTCAGCCATCTGTTTTCTTCCTGTAGCATCTTGATAATAAGTTTTAGACACTGCCCTTTTACACCTAAGTACTTAATATATATATTTCCTGAGAACTAGGCCATTCTCTTACATGACCATATTGCCATTATCAAAATAAGGAAAGGTAACATTACACAAATGTGTCATGTACACAACCATATTTAAGTGTCAATTGCGCGATGATTTTTTTTAAGTTATGCATTTCCCTGGCCTGGTCCAGGGTCTAATTCATGACCGCGTGACACTCAGCCATTCTCCTTCGTCTCCTTTGACCAAGAAGAGTTTCTCTGCCTTCCTTTGTCTTCAAAGACCTTGACGTTTGTTTAAGAGGACAAGTCACCTACTTTGTAGAACATGCCTCGACTTGGGTTTGACGTGACCTCAGGCTTAGATCCTGCTATGTGTTTTCGGTAAGAATAACACACAACTGATGACGTGTCCTCAGCACATGATAGCAGGAGGAATTTGGTATACATCTTACTGTTATTTTTTAAAAGATTTATTTTTAGAGAGAAGGGGAGGAAGGCAGAAAGAGAGGGAAAGAAACATCGATCTGTTGCCTCTGTGTGAGTACAGACCCTGACCAGGGACTGAACCCGCGACCCAGGCTTGTGTCCTGACCAGGAATCGAACCCATGACCTTTCGTTTTGCGAGACAACGCCCCACCAACTGAGCCACACCAGTCAGGGCTCTGCTTGCTTTACATTTTAAAGTCAAATTGTTCTCTTTTTTGGGGGGTTTTTTTTGTACTTTTCTCCATTACCATTTAGTCCCCTTAAAGCCTAATTATTCTTAATCCTCTGAGTTCCACTTAGAAATCTTAATATTTTCATATGTATAAGGTAGCTGATTTGTATGAGAACAGTCACTTTCTGAAAGTTCTAGTTCAAGACAGCAACACAGGAGGCTCCTGAACCCCCTTCCGAACTCACTTCCTCCCACAGGCACACGGAATCTGCAGCTACATACAGAACAATTCCCGAAAGAGACCCAGAAAGCAGCTCAGTGACTCCCACACATATCGAGCAAATGAAAAAAAAGAAAAGAAAAACATGCTGAAATGGGTAGAAGAGGCTGAGACACAATGTCACCATAAGCCCCGCCCCTGTCACGTCAACATACAACCAGGAGGGAACTCACAACTCCCAAGTTCTCCCTGAGGAGTGAGGGATTTGAACCCCAAGTCTGGTCCCCCAACTTTTAAGTTTCCACCAGAGACATGGGCCCCAAAAACATGTAGCTGTGAAAGCCAACAGGGCTTGTGTCCATGGGACCCAAAGGCTTTAGTGAACTGTGAGGCACTTCTCCAAGGGCTCATGCAGACTCACATGGCTAAACCTTCAGGGCGCAGCACAGAGCCGGCAATACCCAGTCCTCCCTTGCAAGAGGCCTATTTGCTTATCTTAATAACGCCGGCCTGATTTGGCCGGTGTGGCTCAGTGGATTGAGCGCTGGCCTGACAACCAAAGGATCACTGGTTCAATTCCTAGCTGGGGCATATGCCTGGGTTGTGGGCCAGGTCCCCAGTAGGAGGCGTGCGAAAAGGAACCATACTTTGATGTTTCCCTCTCTCCTTTTCCCTCGGTCTAAAAATAAATAAATAAAATCTTAAAAAAAAAATAGCTGCCTAAGCAGCAGGCTTCTAACTTAACATACATCTAGAGGCCAACTTCCATACTCCTCAGAGTACCCAGAAGATGGGGGACGCCATCTTTGCACTCTCTCTCTGCCTCACTCCAGGCCGCTGGTTGATCTCCCAGAAAGGAACTTGTTCGTGCACAGGTCTGGTGCCCTGGTTTGTACAGTTACTGCCCAGGGAATGCCACTCATCACTTGGCTCCGGTGGCCAGTCAGGCTTATACGCAAGGCCCCGCAGGACTATAACACAGGAAGAGTTCTTCACGGGCTGTCCACACAGGGCACAGCGCAGATGCAGTAGACAGAAGCGCCCACCTCCAGTCTTCCCGTGAAAGAGAGGCTCCACCTTCCAATCAGCCTGCATCCAGGTGCTGACTGACATGCTCCCCTTTGGGACAGTGACAGATGGTGGCACACCCTCAACTACTGGGAGCCACTGAGAATAAAGAAGGCTGCTTAGACAGTCACAGAGGTTTGAGAGACCAGTTAGAGATGCACAGGTTTGAACACTAAGGTTCATCTCGTACATGCGATCACTCCTTTAATACCTCACTTTCATCAATGAACAGATCATCCAGACAGAAAAGTCAATAAGGAAACACTGAACTTAACACAGTAGGCCAGGAAGACTTGGACATGTACAGACATCCCATCCAAAAGCAGCAAAGTATGCATTGTTATCAAGCGTGCCTGGAACATTCTCCAGGACAGCTCATACATTAGGCCACAAACAAGCCTTAATACATTTAAGATTTAAATCATAGCAAGCATCTTTTCTGACTACAATGGTCTGAACAAGAAATCAGTCACAAAAAGAAAACTGGAAAATTCACAAACGTGTGGATTAAATGACATGTTACTGGGCAAAGCAAATCAAAAGAGAAATCAAAATATATCTGGAGGCAAATGAAAATGGGAACACAGCTACCAAAACGTCCGGGGTGCAGCAGAAGCAGTTCTAACGGGGAAGTTCACAGCGCTAAATGCCTACGTGTCAGGAGACAAAGATTTCAAATAAAAACCATAACTTTACACCTCAAGGAACAAATGAAGCCCAAAGTTACTAGAGGAAAGATAGAAGTGGAAATAAAGGAAAATTGAGGAAAAACTCGCTGGGGCTCCACGCGCTTTTGGATTGCTAAGGTTTTGCATTTGGGCAGCAGTCACATTGGATTGCCAGGGTTTCTGCCCAGAAGCCCTGGTACTTTCCCCGGGGCTTTTGACCTTTCCGGCTGTGATAGCTTTTCATCCTGAGCATGCGCAACTCAGTCCCCTGTTCTGGCCTCGGTCCCTGCACAGCCTTGGGCCGGATCCCTGTCCACACCTGTTGGGACCCCCCAGCCAGGTGCAATTACGCTGTGGCTCTGACCAGGCCTCAAGGAGGGTGATCGGTGTTTGCTTGATAGCTGGCGTCAGCCAGACTGCTTAAGGGCCAGCGAGGAGCCTCTGGCACGCGGGGAACTCAGGTGTTTCCCATCCACGGCCCCCCTCCAGCCCGGTAGAACTCCCGAGATCCCGTGAGACCACTCCATCTTAGGAAGAGGGGTCCTGGCAGCGGTGTGTCCCGCCTGCCATCTCTCAGTCCCTGCATCTGGACGAGAGTTACTCCCCACAGAAGGGCGTGAGGCCACAAGTTCTCGAAAACATTCTGCTCCCTCTTACTGGACGAGCTGAGTCCATTCTTACAGCATTCATTTTGAAATCCCATTTGTAAACGGACATATTTTTAAGTGGAACCTAAGGCTAATCTCTCCAATTCACCAATATGCCAAGTGGCCACAAACACTTTAAGCACCTTAAACAAATACAGATTATTCCTCAATTCAACATAAAAGTATTAAAACCACGGATTAGGTTCACTTCACTATCTTTTCATTTTATTCCAATCTTCCTAGGCTTTCAAGATTTAACTTGGGGGAGGAAAAAAGAAAAGACCTACTTGCTGAGGCAGAGCTGCTCAGTGACTTCTCCTGAGGTGTCCCAGGAGTGCTGCGGCCTAGAAGCTGCCGCCTTGGGGATGACCAGCTGGAGCCTGTAACCTTCAGCTTCCTGCGGTGACGCAAGGACACCCTATGACTGAAAAATCACCTTCTCTGTAGTCATATGACTACATATGACTACGACGTGAAAACATTTGGGAAACCCCAAACTGAGGGACTATTTTCACCATCGCCAGAACTGAGGTTACAATTCCTGTCCGTTTGAAAACTAAATATCCCAGGCATGTTGGCGATTTTTATCAGTCAAAGATTTGTGGCTAAGATGGGTGACTCTTCTTATGCACAGAGATCTCGGGTTGGCAAGGGAGACCTGGGGATGAGAAGCGCCTGGGGGCCCCGATGCAAGACGCTCTTCATTCCAGACTCCCCAAGGACCGGGAATTCCAGAAGTCCTAGCTCACTGGCTTCTCTCACAGTCTATGCCGGTTGTCTTGACATAATTATGAATAAAACCCTTTCACTCTCAAAAAATATCCTGCTTCATAGGGTACATTACCTGGCCATCCTACTTATGAGCAGGTTGTACCTAACTTCCTTCCACAGTGTCCCTCAGTAAAGATGCTTCGGCCTTTGGGTTGCAACGGATCACGATTCACCACTTTTCCTGTGTCTGCAGTTCTCCCAGCCACTGTGATGACAAAGCCACCCCAACGCATTTCCAAATGCCTCCTCGGGAATAAAATAAAAACTAAACTAAAATAAAAGTAACATTTGACCTTACTGCATTTTCAGCTCGGAGATGCTCGTAGCGGATCCCGCGGTGATCCTCCCCTCACATCCCCTCTCGTCTTCAGGGTCAGGGCAGCCACACGCCAGCTTGTGAGAGTATCAGTCCCCACGGCTACAGGGGACTGTCTTGCCAAAGGTAGCATGACCTTTCATGGGGGCAGAACCTGAGCTTATCACTGGCTGAGGTAATAATACAAAAGCCTCAATTGCCTCAATTTGTTCCCTTGCTTCAATTTGGGACAATTTTGAAGCATTGGAGCTCCACAGTGCCCTGTGGCATCTGCTGAAGCCTTAGTCACAATCACATCCTAATTCAGCTTCTCTGCCCCACCTGTCTCCCCTACTCCCTTAAATGTATCTCCGTGAGCACTCACTCCCAGGTGGACCCTCTGCACGGGAGCAAGCCCAGTAAACTTGCACAGGTGACCACTCCAGCCAATATTCCGTCTCAGAGGCTGTTTCCAGGCAGCCCAGTCAAAAACATTGCTGTTAGTTTGGGGGGAAACAGTTGCAAAACAAGCAAAGAGTAACCCAAACCATTCTGCCTGTCTCTCCACCCTGCTCCCTGCTCCAGTCACACAGTCCCTTCCTTCATCTGCTTCTCGCAGTCAGCCCAGCCTTCTACATCTTCACTCCCTGCTGCGCTCTTCCCTCAAGCTTTTACCCAATGGCCATGTTGCACACATCAGTATATTTTCCTCCTCCATACTGGGCCAAATGGCCTTGCTTCTCCACAGTTTTTTTTTTTTTAAGATTTCATTTATTTACTTTTTTTAGAGTGAGGGAAAAGGAGGGAGAAAGAGAGGGAGGAGAAACATCAATGTGTGAGAGATACATGGTTGCCTCTTGCATGCCCCCTACTGCAGACCCGGCCCACAACCCAGGCATGTGCCCCGACTGGAAATTGAACCCTTTGGTTCACAGGCTGGCACTCAATCCACTGAGCCCCACCAGCCAGGGCTGCTTCTCCTGTTTACTCACTCATGGTTGCTTCCACCCAAATGTTTATGTCTGATGTGGATGTATATGTGCTCATATTTTTACAAACAGACCGTCCCCTGGCCCCAAGGCTCACTCCTTGAACCTCTTCTCTTTAATGTGTACGCTCCATTGGTGACCCCATTCACTGTCAGCGCCACACGTACCTTCGATAGGATCATGACTCTGAGATTTGTATCTCCAGCCTGAACTTCATCCATGGACTCCATATTCGTAGGTCCGGCTGCCTCTTCAACATCGCTGCGCAGAGGTCTGATGGTCTTCTCTAACTCATCACTGAGCTCCTGATCTACCCAGCTCCCTGCTGCTATCTAAAGCAGGGGTGTCAAACTCATTTTCACCAGGGGCCACATCAGCCCCCCCCGAATGTAATTTAGGACTGTACACATGTAACTACTCCTTAACCGTTAAGTGAGAGCTCGGCGCTGCCACGGGGTAGAAACAAGGTGCCGGGCCGGATAAAACGAGGCGGAGGGGCGGCTTCGGCCCACGGGCCTTGTGGTTGCCACCTGTGCTCTAAAGTGTTCTGGACCCCAGCTGTGAAAGGCAACTGCATCCTTCCGGTTGTACAGGCCAAAAACCTTGAACTCATACATGACTCCTCCTTTTCCTTCATAGTCGCATCAGCAAGTTCTGTTGGCCCTCCCTTCAAAATATATTTAGAATCTGGCCACTTACCACCATCTCTACTTTCACGGTTCACAGACATCATAATCACGCTGCTGAATCATGACCACAGCCTTCAGCTGGCCTCCTGACTGCCACACTTTCCCCCTTCAGCCTCTGCTCCACCCGGGGTGATCCTGTTAAGGCATAATCAGATCTGGCCAGTAACCCACCAGCGGGTCTCCATCTCAGAGCAAAAGCCACAGACCCTGTAGCATTCCACGAGGTTCTAAAGCAGGGGTGTCAAACTCATTTTCACTGGGGGCCGCATCAGCCTCGCGGTTGCCTTCAAAGGGCCGAATGTAACTTTAGGACTGTATACATGTAACTACTCCTTAACTAGGGGAAAGGAGCTCGGCACTGCCACCTGGTAGAAACAAGGTGCCGAGCCAGATTTGGCCCACGGGCCTTGTGTTTGCCACCTGTGTTCTAAACAATCTGACTGGTACTTCTGTCTTCAGCCCTCCTGCCCTTCCCCTTGTTCACGCTGCTCCATCCATCTAACAGCCTCCTTACTGTTTCTCAGAAATGCCAGCCAGTTCTGACCTCCAGGCCTCAAGCTTGCTGTTTTCTGTGCCTTGTGGGCTCTACTCCAGGCTGGCTTCCTCCCCTCCCCATGGTCTTTACTTACAATTCACCTTGTTGAAATAATTTCCGGTCCCAGGATGGAGCCACTCCTGCCCAGGGTGCCATGTCAGCAAACCAAAACTTAGGTAGCTTCTCTTTGTGAATGTTCCGCTTGACAGTACATCCAGTGAGCCAATCCCCAAAGACCAAGGCAACTCTGGGCTCTGCGCTTACTTCCTTGTTCCTTACTCTTAAAAAAAAAAAATTTATTTATTTGTTTTTAGAAAGAGGGGAAGAGAGGGAGAAACATCAATGTGTGGTTGCCTCTCACACACCCCCCACTGGGGGACCTGGCCTGCAACCCAGGCATGTGCCCTGACTGGGAATCGAACAAGCAACCCTTTGGTTTGCAGGGCAGCGCTCGATCTACTGAGCTACAACATCCAGGGCTTGTTCCTTACTCTTTATCCTGTAAAAATTTCATGCCTTCCACCCCATTTTGAAGTTCTCTCGACCCTTGGGACCCGAGAGTGCCTACTTCATAAAGTGTGGAATAAAGTTTGTATCACCTGAATTGTCTTCTTTAATCCTTTTTAACAACCTTCTCAGTCAAACTGATCCTGGCCGCTATTAGAATCGCAACCCCTAACGCTGTCTTTCCCCTTCCCCATCTTTATTCTTCTACATCGCATTTATTGTCAGCAGCAATACTATAATTCTTTACGCACATATTTTGTGTCTGCCCAGCAAGAATGTAAAGTTTGTGAGGGTAGGGATTCGGGTCAGTTTCGTTCACTATGATATACCAAAGCATCTAGAACTCCTGACACAGAACGCACTCAGAGTGAGTGAATGAACTAGGAAGGAGGCAAAGTACACACGGAAAGTGACATGTATGGGTTTCATGTACCAGCTTTACTTTCCTGGGCATTAGCCATGTTCTTTGTAGGTCCAGATCACCAGGATGAAAGAGATAGCTTGCGGACACCCTGGCAGAGTCAGAAATGTGACTCCTTAGGGAAGAAGATCCTAAAAGAAATAAGAGGCCCTGGCTGGTGTGGCTCAGTAGATGGAGCTCCAGCCTGCAAACCAAAGGGCTGCTAGTTTGATTCCCAGTCAGGGCACAGGCCTGGGTTGTGGTCCACGTCCCCAGTGTGGGGCGCATGAGAGGCAACCACACATTGATGTTTTGCTCCCTCTCTTTCTCCCTCCCTTCCCCTCTCTCTAAAACTCAATAAATAAAATCTTAAAATATATATTAAAATAAATAAATAAAAGTCAGTTACAAATTGTAAATGTAAAGTAAGTGTGTAATTGGTTCTCTTAAGGGCTTTTTCTGACTCTAAAAGCACAATTGTCTGAAACAACTGTATCAATATTAATTAAAAAAATAAGCATTGCCCTGGCTGGTGTGGCTCAGTGGATTGAGTGCCAGTCTGTGAACCAAAGGGTCACCGGTTCGATTCCCAGTCAGGGCACATGCCTGGGTTGCGGGACAGGTGCGAGAGGCAACCATGGGATATGTCTCTCACACATCAGTGTTTAAAAAGAAAAAAAATAGCTTTCCGTCTGGCCACAGCCATAAGGTAAGCCAAAACGGGTGCTTACAAGTACATCCAGGAGCTATGGAGGAAGAAGCAGTCCGATGTGATGCGCTTCCTTCTCAGGGTGCGCTGCTGGCAGTATCGCCAGCTCTCTGCGCTCCACAGGGCCCCCCGCCCCACCAGGCCCGATAAAGCGCACAGGCTGGGATACAAGGCCAAGCAGGGCTATGTTATATATCAGATTTGTGTGCGCTGTGGTGGCCGCAAATGCCCTGTCCCTAAGGGTGCGACCTATGGCAAGCCTGTCCATCATGGGGTTAACCAGCTGAAGTTTGCCTGAAGCATTCAGTCTGTTGCTGAAGAGCGAGCTGGGCACCACTGTGGGGCTCTGAGAGTCCTGAATTCTTACTGGGTTGGTGAAGATTCCACGTACAAATTCTTGGAGTTTATCCTCATTGATCCATTCCATAAGGCCATCAGAAGGAATCCTGACACCCAGTGGATCACCAAACCGGTCCACAAGCACAGGGAGATGTGAGGGCTGACATCTGCAGGCCGCAAGAGCCGTGGCCTTGGAAAGGGCCACAAGTTCCACCACACTATCGGTGGTTCTCGCCGTGCCGCCTGGAGAAGGTGCAATACTCTCCAGCTCCACCGTTACCTCTAATGTGTGTCATGTTTGTAAAATTCTTACCTAATAAACAATTTAGGACAGTCAAAAAAAAAAAGAAAAAATAATAAGCATTTACTGGGTTTCTACTCCAGGCAAAGCACTTAGGACATGAGGTGACAAGGGGGTGGGTGCGGGCCCTCCTGTATCTCACTGTCTACTAGGTAAGAAATAATTGCTATAGGTCATGATGTAAGATTCCCGTAGGCTAAAGTGGGGGCACAAAGAGGCTGTACTAAGTAAATGGGGGAATCGGGTAAAATTTCACAGAGAAGATCCCTACACTGGGTCAAAAAATTACATTTGCAAGCACTATGCTAACATCGTTTTATGTGTTTGGTTTGGAAAAGGCCTTTTCAATTAATTTGCTCTTCAGAGTACATCGATGTTCCCAGCAGTATATGACAGCCATGAAAGATCCTGTATGGGACTGGCAGCCAGATGCCTCACAGAGTAACACGCCGCCCAAGGATTATAATTGCCAATAAAAACATTCCATCTTTCTGGTCACATTTAGCAAAGATTATTTAACAGATGAGCATTACTACAAGCAGAATGAATCTGCCAACCACCCCATCTGAACACCAACTGAACAGAGCAATGCTGTACAAGAAAACACACATAGTAGGTCCTAATTAACTTTTCATTGGATTTCATTCTTTCATAAATGAATCAACAAATGAAACATATAATATATTCATGTGTTTGATAGATTCGTACAACCCCCTTTCATCAAAAAGGCAGTATATTTGGAGCTTTCTATTAAACATAGCAGATTTCTAAACTATTGAAAAAAGTAGAGAAGAAATGAAAGATTCATATTAATAGCAAGAATTGTTATGCTGATTGTGGGTTATTTGTGTTCTGTATATTTTTTGCTTTCTACTGAATAGTCATTATCTTACTACATGTTTCTCTTTCAAATCATTTGGAAAATACAAATGAAGAAGCTGAATAAGGAGATGTGCTTCGACATCTGCATCCTGAAGTGTCAAATTAAAGTGACCGTGTAAATCCTGCCCCACTCAAAAACAAGTAAAGTTTTACAAGTTTCTTTTGAAGACTACGCAGTCAGGAGAAGCTAAGTTGAGCTGCAGTAACAAATAGACCCCACATCTCAGTTGCTAAACTCAACAAAGGTTTATTTCTAGTCCACATCACAGATCAGTGACCAGCCTCCTTCCATCTTGCAGCTCTACCATTTCAGAGGTCTCCAGAGTTGAGCCGCATGGACCAGAAAATGAAAGGCACATTTGTGGAAGACAAAGAACATTTCTGTTCATATTCTCAGTGGCCAGAATTCAGTCACAATTTCCCAACTTAACTGCAAGGAAGACTAAGAGATATTGTTTTTCTGGGTGCCCAGGAAAAGGAAGTGGATTGACGAACATCTAGCTAATCTTGGACACAGCGGGAAAGAACGTAAAGTACACATGTTTATTCCAGCAATGTTATATATGATGATTAGGGTCCCAAGCCAACACACCCAAAATGCAACTGAAAGACAGTGCAATTAGACTAAAACCTGAAGGTCACCTCTTAAATGTCACCTCCCTGGCCATCTTGTCTACCAGTACCACAGTTGAAAACTCATTAACAGTCATATTAGAGGTTCTGCATTCTATACATAAACTCATCTTTCATTTAGCAAACATTTATTTTGCCTACCTGTGGTAGGCACTATTCTAGACACTAAAAAAAAGAAAAAAGAAAAGAAAAAAAGATAAGATCTAGCTATTGCCCTCAGTGGCAATAATGTCACTAACTTTTGTCAGACCAAGGTAAGAAGCAGGGCGTTTCCGGAAACTGCAGATAGATCAGTTGGCTGGAACAGACCAGGAAAGACAGGTGCCGCAGGGGCCAAGGACCCAGACCCTGTGTGCCGCACCAACACAATATGGGCTTCAATGCAAATCCATTGAAAGAACTGAAGCACAGGAGTAACAACCAGATGAGTGCTCTTGAAAGACAACTCAGACGGCCTGCTGCATGGAAAATGGACCAGCAGGACAGGATGGAGAAGGCTGTGGCCATTGTGCAGCTGTTTTGCCATTAAGGACGTTTTGATGTCCTCGACCGGGACATTTTGACATGGGGTAGATTTGAGGCCAAAAAAAAAAAAAAGATCGTTAGACATTCTCTTTCCATTTTTTTTTCTTTGTTATTTTTCTCTTTCCGTTTTCAAAATAAAATTTGTTTTGTTGTTTTCTCCTTCTAATCATAGGCTCATCATGAAATATTCAGACAATACAAGGAGGTACAAAGGAAAGTAAAAACCACCCATAATTTAGTGCCTGGTGAAAAGTGCTGTTAACATATCCAGTGTATACATTTGCATATATTTCCCAATGTATACCTTTTTTGTTGATTGTATTTATTTATTTTTAGACAGAGGGGAACGGAGGGAGAAAGAGAGGGAGAGAAACATCTATATGTATGTGGTTGCCTCTCATGTGCCCCTTACTGGGGGCCTGGCCCACAACTCAGGCATGTGCCCTGACTGGGAATCAAACCAGCGACCCTTTGGTTTGCGGGCCAGCATTCAATCCACTGAGCCACACCAGCCAGGTCCCCATGTATACTTTTTTAATAGAAATCTGATAATACTATAAACTCTGGTGTAAGCAGTTTTCTTTGATTAGCAATATATTCTGAACATTTTTCCAAAGCAGTAAGTATACTTTGGTATGATAATTTTTAATGGCCACAGAGTATTCCATTGGATGGATAGTCTGTGAGGCAGCATAGGGTACTGGTGGAGGGTGTAAGCTCTACATTCAAATCCTCTGGATTTTGATCCTGGCTCTTATCCAGGGGCCAGCAAACATTTTCTGCAAAAGGCCAATCACTAAATATTTTTGTTAGGGTTCTCCAGAGAAACAGAACTGACAGGATATGTGGATAAATATAGATACCTCTCCATGGATATCTCTATACCTATATCTATAACTATATATGTATAGATACCTATAAACACTGATATTCATTTCTATCTCTAGCCATCAACTCTCTATCTAATGTCTATCTATAAATATATACCTATATAAATATGCATAGGTAAGTAGATATTTTCATATGTGGAGAGAGAAAGATGTATTTTAAGATATTGGCTCACATGAGTGTGAAGCCTGGCAAGTCCAGAGTCTGCAAGGTGGACCAGCAGGCTGGGGACCCAGGGAAGAGTTGCAGTTCGAGTGGGAAGTCAGTCTGTTGGCAGAATTCCCTCTTCATCCAGGGACATCAGTCTTTCTCAATTAACTGGTTAGATGAGGCCTACCCACACTGTGAAGGATAACCTGCTTTACTCAAAGTCTTCTGATTTAAACGTTAATCTCATCTAAAAAGTACCCTCACCAAAACATCCAGGATAATTTAGACCAAGTATTGGCTCCTGTTGCCTAGCCAAGTTGACACATAAAATTAACCACCACGTGGGCCGTATGACCTCTGTGGCAAACTAATCAACTCTGTCATTGTAGCGTGACAGCACACATATACAATATGTAAGTAAGTGGGCATGGCTGTCCTCCAATACAATTTTCTTTACAAAAACTGGTGACAGGCTGGACTTGGTCCATGGGCTATACGTTGTTGACTCCTACTCTTAGCCACTTTCTAGCTGTGTGACTTTCAATAGGTCATTCAAGTTCTTTAAACCTCAGCTTTCTCATCTGTGAGAAATGAGGATGACAACAGTTCTGAATTCAGGAATTCCGGCCAAGGTGGAGGCGTAGGCAGACACACTGTGCCTCCTCGCACAACCAAAATAAGGACAACATAAATTTAAAAACAAAAAACAACCAAAACTGACAGAAAATCTAACTGTTTGGAAGTGCAACAACCAAGGAGTTAAAGAAGAAACACTCATCCAGACTGAGATGAGGGGCGGAGAGGCACAGCCGGGCGGAGAGGACTTGTGGTAAGGCGGCAGCTGGAGGACCGGGGTGGGCAAGACAACGGCTGGCCAGAAAAGCAGCAGCTGGCTGCCCTCCCATCTCTTCCACCCTTTCTGACCCACCCCTTCTAAACCCTACCCTAATGCCAAGCAACCTCTGATCTGTTCAGTATCACTATATTACTGCCAAAATTTTGGTTGTTTGCAACCCAGCACTGTTAAACATGATACAGTCCATTTTCTATGGACAGATCTCAATTGCTTCCTGAGGATAAGGACAAGTAGGATTGCTAATTTGTAAACTATGTCCACTTGATACTGTTATACATGTTGAAAACTACCTTTCAGAAAGGTACTATTCTGCAGCAACTTTCTCCCCACTTATTTTCGTTTATTTCTTTGTTCCTTCTGATCGAATTTACTAGGGTGACACTGGCTAACAAAATTACACAAGTTTCAGGTGCACGATTCTATAACACATCATCTGTACACTGTGTTGTGTGTTCATACCCCCAAGTCAAGTCTCCGTCCATCACCCCACTTATTTTCAATTGTTATATTGACAGTGTGTCTGCATAGACCCAAAGTAGTTCTAGCTCTAAAGTCCTTTTGATCCTGCCAGATCCCAACTCATCTACAAAACCAGCCAGTCGCATTATTGGGAATAGGGGAACATCTACTACAGAATACGCCTTTCATCCTCTTTTGTACTTGCTTGCTAATCACTGGTTGTATGTTTGAAAGAATTCGGGTTGGTATTCAGTTTCAGAGTAATAAAGCAGCCGCTACCAAGGTTGTGAGGGCAGATATGTATAGTCACCACCCAGCTTTACCATTTTCATTAAAGGACTTTTGCTGGACTGCCAAATTGGCTTAGGTCTGTTTGCAACATCTTTCTTACCTGAAAGGGTGATTATACCTTATTGTTTCATTTGCAGTTTTCATTAATAGTTAGATTATCTTTTTATACGGCTGTTGACCATTTGCCGCCTTCTTTTGTGAATTACTTGTACATATCCTCTGCCCATTTTTATTGGTCGTATTAAAATTTTTCGTATTGGTTTGAAAGAGAGCTTATTATATTAAGAGCATTAGTCTTCTGCCATGTGAGTTGCAAATGTTTTCCCTTTTGTCAAATATTTTAACACTGTTATGGAGGGGTTTTTCTTTCTGAAGTAATAAAGGTTATCAATGTTTTTGGTTATGGTTTCTAGCTTTGGTGTCATGCTTAGAAATTTCTCCCCCAAGATTGTATAACCACTTAAATCCTCTTCTAAGGGTAAGAGTAACTGTTTCACACAGTTCTTGGAAAAAAACATGTAATAGCTAAAAGTTTAATGGTTTGTGAAAAATACTTAAAGGTTTAAAATTGCCTTTCTGATGGGACAATAAAGTAGTAAAAATGGTTTTGGGTGTAATTTGTGAAATTTGGCCTCCTTGCTTTATAGTCTCTCTCTCCTCTCTCTTGTTTCTTTCCTGTCCTCTCCCTCTCATCTCTGTGAATAAGAAATTCAAAACAGAAGGGGAGATAAGTGTGGAAGCCATGGGAGCCAGAAGACACCAGGGTACAGATACAGAACCCTGACCTTCACCACTGAGACACACCAATGCCAGCCTTTGAACCGGAAGTTGGCGACCCTTTCACCAAGTGCTGCATTGTCAAATTAAAAAAATAAATAAATCCAGCCCTGGCTGATGTGGCTCAGGTGATTGGGCACCCGTCTGCAAACCAGAAGGTCACTGGTTCAATTCCCAGTCAGGGCACATGCCTGGGTTGCAGGCCAGGTCCCGAGTGGGGGGCGTATGAGAGGCAACCACACAGTGATGTTTCTCTCCCTCTCTTTCTCCCTCCCTTCCCCTTTCTCTAAAAATAAAGAAAATCTTTTTAAAATAAATAAATACATGCAAATTAAAACATTTTAAAAATAAGTAATAAAAAAAGAAGTTGTTGACTCAAACAAGCAGGCACTGCCTGCCTGAGTCAGTGTGACGTGGGCAGCAGCTGATACACGGTTTCCAGAAACATCAATGGCAGGGTTCCTAGCAGCTGTGTCCAGTCCCCAGCATTACTGATGTGATCACAGCTGTCTGTCTCAAGGAATGATGGCAACATTGTCTCCAATGGAGCAGTTCCTCTGGAAAGTTCCAGCCCTCCTGGAGAGCATGTGGAGTTTGTAATCTCTCTTCTAGTTTAAACTGACAAGAGGGGTTTTGTTGTTTGTAAGAAACCTGAATTATACACGGAGAGGACCAGGAGTGGCTGCAGAACACATTACCTCATTGTAATGGGCATCTAGGTTGATCTTGCCAGCCTGGCGGGCCTGACGGCAGAGAACACCCTCTAGCATCAGACCCTGTCAGGGGCTCTTGTGTAGTGGTTCTCGTTGTGCACTGAGAGCCAGAAGAGCTAGATCGTACATGCCAAGCCGTGCCTCCCATCCCCCAAACCAATCCACTCACCAATGGTCACATTCTGTGAAACTCTTATCAACTGCATAGTAGCGGAAAGGACAGAGAACCATTCTCTGGCTTCACTGAAGCTGCAGCAGCAGCCAGAGCAGCAGGAATCAGATTTCCTTGTCACCAGCTTTAAAAAAAAAAATTCTTTGACGACTGTGGTGACATGAGAATACTCCAAACGTCCATGAAACTGGCTCCAAGTTGGTGCCCCTGAAGCCTTTTGTGCCAGCGATTCTGGACGACATCGGTGCTAATAGTCTCCAGGGAGTTGGAATTCTAATATGAAACTTGCTACAACATGCACACACATATAATTGAGACATCTGGTCACCGTATGTTGAAAATATGAATCTTTTAGCCTAGAACTATTCATTTAAATATGGTCTGCACCAAAATATAGTTTTTAGCACAACAATCATAATGCTTTCTTAAAAGACAGTAAATAAAAATGTACAAAAAATATGTGAAAAATAATGGTCTTGCTTCAACAAGCAAACCTTGCCATCAAACCACTAATGAGAATCCATGTTAGATGTGGGGAAAGCTCGTGAGATTATTTTCTTTTTAATTGAATTTATTGAGGTGACACTGATATATAAAATTGTAGGTTTCAGATGCACAATTATATAATATGTTATCTGTATATTGTATTGTGTGTTCCCCACCCCAAGTCAAGTCCCCCTCCTTCCATCACCATTTATCCCCCCTTACTTCTCCCCCACCCCCTTTTCCCTCTGGCCATCACCATATGGTTGTCTGTATCTGAGGTTTTCTTTCTTTCTTTCTTTTTTCTTTCTTTTTTTTTTTTTTTGCTTAAGAATTTATTTTAAAGGCTTTCAAATACTATGGAAAATATATATATTATTCTACACACAAAAAAGAAATAAGTTAATTTAACTCTGCCTGAAGTACCTACTGTGCAACCATCTTGGATCTCTTAAGATTATTTTCTAATGGAAGGTGTGTTTAGCCCATCCTACCTCTAAGAAGTTGACTCAAGGATG
Organism: Desmodus rotundus; assembly: GCF_022682495.2. NCBI lineage: Eukaryota > Metazoa > Chordata > Mammalia > Chiroptera > Phyllostomidae > Desmodus > Desmodus rotundus. The sequence goes on from NC_071400.1 coordinate 81,986,388, forward strand.
AGGTAAAACTTAAGGTAAACAACTCAGGAAGTCTATCCAAATTGCTCAAAGTACTTTGCAGACATGAGCTAATCAGCCTTGTAGATAAGTCTGTGTAATTTGATTCATGTCCACTGTTTCCTTTGAAACTGTCTCAGGGGTGTCAGTTTGTTGAGGGGATGGTATCTGTGAATATCACAGATCCAGGCCCAACCTCAGCGAGTCCTTGGGGAGGGGAGGAGCCTGAGGCGATCCTTGATCCTCCGACTTCTGAGGCCAGACTTCCTGGTTAGAGTCTGACACCTTTCTGCTTCTGCCTCCTGGGGCTTCAAAATGAGAAACCGGCTGTGGGGGAAGGATTGTGGGGGAAAACACCCCAAGGGAAAGGATCCTGGCCGACTGTTCTGTTTCTTTTAAAAACATCCTGAGACCACACACACTGGGGCCGGTTCAGCCATTACCTCCTCTGAACTTGAGAGCTTGTGGGTAACAATAGGAATTCAGTTGAAAGGGGAGGGTTGACTGGCTCTGTCCTCTTGCAACAGCTGCCAATCTATTGTCTTAGTGAAGCAGGGTGCAGCCAAGAGGAGGGCCCCAAGAAGGGATCTGTAATGGGGTCCAGAACTCAAGGTGTCCAGGAAATATTAGAAAAATGTATGTAGGATGTCCTCACCCCCACAAGCCTGAGCCAGGGGGGATGGGACACATGGAACAGGGCCATTCACAGCTGTTTTGGGTAGCAACAGCTTTGCAGCTAACCCCTGGCACGGTCATTTAACATATCTATAACCTTTAACTGGTTTCATGGATGTGTTAAATAGCTGTGGCCATGCTTTGAGTCAAGGGGATGGGAGCGAATTCCACCCAAGATGGGACTGGGAAGCAACTCCCCCTGGTTACAGGGCCTGCGTGAGAGCTTGGAGATGACTGGCTCCATGCCATGGAGCCACACCCGCCCAGACTTACTATGGCAGCCCAGTAAAGCTAGAAGAATACAGGGATGCTGGCACGTGTAACTGATTATAGGAGGAGTTGGAAATGGGCTGCAAAGGAAGATGGGTGCTGGGATTTAAACCTAGGCGCAGCAGCCATAGAGAGAGGACCATGCGGTTCTGAAATGGGGAAGAGGACCACGCGGTTCTGAAGGAGTGAATAGGAGAGGACCATGTGGTTTTGGAGTGCTTCTTTTTGCCATGCAGCTTAGGCAGCAGGAGAGACTTTGCCGGGAAGAAAAGGGGAGAAAGGACTCTTGCTGGTGGGCCATAAGAAGGTGCCACATGGTTTTGGATTAACTGGAGATTGCAGCAGCCACACAGCTGATGGTGCCGGAAGCCTGAATCACAGACTTCTACTTCTTTTCCTGAGACACGGTACCCCGGACTGGGCACAGGGAGAGGGAAGGACTTTGCATCTGTGGGTATTCTAGGGGACTTTAGTATCTTAATGAAGACATTAAGTCATTACTCTAAGTTTGTGTAACTTTTAAATAAATAATTTCTTTCCTTTTCACCAGTCTCTGGCATTGAGAGACGTCTTTCCTCTGGCGGCGGGCATTGCGAACCTAGCAGAGGTGTGTGGAGGGGAACCTCCAGAGACAGAAAGGGGGGATCCTTTTTGTAATAATTTATCGTGAACCACCCCCCACCTGCTCTGTAACATTAGCACTCCACGTTGAGACGATTCCTCCCCCCTGTGCTGGGGGCTATACTGTGGTGCGTTCCCTGCTTCAGGACTGAGGGCCACGTCCTCCCAAATACTGGCAGTGTTGACTGGTGTTGGCTTTTGGCTCACTCGGTCCGTCTCTGGGAATTCCCCTGCACTGAAAGTCACCTGCTCATCCTAAGTTATGCCCCCTTTCTGGGTGCAGCCTGCATTCAACCGCTGGCCGATGAGGGGTCCCAGTTCCCTCACATGAATTTAAGACAACTCTGAAGCACCGTCCCAGTCTAGAGCCCCCCACAGCATTGGCCGAGGGGTCTGCATCACAGTTCATCTCCCTCTACCCAGGCCTGCTGCCTTCAGTGGCCCACAAAGGCGCCTCCCCAAGCAGCTCTGGATGAACTTCCTGTGCACTAATCTCCATCTCACAGCCTGTTTCCGGAGAACTTGACCTAAGACACACTCATTTTAAGTACCAGGCTACTTGGACTTTGGAAGGGTCAGAAAGATAATTTTGCAGGTTTACCTAATTTCTTTTAAATTTTTATTACCTATAATTAAGTCATCTCTGAGAGAAGTACTGACTAGCCTTGCCGCGTGACTCACGGTTACAGCAGACAGGGCCTGATGCCAAACAGAGGTTTAGTTCAGGGTCAGCAATTATGTACCCTCAGCAAGGTCACTAGGTTTCAGGTAGGATACAAAGCGTTGCTCTTGTATTAATTTCTGAGGGAATTACTGTCAAATGAGACTTGAAGAAAGAAGAAGGGAAAGGAAGTGAGACAGATGGATGGACAGATGGATAATAGAGAGATAGAGAGATATGGAGCACCTACAGTATGAGCAATAAGTAATCAACAAAGAGGAAAAAGCGATACGGCCCCTCCCACATGGAACCTACAATCTAGCCAGGGGACAAACACTCTAAAGAAAGTGTGGTAGGTTGTAGTGTGGGAAATGCAGAGTTCCGCGACAGTGCATAATCCTGACAAGCACAGCCCTGAGGCCCGCGAGAGAAGAAAAGAAGTGTCAGTGCGGAACAAAATAAACAAGTAGTGAACAGGGAAGAAGAGGACTTCAGGGATGCTAATCCAGCGAAATAATGGCTTACAAGGCAAAAGAGGGAATTTGCAGGAAGACGTTCTATTCATAATGCTGAAAACCTGGAAACAACCCAAATGCTCAATAAGAGGGGAAGGATAATAATAGAATATTATGAAGTAGTTCAAGTGAAAATAATGATTACATCCATTTGTAGAAATGTGATGTGAGATGATAGTAAATGAGCAAAGCAGAAATGGTGCATGTTCACTGTGTTACACCTATATGAAAACATGTTTTTATAAACAATGCTTTAGAAGGCAAGAACTTAATGTCTCATATCCTCCCCCCTAATCGCCTTGGTTGATTATGTCATCTTTCTGGCCTGATGTTTTTAAAGGTTTTCTTTTTCCTGTTATAAAAGCCTTATATGTACATGCACCAGTCTAGAAATGTCTTTTAAGTCTTTAGAAATACCCAGAAATTACTGCTTTTTATTGCAATAAGAAAAAACGGCAATATCATGCTGTGGAAAGACCAGCAACTTAGACTGTGTGGGTTTTTTACTTGGAGGGAATTGAGCATTTTAAAATGATATAAAGGGTCTACACATTTTAGTAAATCAGATACTTACGACCTTTTTGGAAAGCCTTCTTGACAATATCCATCAATGGTTTTTTTAAAAGTGCATAGTCTTTTGGAACCTAAAAACAAAACAAACAAAATACGGCAAAACAAAACAGACTCATAGAAACAGAGCAAAGGGATGGTTACCAGAAAGGCAGGGGGTGATAGGTGAAAAGTTTACAAGGTGACAGGATTACAGGACTGAGTGGGGTGATAGGTTGGAAGCTAATACAGCCAATATCAGATTGTATATCAACTATCCTTAAATAAAAAATAGATCTAAACTTTTTAAAAAAGTGCATAGTCTTTGATTCAGTACTTCCAATCCGAGGCTATATCTAATGGTGTGGTGGTAAATGTTTAACAGCTGGGTCTCTGGAGGAAAAACCTTGAATTTGCAGTGCTTGCCAATTTTCATAGTGTAAATACTCCTATCGTAGCCAATTTTAAGTTATCAATGTAATATCAAAAGATGTCAGCCCTGGCTGGTGTGGCTCAGTGGCCTGAGCATGGGCCTGCGAACCAAAGGGTCACCCGTTCAATTCCTAGACAGGACACATGCCTGGGTTGCAGGCCAAGTCCCCAGTAGGGGGCACTCAAGAGGCAACCACACATTGATGTTTCTCTCCCTCTCTTTCTCCCTTCCCCTCTCTAAAAATAAATAAATAAAATATATTTTTTAAAAAGATGTGAAAACGTATGTCCACACACAGACTTGTACGAAAATGTTCAGAGGACTATTCATAATAGCCAAAAGTAGAAACAATTCAAATACCCATCAACTAGAGAATGAATAAACAAATTGTGACACATCCATTCAATAGAATACTACTCAGCAATAAAAAGGAATGAGCTATTGAAACATGCAACAACATGGATGAATGTCCACATAATCATGCTGAATGAAAGAAACAGACAAAATAAAAGCATATGCTATATGATTTCATCTATACACTTCTGTGAAATGCAAATTATTGTGACAGAAAGTTGATCAGTAGCTGTTTGGGGATGGGCAAGAGCCAGACAGAGGGATGGCCAAAGGGCGGAAGAAAACTCTTGCAGGTGGTAGCTATGTTCATTATCTTGACTGCACTCATAGTTTCGTGGGTGTACACATATGTCTAAACTCATCAAATAGTACACTATAAATATGTGTAATATATTCTATGTCAATTATACCACAATAAAACTATTTTTTTAAAAAAGCTAATTGGTGTCTTCCATGCTATCCCCTCTGATGTCCTTAAACTTGACCTTCACCCAGCCTGACTTTCAATCGCTGGCATATCTTTGTCAGAAGCCTGCCCCAAGGCTGCCAAAACCCACAATTGCCCTACAAACTGGGTGAAGGTACCTAGGAGTTACATTTCCCACCTTGCCTGCCTCTTTGCTCCCACTCCCTTGGGCGGCCTTTAATGATTGGCAAGTGCAAGGGCCTAGATGCCCAGCTCCCTGGACTCTTGGCCAGGGTATTTCTGAAGTGAATTGTTAATACTGGTGGGATTAAGTTCCAGTTCCTCCCGGTGGTGGCTGGCCTAATAATAAACCCATTGATAGACAGTATTTCTTTCCCTGTATCACTTTTCCACGACCCGTGTCCATGCACCCAAATAAACTACATGCACTCCGATCCTTGGACCAAGGTCAGCTTCTGGGGAGCCTAACTTAGACAGGGTCAAAGCTCTGGTGAGGATCTCCTGCTACAAATGGGAAGAAGACATTGATTTGAAAATCTGAGTTCTAAGGCACTGGCCCTCAAGACCCCTCTGAGTTAAAGGACAGTTTCTAAAGCTAACATCTGGCACAAAAAAAAAAAATCACAAAGATGGACGGGTAATAAAAAAACAAAGCATTAAAGGCAGGACATCATGATCTCTCTTACATTATCAGAAGACAGTACTGGATGAGATGGAGATATTACAAGACGAGGGACCATTGTCTGGGGGTGTCCAACCTTTTGGCGTCTCTGGGCCACACTGGAAGAAGAAGAGTTGTCTTGGGCCACACATTCAATACATTGTGGCATGTAATCACACACAAATCTCATCACGTTTTAAGTACATTTACGATTTTGTGTTGGGCCACGCTCATAGCCATCCTCGGCCGCATGTGGCCCATGGGCCTCGGGTTAGGCACCCCTGGAAAGATTGAGTTTTTGTGTAGTTGTGTTTGGGGGGGAAATTAGCTTCCCAGCTCCTTCACCCTGTTCTAATATCTGCAGCTAACATTTGTTCTCAGCCAGAGACTGTTCCGTGTGCTGGGAACAGGGCATTGAAAAAGACAAATTATTTCACTTAGCATAATGCTCTCCAGGTCATCCATGCTGTTGCAAAGGGTATAAGCTCCTTCTTTCTCTCTGCTGCGTATAATTCCATTGTGTAAATATACCATAGTTTTTGGATCCACTCGTTTGCTGATGGGCACTTCGGTTGCTTCCAGTACTTGGCTATTGTAAATTGTGCTGCTATGAACATTGGGGTGCACAGGGATGGGGAGAAAAGGCATACAACTGTAATTGAATAACAATAAAAAAAATTTTTTTAAAAGAAAAAGACAAATTAACACCTTTGCCATCATAGAACACATACCCTAACAAGGGGAGGCAGATAATAAATAAACACAAAAATATCCAAGCGATAAATTATTTGCAGAGAATTAAAATTGGGTGAGATGGAGGTAAGGACTGATGGTGTAACTGCTTTAGATTGGATACTGTGGTCGATTATTGTTCTGCAAATACCCACCAGGAAGAGAGAGCACTTCCCTCCCCACTGACGCTGGCTGTGTGAATTGGCTCACACAGTGGGGGAAGGGGCAGTGTGTGGGTTCTGAGTTTGGGCCGTAGAAGCCTGAGGATTTTCTTTTGCTCATCTGGGAGGCCATCTGGACCCCAGACTATGATGCAGAGCAGGACTGCCCCCAGCCACCCCACAGGCCTGTGCATATGAGATTAATGCTTGTTGTGTGAAGCCACTGAATTGTCAGGTGGTTTATTATGAAATATTATTATAGCAACAGCTGGCTGATCACCACAGTCAGGGAAGTCTCTCCGAAGGGCTGATATTTCAGCTGAGATCTGAATGATAAGAAGCCAGTCCTGTGATGATTATTCCAGGCAGAGAGAACACCTGACATGGGTAAAAAGACACAAAGGTGGGAATGGGCTCAGCAGGTTCACAGAGTCGAAAGCCAACCTATGAGGCCAGACTATGCAAGGGGCTGCTTGGGAGAGTCTCATGACATGAGACTGAAAAGAATGAAGCAAAGGCCAGCGTATAGTGGGTTTTGTAAACTACACTAAGGTGTTTGGTCTTCACTGTAAGTACAGCAGAAATGCCCCGGAGGATTTCAGCAATGTAGTTACACAATCACATTGATTTTTGAAAGATCACTCTGGCTGCTATGTGGAGAATAGATTACATGGGGGATGCGAATACGTTGCTACTAAATCAGGATGAAATCTCAGGATCTTCCTGAACACAGAGTTCTTGAACTATTAAACAGAGTTAAAATCTATATGCCAACTTAAGGGTAGGTTGTGATAGACACCTAGATAAAATGCAAAAAAAAAATTGCTTGGGTACTATTTCATTTGTGTAAGAAACCACCCCAAAATTGCTGAGGTAATATTTCATTCATGTCAGAAAGCACCCCAAACTTACCGAGTTAAAACAGCGACAATCACGCATTTGTTCACAAATCTGCAATTTGGGCAGAGCTTGATGGAGACAGCGCATTTCTGTTTCATGTGGAATCAGCCGAGGAGAATCCACTGGGGACTGGAGGATCTATTCCCAACCTGACCTCATTCACACAGCTAGCAAGGTGGGGCTAGCTGTTAGCCAGGGGCCTTTGTTGTCTTCCATGTAGGACTCTACATGGCCGCTTGAACTTCTTCACAGCCTGGTTGCTGCGTTCTCACAGTGTGCATTCCAAAGAGACAAGCCCCAATGTGCAAGCGCTCACCCAGCCTCAGTGTGCGGCACACTTGCTAATTTTCCATTGGCCAAAACTAGTCACATGGCCAAACCCAGCGTTAATGTGGGAGGCGACTACATTAGGGCCTGAATACTGGGAGGTATGATCTGTTACCGGTCAACAATATACCAAAGCAAGAGCCAGCTTGCTGCCACTCTCACTCAGGTATCCCTGCTCCAGAGACGCAGTCATGTTCCCACTGCCCACACCCACTGTGCAGCACAGCCTACTGCCACCCTCCTCAGCTATGGACCCCAGGTCTGTGTTGTCGTCACCCTGCCGTAGGATGTTTGGCAGTCCTGGCACTGCCAGCTGGCCAAGCTCCAGCCGGAGCTACACGACCACACTCACACCCACCTACAGCCTGTGCGGTGCAGTGCGCCCCAGCACCAGTGGCAACACCTCCTCATCCTTGGATGGCAGATAGACTGTATACTGTGTGCTCCACGGCCATGCGCTCCTCGGCTGTGCGCCTGTGGAGCACTGTCCTGGGCGTGCAGGACGCCGTAGACTTCTCACTGGCTGACGCCATGAACACCAAGTTCAAGAACACCCGCACCAACGAGAAGGTGGAGCTGCAGGTGCTGAAGGACCTCTTCGCCAACAACACAGGCAAGGTGAGCTTCCTGGAGCAGCAGAATAAGATCCTGCTGACCCAGCTCCAGCAGCTCAAGGGCCAGGACAAGGCGCGCTTACAAGAAGGAGATGCGGGAGCTGCGCTAGCAGGTGGACCGGCTTACCTGTGACAAGGCCCACATCGAGGTGGAGCATGCCTACTGGCTGAGGACATCAAGCGGCCCCGGGAGAAGTTGCAGGAGGAGTTGCTTCAGAGAGAGTAAGCGGAGGGCCTGCTGCAGCCCCTCAGACAAGATGTTGGCAGTGCTTCTTTGGCGCATCTTGACCTTGAGCATAGAGTGGAATCCTTGCAAGAAGAGATTGCCTTTTTGAAGAAACTCCACGATGATGAAATCCAGGAGCTGCAGGCCCAGATTCAGGAACAGCACATCCAAGCCTGACTTCACAGCTTTCCTGTGTGACATACGTCAGCAGTATGAAAGGGTGCCTGCCAAGAACCTTCAGGAGGCTGAGCAATGGTACAAGTCCAAGCTTGCTGACCTCTCTGAGGCTGCTAACTGGAACAATAATGTCCTGCACCAGGCAAACCAGGAGTCAAATGGGTACCGGAGACAGGCACAGTCCTTCACCTGCGACGTGGACATGCTTAAAGGAACCAATGAGTCTCTGGAGTGCCAGATGCATGAAATGGAAGAGAACTTTGCTGTCAAAACTTGCTAACTACCAAGACACTCTTGGCCGCCTGCAGGATGAGATTTAGAGCACTAAGGAAGAAATGCCTTCTCCTTCATGAATACCAAGACTCTCCGAGTGTTAAGATGGCTCTCGACACCGAGATTGCCACCTACAGGAAGCTGCTGGAAGGTGCAGAGAGTGCGATTGCTTTGCCACTTCCCAACTTTTCTTCCCTGAACCCCACTGAGGGAAACCAATCTGGAGTCACCCCCTCTGGTTGACACCCACTCAGAAAGGACACCCCTGATTAAGACAGTGGAAACTACAGAGGGACAGGTTATTGATGAAACTTCTCAGCGTCTCAATGCTCTGGAACAAAAATTGCACACAGTTGGTGCAGCACTATATTACCAACAAGAATAAAAAAAGAAATCTGTATCTTAAAGCAGTGGCCCCCAACATTTGTGGCACCAGGGACCGGTTTCATGGAAGAAAATTTTCCACGGACGGCAGGTGGGGGGGTGAGTTTTAGGCTGATTCAAGTACATTACATTCAAGCTCACCTCCTGCTGTGCAGCCAGTTCCTAACAGGCCAGGACTGCTACCGGTATTGGTCCACAGCCCGGAAGTTGGGAACCCCAGTCTTAAAGAAACAGCTTTCAAGTGTCTTTCTGCAGTTTTTCAGGAGCACAAGATAAATTTGGAATAGGGATAAACTCTAGTTCTTAAGAACCAACACTCTTAAGGAATTGAGAAAGAAGTTTACAGCATAATCTAGTTTACAAAAAAGGTTTCTGCTAGAATAGTTCTTAAAAAGTATTTTTGAATGCCATTAAAACTTTTTGCCAATAAGTCTCTGACCAATTTGTTTCTGCTTCAATAAATCTTTGGAAAACAAAAGAAAAAAAGCCAGACCAAGCCAAACTTTAAGGAAACTTTTAACAGAAACCCACTGATTTAAGGAGACTTGCCCCAGTCTGCAGCCATAGCACCCTAAGCGCCCCCGATATCACCTGACTTAGGAAGCTCTTCCTGTGTGTATGTTACACTTCAACAAAATTTAAGGGAAAAAGAAAAGCTTTTTTTATTTGTTTATATTTAGTATATATGGTTTTTGGCAATATTTTAAGATCATCTTAAAATTTTTATTTCATTTTTTTCACTCACTGCTTTGTAATTTCTATATTTTTCAGTCATTATACTTCTGCACAAAACTGACACGAAAGCATGCAACCTCATTAGAAATAAGAAAATAAGAAAATAAGAAAATAAAAAAATAAAAAAATAAAAAGAGACTTGTTCCAATAGTCAAGGGGTAGTAGGCCGGAGTACTCAGAACAGGTTCATTTTCCAAAATCCCTTCATTTTAAATAACTACATAGACTTCTTTTTAACACCCAGAACACCCAACGTTTGCCGATATATTTTCTGCAGTTATAGAAACATAAAAATGTAAATTCTTAACATGATATAAATGCATAACATGCCATAACAGTGGTTGTTGATTAGAAAGCATGAGGGACAAAAAAAAAAAAAAAGGAAAACACATAATCCCATAATGGTTAACGATATTCCAAGGCAGAATATCATACAATGGTGGGATTTTTTTTCCTTCTTGTCTCAGGCAAGGTTCATATTTCAGTAAGTGCAGATGAGATACCAACCCAGAGCCACTTCAAGCTTGTAATACAATCCTTTATGGCATTAAAAGGGAACATATATTTATTTTGTCGCCTTTCCATCCCTTCTGTCCTCTTTCTGCACACCGACCTCTGCAGTCAGCACGGCTCTGCCCTATCTGATGCAGCTTCTTTCACCTGCCAGAACCATGCTGACACATTGAAGCTGAATAGCAGGTGACGCGTTCCATTTTCAGCACCTGCATGGCCAGGGGTTTGGCTTTAATCTTTCAGGGCATCACGTGTTTCTATGGATTCGAAGTAGACAAAGAGGGAGCTTTTCCATAATTGTACCCTGCCACTGTTGTGACCGTGTGCTGTTAACAAGCGATAAGCAAAGGCTGGCCAACCCCAAGTGGTGACTCAGACCCCAGTGGAGCTCTTACATTCTCCCTTGAAGAAAGTAAATTTGAGACACTTAGGATTGATTTCCTCTAAATCAAGGGAACACAGGGGAGGATGGAGTTTTTCAATATTTCCTGAGGGGGGAAAAATAAAGTAAGAACATATGGGGACAGTGTAGGTTAGATCAGGGATCCTGTAAGTCTGATACCTTGAATTTCTTTTGTATTTTTAAAATCAAACTATCATTTACATACCATGAAAGCCCAGATGTGAAATATATAACTTGATGAGCTTTAACGCCATTGCAACTACCATCTCAATCAAATTATGAGCATTCCCATCATCCTAGAAAGTTCCCTTGCAGCCCCTTCCAGTCAATCCCCCTGCCAGAGGCAACCACTTTCTGACCGTTATTGTCATAGCTTACTTTGGCCAGGTCTTCAACTTTATGTTGAAACGTACTTAAAATGTACAGTATTACATGTGTGCCTTAGGCTCCTTTCACTCAACAAAGTGTCTTGCAGATTCATACGTGTCATTGAGTGTACCGGTGGCTCATTCTTTTTATTGTTGAGTATTATTTAATTTTATGACTATATGACAATTTCCTTATCCATTCACCTGTTGATGGACATTTGGATTATTTCCAGTGTTGGGCTATTATGAATTAACTTACCATGAACATTCTTTTATGGCTTGTTTAATGTGCGCATGTCCTATTTCACATTCAACATACAAGTACCGTTTCTGGATTATAGGACAGGTCCAGATTTCACTTTATAAGAAACTGGCATGCTGTTTCCCAAAGCGGTTGTACCATTTTATCTCCTCACCACATCCTCGCCAATACTTGGCATTTTGCGTTTCGGCCGTTGTAAAGCTCAAATGTTATCTCACTGACAGTACTGAGTTATGACCTTCAAAATCCAGGGAGCCAGGAAGCTGGAAGTGAAGTGTCAGCCTAAACCGTTCCCATTCAACCTGGATGTGGGTCCAGATCTGCGCCCACACTCACCTGCCGCTCACTCTGGGTCACCATGGACTTGACATTTCAGAAACAAAAGAGGCTTTGTGGAAAGCCGAGATCGTACCATATTCAGTAGAACTGAGATAGCTTCCATCTTTAACTCCCTCTTCTCCCACAAACCTCCACACAAAAGTCAACCAAATCTGTGATGTGTAACTGACAAATCCCCGGATAGAACCTGACTGAAATCTGTTTCAGAGTATTACTTATAACACCAAACACCAAGTTCAAATTCACTGCAAAAATTAAACCCATGGGCCTATTACCGCAGGAAAAGCTAAAACATAATTTGGAAACCCCAAAAGACTGTGATCCTCAAACTACAGTCATTCACCAAGTCTCACCAGCCAGTGCTCTTGCGGCCTCATCTATAAAATGGGGTACCAAATCTGAGGGTCAGAGGTATTTGATGAGAACTGATTAAGTGTGAAAAATACCCAAACTTCCTTGGAAAAGGATACCCTAGAAAATACAAGCTCTTTTTTTTACTTCCAAACTATGCTTTGATTGACGCTTAAAGGAGAATAAAAATAACAATAAAAAATCAAAGACAAGAGCCCACTGCTTTGCTCTTCTCTATTTTCTATTTTGTCCTTTTCACCCAACTATTTCTGGAGCCCACGGCTAATAATAAATGATGCCCATTGACTAACCTTCTTCACTCCCCCCGAGCGAGGACACAGAGCAACTCTATTTAGGATAACATCTCCTTTGCAGAATACATCCCAAAGCTTCCTGGAGTTAAATAATAAGTAATGGAAGAGAGATAGCAGGAGAGAAATTAAGAGGTGAAGAAAGAGGCACAGCACGCTTTCTTCAGCTGAGATTTGACAAGCCTGGGTAACCAGAGCCGCTGTACACAGCACACCGGGGAGAGAAGAGCCACGCTTCACGGATGTTGCTGTCGTAGCACACTGCGAAAGTTCTTCTCGGCTGAGCAGACGATGCTACAGGAGCACAGCCCACCTACCTAACCCTGTGCACACAGAAGCAGCCACGATCCGCCAGCTACCTGTCCCCAGAATTCACTACACTTCCAGGATGCAAGTTGTGAGAGCTGTGGACACAGTTCTACAGGCCCAGTGGGCCCGCGACCTTCGCACTGGAGAACTTAGGAAGAGAAACATGGAAATCATTCGGAGTGTTCCCTAAATACTTTCAGCTCTCCACCTTCCAGGCACACAGTGAGGAGGCATTTCTCTGTCCCCTTTGAAGGCAGAGCACATCATTTTCTTTGGCCAATGCAAGGAAGCAGAAGTGACACGTCACTTCCCAGTGGAAGCTTCAAGAGCCAGTGTGCAATTTGCCGTGTTTCTGTCCCACTGCTCTGGTGACCATCGCAGGATAATGAGGCCTCTATCAGTCTGGATCCCTGGGCGGCATTCATGAATGGGGCGTCTTCTGGATGCACAAGGGACAGCTGGTATAAGCAAGACCCTGTGCTGTCATGACCCCAAGAGTAGGTATCTCCTCTAATTTGTTTCTAACTTGCTTCACTGGCCCTGAGCAAGAATTAAGCTCTTCTTGTGTTAAGACACTGAGATTTGGCGGAAGGGGGGTATTTGTCAGTGCAGCACTCTGTAGCCTGTTCTGACTGGTGAGACATGCCTGTCTGGGAGTGGGAAGAGGAGCACAGACAAACTCCAGTCTCGCGCCTGAGCTTTCCACAATGCAGACGCTCCAACTCTAGAATCACTTTCATTTTTATTCATAAGGAAGCCATGACATCTGGGAAAATAAAATCATACTAAGCAATCAAATTCAGTGAATTGACAGGTATTCCTGTAGGTGAGGGCATGGCCAGAAGAATAAAAAATGAGCAAGTTAACAAGATGACCGGGGATTGTCCCAGGGTAAGGTGATCGTATACAAATGGCAAGTAAAAAGGGAATCAGGCTGGTCAAGATTTGGACCAAATACCCACTCTGCTCTTCTCAGGGCCCATTAAAAGTAGTAAAATTCTGCCTTGGCTGGTGTGGCTCAGTGGACTGAGCATGGGCCTATGAACCAAAGGGTCACCAGTTCGATTCCTAGTCAGGGCACATGCCTGGGTTGCAGGCCAGGTCCCTATTAGGGGGCACTTGAGAGGCAACCACACATGGATGTTTCTCTCCCTCTCTTTCTCCTTCCCTTTCCCTCTCTCTAAAAAATAAATAAATAAAATCTTTAAAATTTTTTTAAATTAAAAAAGTAAAATTCCATTTATAACATTCACACAGATCTGCCACAAATTTACCTGCTGGGGTCAAATCAAGCAGTCTGTGTACATAGCCTGTAATACTCTTTATTGCTGTAGATACCAGCTTAAGAGTATTCCATTTGTCTTCAAAATAATTACCTCACTGAGCGCCATGTGGTCCAAAGTTGGATTCTTTGGACTCGCAGAACCGTGATGAGCTTTCAGACCTTTTCTAGAAAATCAAACTAACTTCCCCTTGCTGCAAACCTTTAGATACCACCTATATTTAGGATGATTGGCATATCCCGCAGCCTTAGGCTGGAAGATTGCTCAGGTGCTTGGAGAGTGGGCCCTAATAAAGCCAAGACTGAGCTCAAGCCCAGGTGGGCCAGTTAGCTTCACACAGAGAAAATCCTTCACAGCCACAAACTACACCCACCTTTGTGCTCTCGAGACAAATCCTGTCAAATTAGCGGCAAAGGAGCGTGGATGAGCATGTTGATCGCTCTCCACAACCCATTATTGCTAATGGAAAAATAAATCCTAACACTCTTCTTATTGGTTACATGCTCTCTCCAGGGTCCCGCCGACTAACACGCTATCTTTCAGACATGCTCTTGGCAAAAATATTACTGCTTTCTAACTGAATAAGTACCCACAAAGGAGCTTCACTTCGGCACAGGTCCCAAAGACCTTTTTTTTTTTTTTTAACTGTTACGTCAATGGGGCCCTTTCTCCCGAGTTCTGAACCCAGTAAGCACTGTCCTGCATGGCCCCATCTGTTGCACGTCCCAGAGCTCACACAGTTCAATGAAAACCCAGGCCATTACCTCCTCCCCACCTGCTTGGCCTCCTGCATTGCCAGCCTCGAGAGTGGTGAATCGGAGCCTGAAATTTGGGACTCCTAGATTCCTCTCTTTCCCTCATTACCCACCCCCATCTTCAAAGCCTATTGACTTTCTACCTCGATAGTAGTTGCACCCCACCCTTCCTCTCCATTTCCCTTACCCCCGCCCCGCTCCATGCCTCCTCTTCTCGCCCTGGATAGTTATAGAAGTCTCTTGGATGTTCTTCTCTGCAGTCTTATGTCCCACTAGTCTACCTCTCACTCGGGCCAGAGTCATATGTCAGAGGCAAAAATCTGATTTTGACACTCCCCCGTTTTCAAAAGTCCCAAGTGCCCCACTGGGGAGAGAATAAATCCCAGAGCTGGGCTCCTGGACTTTCACATTTCTCTGGGAATACCTAGATGTAGGGAACATGGAGTCAGTCAGGCTCCCTCTCCCAGATTGTCTGGGTGACTGTGCCCTTGGCAGTGTTCATGTGGCTTTGAGGAAGGGCCTGCAGATGTAGGATGAAGCTGTGTTATATAACTGAAGGTCAGTATTTGTGTGCGCTTAGGGAGTCGGGACTTCCCTCGGCACAACATGTGGCTTGCGGTGTGCGTGGATCGCCCCACCCCGGAATAAGGCATGTCAGACATCCCAATGGCTCCGTGAATTTTCTTCCGTCTGCCCGAATCCTGTGTGAACCTGCCAGGCCCTGAATGGCTGCAGGACACTAGAGCTCCCCCTTGCATTCGCACATCATCCATCACAAACTGCTTGTACTTTTCTGTTCCTGCCGCACAGGTTCACACCTCCGTGCTTTTGCTCATGTGGGGTCACTAACTGACCTTCAAGTTCTGCCTGGGGAATTTCTACTCCTCATCCCCTTCATCCCTGCCCTTCCTTTGTGGACCTGTTGCACTGGTAAAATTTTGTGACCCTGTGTTTTGGTCACCCACTGCTTCAAATCAACTCCTTCTCCTGCAAAGCATAATGGTTTCAGACGACCACCATTTTATTACCGGTCACAATTCTGTGGGGGAGCTGCTTCAGCTCAGTGGTTATTCTGCTCCTTGTGAGGTCAGCTGGGGCTGCGGTCATCTGGAATATCTCAAATGGCTCCCCCCGCGCGGCTGGCAGTTGGTGTTGGCTATTGTCTGGGAACTCAGCCTCTTTTCATGTCCTTCTTGTGCTTTGCTTTTCTCACAGCACGGTGGCTGGATTCAGAGGGGCAATTACAAGAGTGAAGTTTCTGAGTGGAAGGAAGAAAATTTCCAGCTGCTTCAGTGGCGAGGATGGGTCTGGCAGTCCCAACCAGTCGGAAAGAGGGCCATTGCCCCAGCCTGAGGGGAGGCGGCCGGCCTCCAGGACCTCCTACCTAGCCTGAGGCAGTGGGGGGTGGGGAGCGGTGAGGGGGGTGGGCAATGTTGCAGCCTGAGCATGCAAACCTACCAAACTCTCAGTCTCCAGCCCCAGGGGAAGTCACAACCATAGCCTGAGGAGCCATATTCCTGTTCTCCTGGGATGCAAGGCAAATTTCTACAAACCAAGATCCCAGAACTTCTCTGTGGGACGCTGCCCAGCCCCACGTGGGGAAGAGCGCGCGCAGTCATTGCCCAGTTCTAACTTGGTAGAGGCATTCGTCGCAAGCCAGGTGGACTCCCAGGGCCCCTGGGACACAGGGGATGGGTCCACGGCAGCTCCGGGGCATCTTTTGCAGCCGGCCATCTCCTTCCCCTTCCCAAGGGGCTTTTGCACGCGAGGCAAGGCAGGCCGCTTCACACGGAGTGACAAGGGCCGGGTAAAGAGTTCGTCGCGCGCGCGGAGTGGAGGCTGGAGCCGCGCGGCAGCGGCACTGTCCCACCGCGGCCCCAGTGTGCCCTGGTAGGGGCAGCGGCACGAGGGAGCTGGCGTGCGAGAGGCACACGAGAGGTGATGGGAGAGGCACACAGGGCTTTCCCCCGAAGGCGAGTGTGTGCAGCAAGCGTCTGGCGCACAACTTCCGTGGCTCACTCCGTGGGGCATCTGCGCGCGGCTTCCTGACCCAGAGTGGGGCAGGCCAGGCCGCGTGAAGGCCACGGATGAGCAGCATCTGTTGGACACCAGGCCTGGAGCCCGGTCTTACACTGGGTCTCTGTGGCAGGATGGGGCTGGCTGGATATCTGTCCCCACCTGAGTCGGAGCTGCCATCCATTGAGCTGGCCATGGACAGCAACCATTACTGTCACGCGAACAAGTGTCCTGGCAGTCACTGTGACCCCCGAAAGGAACAGGCCTGTCGCCAGCTCTATGTGGCCTCTGCCATCTGCCTGATTTTCATGATTGGAGAAACTATTTGGATGGTACCTAGCACAGAGCTTGGCAGACATGACCGATGCAGCCCATCCACTCACTGGCTTTGCCAGCACGCTCATCAGCCTTTTCTCTCTCTGGATGTCCTCCCGCCAGCCACCAATACCATGAAGTTTGCCTGGCAGCGAGCTGAGATCCTGGGAGCCCTGCTCTCTGTGCTGTCCATCTGGGTCATGACTGGGGTACTAGGGTACCTGGCAGTGGAGCAGCTGATCTCTGGGGACTCTGAGATAGAGGGGAGGACCATGCTGATAACAGCGGGCTACGCTGTGGCCATGAACATCATAATGGGGTTGACTCTTCACCAGTCTGGCTACGGGCATAGCCCTGACACCGGCCAGCAGCAGGGGAACCCCAGTGTCTGAGCTGCCTTTATCCACATGATAGGGGACTTGCTACAGAGCTTGGATATCCTGGTGGTGGCTTAAATTTCAAGCCATAGTACAAGTATGTGGACCCCAACTGCACCTTCTTCCTCTTTTCCATCCTGGGCCTGGGGACAACCTTGACCATCTTGAGAGATGTGATCCTGGTGTCAATGGAAGGGACACCCAAGAGCATGGACTTCATGGCTGTTCGGGATCTGCTGCCATCAGTGGAAGGGGTGGAAGCCTTGCACAGCCTACATATCTGGGCACTGCCTGTGGTTCAGCCTGTGCTGTCTGTCCACATCGCCATCGCTCAGAATGCAGATGCCTAGGCTGTGCTGAATGCAGCCAGCCCCTGCCTACAGGGGAAGTTCCACTTCCACACCATAACCATCCAGATCGAGGACAACTCTGAGGACATGAAGGACTGTCAGGAATGCCAGGGCCCCTCGGACTGACTGCCTGGCCAGGTGCCAACTGGAGCATGGACAGGACCTGCAAATGGCAGGGCCGAGGGTCCCTCAAGCCCATCCAGGACTCTGTTTACCTTGGCTGTTCAAACTAGATTCCTCTCTTGATCTCAGCTCCATGTTCAGTGTGGAGGAGCCCTGCCCTCTGCAGGAACAAGGCTCTTCCCCTGCCTCTCCCATCTGACTACGGCCAGCCCCACAATGGGAACTCAACCAGTGTAAAGCTAGTACAACCCAATGACTCCAGCTCCTGGGTCAGTTCCTGTCGGGCCTGGGTTTGGGCCTAATCCTCAGCCAGTGCTGTCCTACCACCAGCCTCAGGGAAAGGCAGTGAGGCACACTGAGGGGTGCTGGAGGGGAGCCTAGCTTCAACGTCCCCTGCCCACATGCCTCATTTCCTTTTTCCAATCTGTCTGGCCTTTGCCTTATGGATCTGTAAAGAAGCCTGCAGACAGAGCCCCCTCCCTCTTCTGCTGTTAACAATGATCTGATTTAAGGAGGCCACGGGGTTTGAGGAGCTGCGACACAGGTTAGTGAGCCAGGGCAGGTGGAATAGGGAAACTGAGACAGAGTTAAACGGCTAGGCCATTTACAGCCATCTAGTAAACCACAAAATCCTATCCTCCCCAGCCAACAATGGGTAAGAGTAAATGGTTTACACTTCTCCCCAACCAGAGAGGAAATACGTAGCTTAAATCACCCTACTCAGGGAGATAGATAATAAGCATCCAATTAGTGCCATTTGTGCCAACCATACCCACAGACGGATGAAGTCAAAGGGAATCAATCTCATTTTGGTGCATCAGCATAAAGCTGGTGAATATCTATTAAGATCCTCCCCTAAGATCTCCCCTAAACTCCCAGCCTTTAAAGCCCTCAAGAAGGCCCTGGCCCCGTGGCTCAGTTGGTTGGGGTGTTGTCCTGTACACCAAAAGTTTGGGGGCTTGATTCCCAGTCAGAGCACATACCTAAATTGTGGGTTTGATCCAACTGATGTTTCTCTTTCATATAGATGTCTCTCTCTCCCTTCTTTTCTCTCTCAAATCAATAAACATATTTTTTAAATTAAAAAAAAAAACTCTGAAGATGAAGAACCAGTGTGCCTATGCCTTTCCCTTCCCCTTCTTCTCCACCTCTGCCTGAGGTGCATTGCCTCTGCCTTTCTCCTAAGCTGCAAGGGCCCTTCTACCTCTGTAACTTTCTAAATACATTTTCTCCTACAATTTGAAAAAAGAAAGAAAGAAAATTTCCCACCCATCTTCTTGGAAGTCTCAGAATGCCGCTTCCATCACACTCTATTGGTCAAGGCAGTCACTGGCCGGGAAAAAATAAGTGCCAACTCTACAGATGAGGAGCAGCACGCTCAGATAGGGAGGGGAGGGGCTGTTGGGGCAGTCTTTGGAGACTAGCTGCCATACCCTGGCTTGGTAGTTTCTTTGGTTTGTGTTCAGTCTATCCCTAAAATTCTGAAAGCCTCCTGAGGATAGCCACTACACTGAATCACGTACTTGCCCACAGTTCTTAGTACAGATCCTAGAACATGGTACTTAGGTGATTAACACATGTTTGCTGACTCTAGCAATCCAATTAAATCAGATGAAATCTGACCAAAGTTTTTGAGCTCCTATTTTGTGCTACTCTATTTAAAAAAAAAAAGACTATTTATTTTTAGAGAGGGAAAGAAACATGAATGTGTGGTTGCCTCTCATGTACCCCTACTGGAGACTGGGCCCACAACCCAGGCATGTGCCCTAGACTGGGAATTGAACTGACAATGCTTTGGTTCACAGGCCAGCACCCAATCCACCAAGCCACACCAGCCAAGGCTACATAATTTTTTTAAAAAAAATAACTAGGAGAGTACCGTGGCCAGTGTGGCTTCATGGGTTGTGTCGTCCCATGCACCGAAGGGTGGTAGGTTCGATTCCCGGCCAGGGCACATACCTCAGCCAGGCTGTCTGCAGGAGGAAGCCAATTGATGTTTCTCTCTCACATCAATGTTTCTCTCTCTCTCTCTCTCTCTCTCTCTCTCTCTCTCTCTCTCTCTCTCTCTCTCCACCCCCCCTTCCTCTCAATCTAAAAGCAACGGGGAAAAAATGTCCTCAGGTAAGGATAGGAAAAAAACTCGGAGAAGTGGATAAAACGTGCATGGCAGAGGTTATATTTCTCATTGAATATCACATGTTTTTGCCTACATCTCCCAGCTTCTGTTGAAGTTACTTTGGGCTGAAGTGCCATGACTTCTTGTCCAAGGCAATAAGGAGGTCTCCAGGCTTCTTCTTTCCCTTCTGTGCAGTTGGAAGGGAAACATTCTCAGATGATAAGACTGCAGGATGGAATTGAACCTGCATCAATAAGTTAACCACTGGTGAAGAGCCATGGAAGAGAGTCACCTCCCCTGCTTTGGACTGTGAAGTGAGCAAGAAATATATCTTGTCTTCAGCCATTGAGGTCTTTAGGTTTTGTAATTAGGTTTTACTAATGTAGCATAGCTTACTGTGTCCTATTTCACCGAGTGTTCTCTAGGAAGGAATTGAATGTCACATCCTAAAAAGTATTTATCCTCTATTTAGGAAAGGGAACCAGCAGATGAACTTTTAAAATACACTTTTGGCTATCTGCAATTGAGGGTTATGCTCTTCTGCGTAGGTGCAAATAATTAAGAGATGTCTAATCAGATAGTTAGCATCCACAATCCCTTATCCACACGGAGTGGACTCACATATGCAGTGCTGTGCAGAACAGTCTGCGAAAACTGAAATCCTGGGCACTACAAGATGAGCACAGGAGCACAAAAGCTGCTGTGAAATAAACAGGTAATCCTCAAACCTTATGAAGTCAACATCTTCCCTAGCCAGACTTTTTAATGGGGCTCCTAACAAACAGAAAATGACTCTCCCTGCTTCCGCTTTCGCGCTCCTCTTTCTCACGGGCCTGCCAATTCGATGAGAGGTAACCAAGGAGTCCCCCACCTAAGGAAACAAGGGAGCCAGGGGCCAGAGAAATTCCCCAGGCTAGACACCTGGACCCTGAACCTTGGCTGGTAGCTCCACTTCAGCCATTATTCTGTTGCCTGAGACTGTCCTAGATGAGGTACTTTATTTCTTCTATCAGCTCCATTTCTTCTCTGGCCTGAAGGGATGCACAGCTGCATACTAGTTTCTGGGTCCTCATGAATTTCTTAGGCTGTGCATTAGACTTGAGCCAAAGAACTTCTGTTCTTTGGAGTCTGTTCCTCTGCAGTGAGGAGTGTTTGCAGAAGGTCTATCTGAGAATGGTCTTAACCACACTCAGGGAGCAAAATCTATAAAATAGAAATAGATTTGCGTCTTAATTTTCTGCCGTGATGAGAGGAAAGCAAGACAATACATACCCCAGCCTCACTCTCCCCTGCCCTCACACGTCCTGCCAGTGCCTTCCATTGGCTGAACCCAACCAGAAGCAGAGCACGCAGAGGCCGGCGGATGCGGTCAATAGAGGTCAGCCTCCAGGGCTAAGAGTAAGATGAAGAAGGACAGAGAACAGTACTGGAGAGGCAAATGGAGGATATCCGGCACACTGGATAACACTGAAAGGTTGCAAGTTTAAAGAAAACTTATATTTAACTGAACTATACTATCAGTCATCAACTTACACACATTAATATATACAATGGACATGTTCAAGTTTAGAGGCCTTGTCTTCGGCCCTCAAGGTAGTGATGCTCTTTTACACCCTCAAATCAGAACACAGAGGAAGTGGAGATGGGAAGGGGTATTCTCCTTCTCAGAATACAATGCGTGTGGATGTTCGATGTGTCTCTTTAGCACCTAATGAAACAGGAACCAGCACAAAACTTTCCTGTGGCCTTTGTGCTAAAAAGATGCCTGCTGGTGGAGCCAACCAGAATGCACTAGAGCTTCCTTACTTCTGATCACCGGCTGGAAGGTAGGACCCATGGCCCAGTCCTGAATACCCCACACCCTCAGTATTTGTGGGTCCCCACAGCCCTTTCAGTGGTATGGGGACTCAGGGAACACAAAAGTGCTGACGAAGGGGTCCTTCTCCTGGTTCTAAAAGCTTGTGTTTCTATCTCCTTCCAGGGTCCATTTTACCAAGATGGAGCATCTCAGCCTCTCAGATTGCCCTGTGAGTCTGTTAGTCCTCCACTCTTCAAATTGCTGTTGACTACTTTCCCCACCTGGAAGCTCTCACCATTTCCCTTGTTCTCAGCTACTTCTGGTTTTCTATGGGTCTTCACTGGTCACTCCTAGTTCTCTGTCCTCTCTGACATGCACTGCACCAGCCTCAGCCCCACGGTGGCTACAGTGTTCTGCTGATAGGGTCCCTCCTGTGGCCTGCTCTCTAGATGCCCCCTTCCTCCGCTGGTTTGCATTGGTTCCCTGCTTTCCCAGGGTACCTCCTTCCTCCTTCTCCTCAGAGATGCTATCCTTCCAGTCCCTTCCGGTCAGGAATTCTATGCCTTTACTTTCCACATACTTTTCTGGAATCACATCTCTGGTGAACAGCCCATAAACGTGTGCGATGCACTAAGCCGACTCCTGTGGGGTTCGAGTATGTTTCCAGTGGGGCTGGGATGAGACTAAGGAATGGTAGAGGATTATTAAAGATAAATAAAGTAAAATCATGACTATCATGTAAAAATAAAATAAATGCATGTCAAAGATTTTAGTTCACTCAGTAATTAATGAGGAAACCAGTGAGACATCACAAATGGTTCAAAGAAAATTTCTAAGAGCCAGGCATTGAGAAATGTGGAGATGGATGCACGGATAGATGTAAAATGAGTCCAAAAAAAAGTTGCATTCCACCAGACACAATTCATTTGCATTCCTGTGGACAAGAATCATTTGCATTATTAGTTTTCCACAAATTACAGAGTTATACAATAATAAAATCAATGAAGGCTGCTCTAAAAATGACACCCAGTAAACTTTTTCTTTGCCAGATATAAAGTCTTTCACCATTTTGCCTGATGGGAGGAGGAAGGCTTCTTCTCTTCCCCATAGAAACCCACATCTATTGTAACTGTTGGAAACACTGTTGAGGAGGTAGGAACAGGAATCTGTGCTTGTGGAGACCAATGAGTACATGTTCTCCTTACCTCCAAATCTCAACAAATGCTACAGATGCAATGTTTGCTTTCCTCCCCCCACCCCAATTCATATGTTGCAACCCTAACTCCCAATATGATGGTATTTGGAAGTGAGGCTTTTGGGGAGTGATTAAGTCATGAGAGGAGAGCCTCCATGAATGGGATTAGTGTCCTCATAAAAGAGACTCTGGAGAGTTCCCTTTCCCCTTTAAGGCCATGTAAGGACACAGCAAGAATGTCCATCTGCAACGCAGAAAAGCATTCTTCCCAGAACCCAACCATGCTGGAATCCTGATTTGGGCTTCCAGCCTGCAGAACTATGAGAAATAAATTTCTGTTATTTATAAGCCACTCAGTCTGTGGTACTTTGTTTAGCGGCTTGAATGGACTAATACAACTGAGGATGGAAGAGTCCTTCCTTTCAGAGCATTGTCACTCAGAGTGTAGTCTGCCATCACCCAAGAGCTTGTTCAGAAATTTAGATTTTTGACATCAGTCTAAACCAGAACCTATATTTTAAGAGGTCCTAGACATCTCACGTTTATGGATCAAAGGACTTAATATTGTTAGCATATCAATACTCCCGCAAATTACCGACAGTTTCAATGCAATCGCTATGAATATCCCAGCTACCTTTTTTGGAAGAACTTTGAAACTTATCCTAAAATTCATATAGAAATAAAAGAGACCCAGAAGAGCCAAAACAATCTTGAAAAAAGAAGAATAAAGTTGGATGACTCCTACTTCCCTATTTCAAATCTTACTGCAAAGCTATAGTAATCAAGACAGTGTTGGACTAGCATAGATATATGGATTTAGATATATAGATTTACAAAGTAGAATTGGGAGTGCAGAAATAAACCAATATATCTATGGTCAATTGATTTTCAACAAATGTGCCAAGACCATCCAATGGAGAAAGAATAGCCTTCTCAATAAATGGTGCTGGAATAACTGGAGATCCACATGCCAAAGAATGAAGTTGTATCCTTAACTCTCATCATATATAAAAATTAACTCAAAATCACTCAGAGACCTAAATGTACCCAAATGTAAGAGCTAAAACTATAAAATTCTTAGTAGAAAACTGAGGTGTAAATCTTTGACCTTGAAGCAAGCAAGTTTCTTGAATATGATATCAAAACATCAAGTGATGAAATAAAAAATTGATAAGTTCAACTTTTAATCATAATTAAGAACTTCTGTGCTTCAAGGACACTATTAACAAAGTGAGAAGACAACCACAGACTTGGGGAAAGTATTTGAAAATCATAGGTCAGATAAAGCCCTTGTATCCAGAACATATGCAACAACTCTTAGAACTCAACAATAAAAAGACAGACAATTGCACTTAAAAATGGGCAAAGGATTTGAATAGACATTTCTCCGAAGAAGACATACACATGGCCAATAAGCACATACAAAGATGTTCAACATCACTAGTCATTAGAGAAATGCAAATCAAAACCATAATGTGATACCACCTTACATGCACTTAAGGTGACTAAAAACATAAAAAAAATAAAGCAAAAAACAGACAGTAGCCATGTTGGAACACTAACATGTGGCTGGTGGGGGTGTGAAATGGTGGGGGTGTGAAATGGTGGGGGTGTGAAATGGTGCAGCTGCTTTGGAAAATGTTATGGCAGTTCCTGAAAATATTAGACAGAGTTATCATACGACCCAGCCATTCCATTCCTAGGTACATACCAAAGAAAACTGAAAACCTATGTCTATAGAAAAACCTACAACACAAGTGTTTACAGCCATATTGTTCATAAAGCCACAAAATATCCCCAATGTCCAACTTATGAAAGAATAAATAAAATAAAATAATTGATAAAATAAAATAACTGATGAATAAACTGATGAAAGAATAAATAAAATGTGGTATACTCATGAAATGAAATACTATTGAGCAACAAAAAGGGTAATATTAAAAACATGATGTTAAGTAAAGTCGGACACAAAAGGCCACATATGATATGACTCTACCTATTTGAAATGTTCAGAACAGGCAAATCTACAGAGACAAAATGTAGATCAATGGTTGCCCCGCCTGAGGGGAGGCAGATTGAGGATTGACTGCTAATGGGTAGGAAACTGCATTTTCAAGTGGTGACTTGAAATAAGATTTTACTTATTTATTTATTTTTAGAGAGGGGAAGGGGGGGAGAAAGGGGAAGAGAAACATTCATACGTGGTTGTGTCTCGCGCGCCCCCTACTGGGGCCTGGCCCGCAACGCAGGCATTTGCCCTAGACTGGGAATCTAACCGGCGACGGTTGGATTCCCAGGGTGGCTCTCAGCCCACTGAGCCACACCAGCCAGGGGGCATAAGTGTTCTGCAATGAGACTATGGTGGTGTACAACTCCAAGAAAATACTAAAAACCATGGAAACTTTCACTTGCAAAAGGTGAATTTTATAGTACATAAATCATATCTCAACAGCTGGGTTTTTTTTTTTTTTTACGGTCGCAAGACACTCTCGCGCAGAGTTGCCCAGGTTACAAACGTCATACAGGGTCACGTGGTACATAGAACACTGCGCGTTACCACGCCCTCAAACGCAGCTTTTAACAGACTCTTATCTCTCGTCCGATCTCAGAGCCTTTCGGCTTGCCAGCTGAGAGCTAACTCGAGTTGCCGGTCTTCGACCACCTTAGTCGCTCAACCTGGGGTCACTGCAACTACCCCGTCGCCGCCGCCGCCGCCGGGGCACCAGCGGCGGCGTGGCCCGCAGCTCCCGCCGTCGTGCTGCCTTGGCCTCAATGGCCGCCACAGCTGAGCCACCAGCCGCGAGGGTCGCATCGCCTGAGCCTGAGCCTGAGCCTGAGCCTGAGCCACCAGCCGCAAGGGTCGCATCGCCTGAGCCTGAGCCTGAGCCTGAGCCTGAGCCTGAGCCACCAGCCGCGAGGGTCGCATCGCCTGAGCCTGAGCCGGAGCCACCAGCCGCTACGGTCTCATCGCCTGAGCCTGACCCACCTGCGGTAGTGATCGCCTCGCCTGCACCTGAGCCTCAAGCCGTATCACCCACACCCGGGCCTTCAGCCACCGCGACCGCTTCGCCCGCGCTTGGGCCTCCACCCACGATGATGACATCGCTGTGGGAGCTGCAGCAGAGCTACCTCGTCAACTGCCAGGTCGGCCTCAACAACCAGATCAACTTGCAGCTCTCCACCGCTTACGTGTACAGGTCGGTGGCCTCTTATTTCGATGGCAGCAATGTGACCTTGAGTGAAGTCACCCAGTTCTTCCAGGGGCAGTCCACTCAGCAGATGTGGCTGCACAACCAGCATGGGGGCCTCACCCAGCAGCCCGACCTCAACAACCCAGTCGGAAACAACTCATCCAGCACCCCGATGGCCGAGCCGTGTGCCCTGTGCCTGGCGATGAGCATCAACCAAACCCTGCTCAACTTACAGCAGCCAGCCATGGAAAACAACAACGTCGGCCAGTCCAGTGTCCTGCAAGAGCAGCTGACATCCACCCAACAGGCTGGAGACCATCCCACCTTCTCGTACAGGCAGGAGCAACCAGAAGCCACCCGGGCAGAAAGCCTCCAGGACAAGCTCTCCCAAGGCGACCAAAAGAACTGAGCCTGGACTGCCTTCCCCATAGCCACGGGGTGACTTCCCTGTTACCCGTGGCAAATGCATATAGCAGTATTGCCCTTATAGCTTTATTATCTTGCAATAAAATTATTGGTTCCTAAATAAATAAAGGTTTCTTGTTGATCGGTGTCTGCAAAACCCTCACCTTTTAAGATTTAAAACAAGTATCCATGACTTTCTCTACCCACCCATGCCCCAATCACATGCACCTCAGGATCTCCAAGGATGGAGGGGGTATTCCCTGGGACCCTGGAAGGAGGGAGGGGTATTCCCTGCACCCTGGGTGGAGGGAGGGGCTATCCCTGGGACCCTGCATGGAGGGAGGGGGTATCCCTGGGACCCTGGATGGAGGAAGAGGGTATTCCCTGGACCCTGGGTGGAGGGAGGGGCTGTCCCTGGGACCCTGCATGGAGGGAGGGGGTATCCCTGGGACCCTGGATGGAGGAAGAGGGTATTCCCTGGACCCTGGGTGGAGGGAGGGGCTGTCCCTGGGACCCTGCATGGAGGGAGGGGGTATCCCTGGGACCCTGGATGGAGGGAGGGGTATTCCCTGGACCCTGAAAAACACAAAAATCAATCTCCCCCTTATGAACCATGTGGCATATGGGGGTGGGGTAAGGTGGATGATCTGGGGTCCTGGTGAATATGGGTACATGTGCATAGTAAAAGTATTTTTTAAATGGTCTAGAATTTATAATAATTGCCTCTGGGGAAGAAGTGAAGGGAATAGGATTTAGGAAGGATTTAATAAAGGGGGAGAGGGGGTGTTCAGCTTTACCAGAAATGTCTTAGTTTATCCAGCTACACATATGTTAGTGTATGTTGATTCAGAGTAGTGAGCTGCGGGTCCTGGAAGCCAGCATGGCAGAGTACCTGTTTGACAAGCTCACCCTGGGCGACAGTGATAATAGGGAATGAGCCTTGGGCTGCCTTCCGCATAGGTACAGGGTTGATAAACTAAAATAGTAACAATGGCACGTTGTGAGTCCAAGTCCTTGTATTTACATTATCATATTTTTTATTTAATAATTTTATTGTATTTTTTTCCATTACCATTCGTATTTTGTTTTTATAAGAATCTCAGGAAGGAAAAAGGGTAGGTGCAATGACCATGAGAAACTGGTCTTTACCAGTGAGAAAAAAAAGGAGGCCACACAGGGAAGAAGTTATGGAATGCAGACAGGAATGTAGATCTTCTGATGCCACATTCCATTTTTTCCCCAATTAGCTCACAGGTATATCAATGGATTAAGCAAGGTAGGGTGGGTAGACTGGG
Source organism: Desmodus rotundus (assembly GCF_022682495.2). Taxonomy (NCBI): domain Eukaryota; kingdom Metazoa; phylum Chordata; class Mammalia; order Chiroptera; family Phyllostomidae; genus Desmodus; species Desmodus rotundus. Next base: position 82,014,155 of record NC_071400.1, read on the forward strand.
AACCTAGCTAAATAGCCAGCCCTGGAAGGGAGGGAAATCCCCAATGCTCTTAAAGACAGTCCTGACCACTGTGGTCTCTCCCCTAATTATAGGTGTGCCTTCCAGCCCAGGGTGGGGATGGCCTCTAAACCTCATCCAAAATGCTTCTCACAGGAAAGGAGTCCTGCAAATTAGCAACACAATGGATCAGAGGTAGCAGGCCACCTCATAGGAAGGCAGTCCACAGCTGCACACCGGAATCCCTTTGTCCCACACAGGCAGCAAAGTCATGTCCTGAGGTGACACTGAATATGTGTAACACCTCAGGACAAAAAATCCCCAGAGAGTCCACCATCCACCCAGATGGCTTCACTCTCAGTGACTTCTCTTCAGGCGCAATAGGTAAATGGGGTAGCTGCCAAATACACATATTCTGCCTGCAAATCCAGCTCCTGTGGACAGAGAAAGCCTGTATTTTCCCCATGCACAAGGTATTGTCATCTATATACAGAATCATTGCCTTCTGTGGTCTCTGTACTAGGATCTAAAGCTACCCAGTCTGGTTCTGTCTTGGCCACTGGGCTCGCTGTTCACCCCATCTTTTCCTTTCCTGTGATTCAGAGGGATTCCCCAGGATAATGCAGAGAAATCTACTTAGGCCTATATCCTCTTATTTTCCCTGGGAAAAAGGATTTCCTCACCTGCCAAGACTCAAAGAGAATCGCGATTACACTCCCCGGCCTATTACAAGCCACTACTTGCAGTACCACATTTTGTAGCTTTTCTTTTAAGAATCCCTGCCAGGGAAGTCTCTCCTTGTTCTTCTGTGAGACAAAGTGAATGCTCTAAATCCCCTCCTTTAGGTTCAGTTTGGGGGTCCACGAACAGCCATTTAAGTGTGTGGGGTAGTGGTGGAAAGAAGTGAGAAACAGTCAGACCGATGAAGTCGGCTCCATTGTATTTTCCAATGTCTTGCCCTTGTCCAGCCCTGTAAATTTCCTCATGCCCCCACCCTCCTCGGCCATAAACCTCTCAAAAGGGCTAAGCAAACTTCATGTGGGTGTGCCACCTCCCTGAATACTCACAGCCTCCCCAACTTCTTGATAAGCTTTCAACGCATGCAAGTGAGCTGTGATGCTGGTCTTCCAGCCCTGGAAAATGCCCTCTTGAGATGCACACCTGGATGACTGTCAATCATTGGTGGTGCCGTGTTGTTTGGGGGTGGGGGGGTGCCGTCTGAAATACTGGCTGTTGCTATGGGTACCCGAATCTCAGGCAAGGATAATATCAGGACAGACTGGGGGATAATGATAGAATTGATAACTTTATCTCAGGCTCAAACACGGATTCGAATTAATTGTGTTGAATAATTTACCTCTGGGGGGAAAAAAATCCCACTCTAATCACAAAAGGAAACTTCTTAATAGATGGTCGTCACTGACAACTTGCACTGCTTTTGCCAGCAAAAGGAAAAGTATTTTTTTTCCCTCAGACATGTGTGACAAGTGGTACAAAGCAGCCATTAATTTCTCCTGAATTGTCTCTACCCTGGCAACTATCATTATATTATACTCTGTTTCTATGAGTTTGGCGTTTTTGCATTTCCCATATAAAAGTGAAATCATACAGTGTATGACTTTCTCGGTCTGACTTATTTCACTTAGTATAAGGTCCTCAGGGTCCATCCACGTTGTTGCAAATGGCAGGATTTCCTTCTTTTTCTCCCTTGTATGTATACACCATACGTCTTTATCTGCGTATGTGTCAATAAACACTTAGGCTGTTTGCATGTCTTGGCTTTTGTGAATGAATAATACTGCAATAAACATGGGCGCTCAGATATCTTAGAAGAGCTGACATTTGAATCTGAAGAAGTTCTAGTCCTACCTTCAACGACTTATTTGGCACATGGCTTCCTTTTTGTGCACATGCACAGAGTGATCCAATGACAGATATATCTATGTCTAAATAAGTGTAAAAGAGAAATTTTAGTACATAGCAACTGAAAATTAGAAGACATGCTGTGGGCTTCACAACCAGACATTGGAACGACCTTCTCTCCCAATTTGCTCTGGAAGAGTCTTTTCTTCACAAACAGAATTCTCTCTGATCAGGGAGAACCACCACTACTGTCTCTGGAGGCTGCCAAGAGGAGAAGAACCTATTGGAAAAGGTGAGAAAGAAGACTGGAGGCCTGCAGGCTTTGGGAGCTGTCCCCACTCTGGAGAGTCTTTGACAAGCTTCCTCGGTTAGGGATGACCCACGATGCAGCGGACTTCCGGTGCAGAAGACTTGCTGGCCTGGGGGGACTCCATGATGCCCAGTCTGGGCAGAAATCCTGACACAGTCAACAACAGACTCAAGGGCCTTGGGGGAGGGCGCCTAAGGCTTTGCACTAACTGAATTCCGGGGAGCCTGTGATATCTACAGGGATGCCCACACTAGCATTTCCCTGTTATTTGTCAATCTACATCTTACTGCAAATAAAGATGTTACAAGGAGTGGGTTTGTACAAGAGGGAGGGTTTCCCCCTGAGCAAGTCAGGAAAACCCACTTTATCTACTCGATTTGTCCGTGGTAGCAAAGGAGGGTAGCCTTCAGGGAAAGGAGTCGGAAGAAAAAGAAAATGGCCAACTTTTGTAAGATGTTAGGGAGAGAAGTAGAGACCTGAAGGCGGCAGGAAGATGGAAAACCCAATCACAATCGTAATCATTATGGTCTACCTCATACACATATTAAGGCTGACAGAAATGCATGCTCTGTCCAAGAGAATTTCACATATAAAATATGATCGGGCCACATTGAACAAAGCAACTTTAATACCAAAAAACGGCTTGCTCTTTTTTCCCCCTCTACCCATTCTTCAAGTATGAGGACGTGTGTAGAAAAAAAAAAAAAAAAAGAGGCAAAAGAAGGGAAGGAAAGAGTATCCAACTGATCAGAAAGCCAGCATCTAGATTACTCTCTGAGAGACGGTTAGCTTTCAGCTGTACCTTCAGAGAGGAGGAAGAGCTGCTTGACAGGTGTTGGGGGGAAACAATACGAGACAGACTTCCAGATCAGGGCCTGTGGAAATGGAGGACAAGGGCAAGAGAGACCGTTCTTGTGGCATGAAGGGAAGAAGGAGTCCAATTCAAGGTCAGGTGATAAAAGGAGAAGTTGGAGGACAGCTGAAGGCCAAGCACAGAGTTTTTGTGTTTCTGTTAAAGCCATTTGGAGGAAACAGCGGCTTTGGATCTGGACGTCAGGAGTGGGTTGGTGAATCCCTTCTTAGAGATATCCTGGGGTGATGAGGGTGCCCAGTGAGAGATACCTGAGATGATTGAGAAGCTCCATGAGTATTTTTTCCTTTGAAGACACACAGAAGCAAATGAAAATAAAGCTTGAGGTAATGACTATTTTTACCCAATTACACATGTATTACTAAGTGTCACAAATCCCATGAGCTGGAAGGTGTGATTTTCTGAGTCGGCTGCTGTGTTGAGATGAGAGAAATTGCTCAGTGTTGATAACACTGTTGGATATTGCTAATGTAATTACAGTTTCCCAGACTGGTCTCAAAAATTAAGGTTCTTCTATTTTCTATTTTCCTTTCCCTTTGGGGAAGATAATAATAATGTACAAACTTGCTTGGCTTGACTTTACACCCAGTTTTCATGACATTTTTATTGTGTCTTATACTAAATGGATTGATTTTATTTTTCAACTTGTCTTTGAAAATGTCATTTACACAAAGAGATTGAATGGACTTAATTGGTTTAGTTTCCCAAAGTGATGCTTCTAAGTGGGCCATGATAATTTAGTATATATACCGTGTAAAGAGAGCTGGTATGAATAACTGCAAAAATATTCACGGCGTATAGGGAACAAAAATGGATAAAAGGAAGTTGGCTAACAAGTAAGACTGAGATGTTAGAAGAAAGATGGACTTAAGGTGTTCATATAAGTTGTCCCATTAAGACACAATGTAAATTTAGAGGACACTATGTATCATTAGGGCTTCACGGTTGCTGTGATTGTTATTTAAGTGTACACAGAAGTGGCCCAACATAACTAATGTAAATTTCTCCTCCTTGCACCTTTGAACATCACAGACTGTTGAGCTTAACTGAATGTCTGCTTCACACGAATTCTATCATAGCCTCCATATTTGGTCCACTTGTTAAAACAGTCTTAGACTTTCTCACTCATTATTATGTGTGTTGCCACTGGTGATGACCATAAATTAAGCAAGTTTGAAAATAGTTTGTGAAGGAAATGTCAATAATCACAGAAGCAAGTGTCTTGAATGACACTCTTAGGCAGGTGAAAGTCATGGGTACACTGAAAGGCTCTGAGCAGGCACGGTGGCTTCGGCATCTACACACTGCTCTCATGTATAATATCTCATGGGGCCCTGCCACCGGCATTTGAATCGGCACGGCCAAAGTGGCTACGTGGCCTTAAACATGGGAACATGTTTTTCTCCCCTCAGACCACCTTAGGCTTCCAACGTTGGGAAACATGGGAAAGAGGAACTTTAGGATGAGGTCTTGCTCAGATCTTCTCTTTTAGGGAATAACAATCAATTACCATGAGTAATATTTTCAAAGTATGCCCTGCCCAGGGAGCTGAGGCAATACTGACTTTGGAATCGGACTTCCTGAGTTCAGATCCACTTGCTCGCTGCATGATCTTGTACAAACTAATAAACCTCTGTGTGCCTCGGTATCCCTATCTGTAAATGGGAATAATAATTGTCTTACCTCACAGGGCCGGTATAGATGCAAAACATTTTACATGCAGAGAGCAGAATAAAAACTCAATAAAGGTTAAAAGTAATAACAAAGAAGGCATCACACTGTCCAGATCTCTACGGTGGGAAGAAGTTCGGGAGACTGCACCCAGCTCTGGATGCCTGGTTTTGTGGAGGTCTTTGACAAATGGAGCAGCCTGGAACGGTGAAGAGCATGAAAAACCGCGTTACGTGAGAAACCATTAAAGGGACAGGAATATTAGCCTGTGGTAAAGGCTAACTCAGGCACTGTTGAGAAATATCAAAGAGCTGTCACTGGCAAGAAGAATTATCTTGTTTAGGGAGTCACTGGAAGTAGTGAGTGAAGGTTATGTGTAATCTGACATCTGGCAATGAAATGGGTCGCTTCTCGAAACAGCAAGTGCCCATTACTAAAAGTGTTTATACAAAGTTTGCACAACCTACTTCAGTGAATGATTAAGATTCCATCTTTGTATGAGACACTTGGATAATAATTTCTGGACCTTAGAGCCAAGGAACTCTTTTTACTTCCTTTTAATTTTAATATTGCAAGTAAGTTTTCAGATGCTGCCCCTTCCTCCACAGCCTTCTTGAGGTGCAGGCTATAGATGAAAGGTGTAGATACAGCTGGCATTCTCTGTGCCAACATTACCACAATATTTTTACTAAGAAGCTAATTAGGACCTCTTGGAGAATTAGATAGGACTTTTTAATATATTGTTTTATCTTTATTGTATTTTTTCCCATCACCATTCACTCCTTTTATACCCCTTCCCCTTCTAATGCTTAAGTTAACACTTCCCATCATTTTCTTTCGGTCTTGTGTTAACTGGGAAAGAGGTACCATTTTATGGAAATCACAATTCCATGAAGACTAAAGTCCCTTGAGTAGGAGACATTTGCAGTCTGTTTACATTATTTTATCTCCTTTGATCCCTTAGCAGGTACTATTATTTTCATTTCACAGATGACGTTCTGATGCTTAAGTGGCAGAGTTTAGACCTGAGCACATGCCTTCTAACTCTCAATCCGTGCTCCTTCCACTTGTCCCCACTCACTGCTTCAGTCCATATACATCTGAAGACCAAAACCAGGGATGAAAAGCCCTGCCAATTAAAGTCAGTCATGAAAGAGAAAAAGAAACCAGGCAAACGCTCTGTCAAAAGTAAACCTCAAAAGCAAATACAGAGCTAGAAATTCAATTAGAGAGAACTGTGGAGAGATTTTCAAAATAAAACCGATAGGGATTAATTAAGGAAACAAAAATAGATAACCAAAAGGGCCAAGGTTTAGATACAATGCATTGGAGCTGAAAATACAAAGATATGCCTAGGATCTGGGAAAATGAGAGACAGTGGAGAATTAGGAAAGGGTGCAGATAAAGTGAATGAATGCGAGGAAGGAAAAGTGAGACCCGTCGAGAACAATACTAACATAAGCTGGAACACCAAATGGAACAGAAGGAGAATGAAGACAGGCACAAGGAGAGGTCAATAAAAGAACGCCCCCTCCCAGCAGAAAATCACTGTTAAACAAAAATAAAATGATAGACACAAAGAGGCAGGCAGGCAGGCAGGGGAAGCAGAATCTAAATTAAGAACAATAGATTTGGGTTTTGCACGATGTTTTCTACGGGGGTACAATTCTATTTGGCTTCACTTGGGCTGATTTTTCTTCCCACCATGCCTCCTTCTGAGCTCTCCAAAAGGGAAATGCCGAGGGTGTGAAGGGGATGAAAAGTCAAACTGCGTATTTTGAATGTGTTTCCAAATGCCACTGAGACAGCTTCTGCAGCCTACTTGGTATGTAACATATATTTTAAAACTGCTAAACCGTGATAGTCATGATTATAGCACTAGCTGGCATTGGTGGGGGGAGGACCATGAGTCAGATTTGGAAAAAAATTAAATATTGGCAGCTTTCTGCTCACATATTTGATCATCAATAGCATTATGAGTCAGTATTTAAAACTATATCATGGGGTTTTTTTTAAAGTGACACATTGAAAAAGAACTTTTAGGCCCTTTGGTGAAAAAGAATCATCCTGTATCTAAAGTACAATATTATCACATGTATGAGAATGAGCAGAACAGTGCTTTTGAGCCTGCCTCAGCGTCTCATCCAAATGCACCCAGACCTCCACGGACATCTATTGAAGCCCAAAGTCAGGCAACCTGACCCTCCCTTCGCCACCCCATCAAATACATGCTCTAGAAGCAGCTTCTCACTAGGGAGCAATGTCCTCAAAGAAGGTCCAGAACAAAGTGACTTCTCTCCATCATTGACATCAGGAATTTTCTCCACGGAGAAAGGGTGAGTGAAGATATAAAATGGATAGAAGAGGCAGCAGGGAGTGAGAAGGAGTATGAGAGAAGCTGTTATGGGACTCAAAAATGGTACCAGCTATGATAACATTTAAACTCTCTAAGGCCTCTGTTTTCTTATCTGTTAAATGGGATAAGGACAGTACTTACCTCGGGGGTGTAAGAATTGAATGGCATAACATACACAAAGCAATGTATGCAATGCCCAGCATTATGGATAGTAAGTGCTTAATAAATGTAAATATTATGATTATCACCATTTCCCTGCTTCTACTTTTGCCTTCATTCATTCTTTTTTTTTAAAAAAGATTTTCTTTATTTTTAGAGAGAGGGGAAGGGAGGGAGAAAGAGGGAGAGAAACATCAATGTTCGGTTGCCTCTCCTGTGCCCCCAACTGGGGACCTGGCCCACAACCCAGGCATGTGCCCTGACTGGGGATCGAACCAGTGGCCCTTTGGTTTCCAGGCCAGCGCTCAGTCCACTGAGCCACACCAGCCAGGGTGCCTTCATTCATGCTTTACTTTATTCAACAAATGTTTGTTGAGTACCCGCTATATGCCAGGCACTGTGCTGGGTATTAGGGATATGGAGCTTTATAAATCAGATCTCTCTCTGCCCCCGTGGACTTCACAGTGTACTAGAAAAGACATAATGTGAAAATTAACTATCAAACAATTGTTTGACTACATCTGTGATAAATGCCATGAAAGTGAAGTCCCGGATGCTGGGAGAGAGTATAAGGGACCTGATCCAGGTTGAGCTTCCTTTAGGAAGTAAGTTTTGAGCTAAGTTCTGAAAGATGAATAAAAACGAATTCAAAAGGGGTGAAGTCTGAGGTACAGAGAAAGACAGAAGAGTACTCCAAATAGAGGAAACAACATATATGAAGGCTCAGAAGCAGGTCTTATAGACAGCAGATAATTGATAGAGATTTTACTTTCTCTACCTGAGGCCTCATTATAGTGGAACCAAACTAGCTCAGCTGGAAACCCCAGAAGGAAAAAGATAGTACAGTGATTCCCAGTCATTCACTTCTTTTTTAAAATGGCTCTGGTAGTCATTTCATTGAGGTGGGGAGAGAGCTCTTGCTTATCAACTGAGGGTTGTGAAACCAGTTGATCCTCATGTTTAGGGCAGGCACCTACCTTAAAATTTAAGATGATCTTGGTAAGGCAGTGCTTCTCAAAGTGTAGTCCCAGGTGGGGCCACCAGCAGGAGTATCATACGGCAGGTTGTTTGAAATCCAGTTCTCGCACCCCACACCAGCATTACTGACTTGGAAACCCTGGGGATGCAGCCCAGTAGTTTGTTTTAAAATGTCTTCCAGATGATTCTGACACAAGCTCAATGACAACAACCCCTGTAGTAGAAGGAGGTTATAATGTGTATCAGTCATGACTACTTTCAACTGCATGTAAAGGGTAAAACTCAAAATAGTACTAGTGGCAAAACATATCAGATTTATCCTTTTTTGTAGAAGTCTCAAGGTGGTCTGTCCGGGACCGGGATGGTGGTACCCCAAAGCCATCAGAAACCAGAGCTCTGACTTTCGGCTTTGCCATCCTCAGCACTGGCTGTCATTTTCAAGGTTGCCTGCTAGTCCAAGATGACCACTCAAGCTCTAGCTTTCACATCTCACATGCAAGGCAGCAGGAAGGAAGAAGGGGAAAAAGACGAAAGGAGATGCCTCCCGAATGAGTCAGCGACCTTTATGCAGAAATCCTGCACACTACTTCTGTTTACATTGCACTGTCCCAAACTTAGTTACATGGCCACAAGTATCAGCAAAGGAGGCTGGGAATGTGGCCTTTCGTTGGATCTGGGGCAGTATTCGAACACCTTGAATACAATGAGGGCTCTGTTACTGAGGAAAAGGGGAGAATTGCTATCAGATTGCACGTAGCAGCCTGTGCCACAAGCTCTTAAGATGCAGCCGGAGGAATTTGAGACACTTGGAAAACATCTTGGAATCAGGCAAGTCTTTACATTTCAACATTAATGTTCTATTCAAGTCAGTGTTTTGGCTTTTTGGTACAAAAACACTGATCATAAATATTAGGGTCTTCGAACATATGGAATGAGAGGTTGTTTGTGGTGTGTTATTATACCACTTATCTGCCAGCCCATGGCTCTAACAAACTTTCAGGAAAAATGACCTTTATTTGATCATTGTAGAAGCAAGTGGTTGGCTTCCCTCAAAGAGAAGTTAGTTCAACCAAGTTTTATTTTCCTATTCTTACAAAAGAAAATTCCAATCCTCATAAAAATATATAATAACTTGGCTTTATCAGTTCCCAACCCCAGGTTCTGCACAGAACATGGCCCCTAAGCTGTGCTTTACCCAGAATGAGGGTGGGAAGTGAAGGAAGCCCAGCCAAAACAGGTGAGATCCATTAAAGAAGCCACGCTCATCAACATCTCTTAAGTCTTAGGTTCTCAAACTTCAGGTACATGAGACTCACTTTGGACACTGGTGAATGATGCAACTCCCCAAGTCCCAAACTAAAAGATGCTAATGCTACAGAACAGGAACAGGACCCAGGAATGTGTGGGTTTTCTCAAGTACCCCATTTGATTCTGATGAGCCTTTGAGAAACTGTAAATGTCTAAAAGTGCCCAAATGCACATGATACTGCAGCAAGCAACACGCAGAACAAATTCACTCAAAAGCTGACGCTTGCATCTTCCCCCAAAGTACAACAAAGTTACAACAGCTGGTTGGTTTGATGAGCAAGATCAAATCAGCTGTTTGACAGCACCGTTTGGTGACTTTAGTCAAAACAGGCAGGTCGGGAAATTCTCCATGCCATGAGGCCACCGTTAAGGAATGCCAGCACAACGACAATAACAAGGACAGTCACAACAGTCTGCTCACAGACAAAGCCTATCCCAAATCCCCACATCAATCCTTTGTTCACCTGGGCCGTATTGCTTTCAGTATTAAGAGATGTTTAGGTTTCCTTCCAGCTATAATTGCAACAAGCTATAATTTTACTTTCAGGCCTTTAGACAAGTGTGTGTTTGCTAGGTACCGGTAACCTTGACCCCAAAGACAAACAGCAGAGAGGTGAAGTCTGCATGTCTGAAAGAAGAATGGCGTGGAAAAGACGGGAGAGAAGGGAAAGACAGGACATGTTTGGCAGTAAGCTAACTCTTCAAAACAAAAGAAACAACAATCCCACACATGCACAAACCCTCATTATCTTTCAGCTACCACCTATCTAGATCAGCTGCTGTTAAGCCCTGCATTGCTGACGTGAGTCAGAAAAGTATACGCTCCAGTCTAGCCAAGATTAAGAGTTTTGCTTTGTGTTATACCGGCTTTCAAGTACAATTTCACTGCCGCAAAAATGACAGACGAGGGAAAAACACCCCATCCTACCAAGGAGGGTGCAGTTTAAAGTAGGAGATGTGCTCCATCTATTGGTACAGACGGCAATCGCAGATAGAGATGCAAATACCATAAAACAGAATTGAGGCCCATATTTTAAATTGGGTTCTGGTTGTTTGCATTTAAATAAAGGGTTTGTTGTTGTTGTTGTTGTTTTAATGAGAAAGAAGGAACCAAGAAAGAAAACCATGAAATTTGCTGGGACAGAAGCTAGGAAGAAAAAAGACAAACTAAACAGAGACACAATGGGAGAAGCAGCATAAAAAATAGGGAAGAAAGTGCTAAAATGACAAAACTGTAAGAAACATGCTATTTGGTCATCATTTGATCACAGGCTTCAAAAATGCCCCCATAACTATGCTGTTCACCTGAAGTAATAACAAACAATATTAAATGTAAAGTGAACCAATATTTGTTCAATTTCAATATTCAATATTTATTCAATTTATTCAACAAATGTAAATTGAAAAAATATTTAATAAAAAAATGCCCCCATACAATCTGGAAATAGCATACTATGTCCCATGTTTTAATACTTCATTTAAATTATTACAATGAAGTTGAGCTGGTGGCGGGCGCCGTCGCACGTGGCCCAGCGCTCCCAGTGGCTCACGAACCTGCTGCGTGCTCTTCCGGGTCCTTGTCGTCTCGAGGCAATGGCGGAGGAAGGGCAGTTTGGCCGACGCCCAACGCCCAATGGCCAATGGCAACGGCCAACGGCCAACGGCCAACGGCCAACCGGCAAGTGCGGACTGCCAACTGGCGGCAGACGCGGCGCGTGACCATCGTGGCCGTGACGCTCCACGCCAACTCCAGCTACGTATGGCAGCGCCTAGTGGAGCGCACGCGGCGGGGCTGCACGTGCTCCACCCTGGCCAAGGTGCTTGCAGCCCGGTGTGCCCGTGGCCATCTCGGCCTTCTCCCCGGGGATGAGTATTCTCCAGAGAAACGATGCCATAGTTTGGCACCTGAAACAGCAATTCTGGAATACAGATAAAGCATGCCATTACTAATTCTTTTTCTTTTTTCGCCTTTAAAGTAATTTATTTAGGGGACTTTCATTATAATTGCCAATTTGATTAAAACAAGATTCTTTTTAAGAAAAGCATAATTTTCATTGTAAAACCATTAAAATTATTTGTGGAATTCTAAATTATGTCATATCTAGACATAGGCATATATGACATAGCAACTATAAGTTTAAACATAACAAAATTGATTATTTTGTATATTTTATTTGAAAAATAACTTTTCACTACAATAGCTCTTTTATCTCTAATTATCTTTTCCCACATGTAGATCTCTTTACAAAACTGTAACATTGTTAGAAGTACTTCTGATTAAAAAAAGAATTGAAACAAAATTTATCCACAACTAAGAGTATTTTCTATTATGAACATAAAATTATAATCTTTTACCTATAAACTCAAGATGTTATATGGATAGAACATTTTTCTACATGTAGTATTAAAACTCTAAGTAATTGTAACAACATAAATTATTAGGGATATAGATTTTTTTAAATTTAATTGTAGAAGGTAATGAGAGGAGCTACAATGTTAAATGTATACATTTTATTTATTTCTACTTTTTTTTCATTACTAATTCTTTTCACCAGCTGCAGCATGGAAGTTTAGACATTATCTTTTAGGAATGTTATCTGATATCACACTCTTCTCTTTTACATAATTTTTTCTTAAAAAAAACTTTAATATGTAAATAATTTCAAACTTACAGAAAAGTAACTAGAACAGTTCAAAGAATACCTATATGGGTGGTCTGAACGGTGAGGCAGGTCACATCCACCTCTGAGGAGCTTGCTGTCCCTGAAGAGGGAGGTGTCCAGTTCCAGTCACCAGGGTCTCTGGGCCTCCTTTAACAGCTTATCTCAGAGGCTATACTGATGGGACCAACAGACATGGAGACTAGAGTGCATCTGGTCCAGACCTGGACACCTTGGGCCTTGGCTCACCCACCCCTGGCTCATCTGCAGAATCTCATGTGAGTCTTTGACAGCAGCTACTATGTGCCCACACCAACACCATGCCAGAGCTGAGGATTTGGAAATGAACTTGAACTCCTGCCTGGAAGAAGTTCACCATCTGGAGGAAGAGACCTGCCTGTAAAAAAGACAACTTGCCCCTTAAATATTTGATGAAAAATTAACACCTTTGTTTGTTCTGACACTCCATGCAAAACACTCCTCAAAACAGTTATGCCCCAAAGGCCAACTCAGGGGTCCAGGAACTTGTCTTTTGAGAGCTGGTTCTCTCCACACCCGTAGGCACCTGACCCAGCCTCATCTCATGCTTCCCTCTCCTCGCTCTGTGCCTTAACCACTCTTCAATTATTTCAGCTCCTGAAACATGGCAGCCTTTTCCCACCCCAGCCTTTCCCAACTCATACCTCCCCTTCCTTCCTTCCTCAGTTTACACATCATTCCCTAAGAAAGCCTTTTCTGATCACCTGTGCCCATTATAAAATCTCCTAACCCTTGGAATCGCCTTATTGAATTTCTCACAGTTGTAAAATTACTTACAAAAAAAATACCCTTATGCTCTTTACTCAAATTCACCTATTGTTAACACTTTGCCCCATTTGATTTATTATTTGCATGCTCTATCTAGCCACCCATCCACCCATCTTCCTAATTTGTTTTTCTGAATCATTTGAGAGTTAGTGACACAGAATTACCATTTACCCCTAGTTACTCAAGTATCTACTTTCTAAGACTAATGATGTTCCCATATAAAAAAATAAAATAAAATAAATAATTATAAGAAAATATTTGGTAGGGATTCTATCTGAATCGAAACAATTGACTTGGGCAAGTCTAAGGTTTAATATACAGGGCCTGGCACAAATAACACCCCTTTTTTATTACAAAATCATAAGCATGTCATTCTGTAACATAACAATATCACACTCAAGCACACCCCAAGACATTTTAGGTGAAATGTTCAAATGAAAACTATGCATTATTACACTCATATTATTACCCTCCCAACCACACTCAAGGAGGCCTTCGTTCTGCCAGACCCTGTAGAATTGCTATACATTTTGTCCCTGTCTGAAGACACACAGACAATAGTGCTGATGCCAGAATTTCACAGCAATCTGGAAAAGACTGGAGGGGTTGAGGCATGACCAACCCTTCTGTGCCTCCTGTGCATATAGTTGGTCTTTAATGACAGCAGCTGTTGCCTACCAGGCCTGTCAGTGTTTCCAGTCTTGAGTCTTAGGCGTCTAAAGAATCTGGTACCTTTTTTCCTCCAACAGAGCTACGTGCTCTCTAAGGTACTGATGAATATTTGACCATCATTTCTCATCTATAGGTATCGACAGTGCTGGTCTGCAAAGCATTCTAGAAACAGTTTTTCCACTTCTCATAGACTTGCCTTATCAATGGATCCTATCGAACGAAAACAACACTTACTGAGCAACTACTGAGCACCAGGCTCAGGGCTTCACAGTTATTCACACCAGCCCTATGGGGGTCTTTCTTCTTATCCCTATTTCACAAATATCAAGACAAAGGCCCAGAGAAGTTAAATAATTGTTGTAATGCTACTAACTTGTGGATCTGGAAAACTGACCACAGGAATTGTAGTTGTGTGGGGTTTTATTACAGCATGAAAATGGACTGTGCTGGGAAATCCCAATATCATAATATAAGCCAGTACTTCTCACGGCAGGAGTTGCATCAGGATATCCGGGGGTCAGGGTTGTCTGTTAAAAATGCAGATCCTGGATTCTCAGAAGACGTGAGTGACTCAGACCCTCTGGTGGAGCCCTGGAATCTGAATTTTAACAAGTGTCAGAGATGACTCTGATTCTCATTAAATTTGGGAACCACCTGATACAAAAAAGCTGAGACACTAAGAGCATGATTTAGAGCTAATGGCTTCTCTATAAAAAAAAAAAACCCTGAAATGAATTTTAATACAGCAAATGAAGACAGCATTTTGCAAATGTATCCCTCAAAGGGATCTCTCTATTTGAGGTAATCAGCGTGTTACACTTTGAGAGATGAGATGTTACAGCTTGTACACCAAAACTTAAAAATTAACTTAAATTAAAAAAATACAATGGTTACCAAGGTAATGAATGGCAGGGATCAAAGGTGAAGGGTCACACTTTATTATTAAAAAGAAACCCCAAAGGATGGCTGCATCATGATCTCTCATTACTGTTTCAACGGTGCCTCTCTTTGGGTAAACTTGAACATGTCGGCATTCAAGCTGCTTTTCGGTGGAAAGATTTTTACATGACTACTACTGCTGCTGTTCCCACCATCATGTTCTAGAGGCAGCATGGTGTCAACAACACAGTAGGGGCTAGTTCCGCAGAACACACTTTGGGAAAGGCTCTTCCAGCTTGTCTTTGGGAGCCCATTTCCCTCTGTGCCAGGGCCTGGAGCATGCACCTCCATCCTGGGCACGCGCCTCCATCCCAAGCATGCACCTAGATCCCAAGCTCGCGTCTCCCACCACCAACACCTGCCTGGTTTCTCTATTTTTGATAGCTCGGGATGAGATGGAATGGTGTGGGCCAAGAATGCTATTGCTTGTTATCTGGTTAAACTACTCAGGTTCTCTGAGCCAGTTTACCCATCTGTAAAATGGGAATCATAGCTTCTGCCTCACATGGTTGGAGTGAAGAGCGATGCATGGCGGGCAACACTTTGTAAATGCTAAATGGCTCTGTGGTACAGTGTAAAAATGGCCAAAAATCCTCCTCCCACCACCCCTCCACAACCTTGTAATACTGACGTCGCAGGTCTTCCCATGGAGATGTGGGGGATACTTTCCTCCATTCCTTGAATCTGAGCCATGTGATTTGCTTTGGCCAATGGGAGGAGGCAGAGGCTTTAAAGAGCCCTTGCATATTGGTGTGTGCCCTTTTGTTGTGCTTGGGATCCTAAGGCTACCATGTGATTAAGTCTCAACTAGCCTTCTGGAAGATCAGACACCGTATGAAGAAGAACCACAGTCAGCCAGCGACCAGACAATAGCCAGCCAACTGCCAGATCCGTAAGTGAGACTATTCTGGATCATTTAGCCACCTGCTGACCTTCCAGCTAACTGCAGGCTCACGAAGGAAACCGACAGAAATCAGTAGAGCCAGCCTAGACCAGAAGAACTGCCCAGGCAGCCCACCAAATTCTGTGCTAAAGAAAGGACTAGTAAAGCCACCAAGTTTTGGAAGGGTTTGTTATCATGTCGCAAAAGCTAAGTGATACAGGCTCCGTGCACATGCTCCTAGTTGGGTTGTTTAGTGTTTCGAGCGTGTCTTCTGTGGTTTTCTAACATGCTGCTTGGAAGGCCAGACCACAGATGAGCAGACATTATTGTGCAAATTTCCAGTCAAGCGCTTTCATCACACGGGTACAATGCCCACTAGAAATTATTTTACAGTCTCTCCCAACCAAAACAGACTCTGGAAGTGGCAAGGGGCTGAGATGAAAGAACCCCTCCCGATTTCCCTACCTCTCATTGTTTCCAGAAAGGCGGCTCAGCGGCCTTGTGCAGAAGGACATATAACCTAAATCTTCTCCAAGCTGATTGTCAATAATAATCTTCTGACTCCACAAACGCGTGCCTAATCCGCTGCATACCTTCCCACATGCACTCTTTCAGCGTCCTGCTGCTGGCACCAAGATAAATGGCTTCATCAAAGGCAGCCATGGAAGCTTGCAACCTGTTGAGGCAGAAAAGCTTCCTGGGGGATCAGAAACATCCTAATGCCCAAATCAAGCATCCTCACTGCCATATGAAGCGTTACCGTGCAGAATACATTAAGTAAACCTGCAACGATGAACAGGGCAGGATTTTGCTACCCAGGTTCACCCTGGGAGTCTTTATACTATGATTAAATTCCTTTGATAGGCATTTTCAAAGTGTGTTGTTCCTCTTGCTAAACATGTTTGGCAAAAGAAGACTCATCATCCGGAAACATTATCTGAGGAGCCTCATTCAGTGGAACAAGGTACGAGGTTCGTCTCTCACATCCATATTCTGCAACCTGAAAAGTAAGTATAGAACCAAGAATTATTCAAACTTTCCTTTTCTTCCCCCAAGAGATTTAGAAATTGTGCAGGGAATGAATATAGCCATTCCACCATTCATTTGACATACAGCAAATTACAACTCGCTCTGGGAGTGAGTATTTGCAAGGCTGATGCGATATATTCAAATCACATACTCATTCTGCACCCTTCTACACACACATTTTATGAAATGGTTATGGTGCTATTATTGGCTAAGGATGACCACATAACCCATTTTCTTAAATCTATCTCCAAGCTGTAATGAATCAGGGGGATACCTCAGAATGCCACTGGGTAACCCAAAATAAGTCTCAGGCTCCTTCTGCTTATTATGCACAGGCTCAAATATTTGCATTTGCACTGAAGAATTTCAAATGTCTTTGTAAAAGCTGAACAGATTTTCTGGTATAATTTAGAATTTCAAGTTTCATTCAAGAAATCAAAACGAGTCCATTTAAATGATCACCATTAAGTCAATTTATATGAGTTCTAGAACCAGGATCTTACTGGAAATTTTCTCATACTAGACCAACTGCTACTGAACTGTAGTTTGTTAATAATAAGCTTATATTTGGCCAATAGATAATAAAAACTAAGTAACGTTATGTTAGAAATGTTTAGGTGCTGGATACAGTTCTTGGCTGAGAGTGGTCCAGGCACGAAATGATGAAGGAACTGAGTGACCAGTACAAAATAAAGAAAAAGGAAACCATCACAGGAACAGAAGCAGAGAGAGAGAAGAAGGCCATGCAAATGATAATGGAAGACATGAGTGTGGATGAGCTCTCCCAAGAACACTTATAGAATAACAATAGGACATTGCCAAGGACAGAAATAACTTCAAGGACCACTAATATTAAAAGTACAGGCTGAGCCCTGGCTGGTGTGACTCAGTGGATTGAGTGCCGGCCTGCAGACCAAAGGGTCGCCAGTTTGATCCCGGGTCAGGGCACATGCCTGGGTTGCTGGTCAGGTCCCCAGTGAGGGGCGTGTGAGAGCCAACCAATGTTACGCATTGATATTTCTCTCCCTCCCTTCCCCTCTGTCTAAAAATAAATAAATACAAAATCTTTTTTTTAAAAAATGTATAGGCTGAGCAGGAGATTCAGAAGGAGTGGCCAGGAAGATAGGAGGAAAAGCTGGAGTGGTCTATATCACCAAACTGAAGGAACAGAGCCTGTCGACACAAAGAGGATGGCAAGAGAGCAAGTAAGAAACGAAGGGAAGGGACTTCATCAGATTTAATAATAAGAAAAATTACTGGCGACTTTGGCCAGAGCAGTCTTCATGGCATGGTGAGGACAGACATCAAGGAGTCCATGGTAACTAAGAAATGAAGACAGCAATATGGACAATCCTTTTAAAGCATTTAGCCTGGAAACACATGGGAGAGAACGGAGAAAAGAGAAGAAGCGGTTGGAGGGAAAACATAGGATGAGAAAGGCTTAAGTGTAGAAAGGCTTGAGTGTTTTTAAATGCTGATAGGAAGGAGGGACACCTCTGCTGTCCCTACAGGAGGGAATCAGAGAGAGGGCTACAGTTGCAGAGATATTGGCACATCTGGTGAGCAGAAATTTCATGTGCTCCCACCTCATGGCTTTTTTCTTTCTTTTTTTCCTCAGTGAAGTAGGAACCAAGGTACCTTTGCAGAGACTGCAGAGGCAAGGGACAAATTGGAGGTAATAGGAGATTGGAAAATGTTTGAAATAGTCGCCGTGGAAACAGAAGGATGGACTTGACTATGGGAAACATGGAGGCCTGTCTAGGTGCCGTGGAGGATGACCTCAGGTGGGGAGGGTGGAGTCAGATGTCACAGACTTATGGTCCCACCAGTGGTGTGATTTTCCCCAGCAGTGCTCAGCTGTCTAGATGTAAACAAAAAGCAGAAGTTAGATCCATTCAAGAATAGGGTCTGGCACATGGATTTGATAGAAGGGAAGGAACAAAGATGTCAGAACACCGGTAAGAGAGACTAGAGGGTTGGACCAGGGAATATAAACTAGAGAGAAAAAGGAAGGTAGAAGGGGGCTGATATTATGTAAGAAGAAATCAGTGGGCCAAGTGAGGAGAGCTCCCTTGAGGTTGACCAACATTTAGGAAACTGTGGTCAGTGTGTGAACTGTGTGAACATAAGATGTTAGAAGTGGTACAGTTCTAAGAGCAACAAGTCCTAGAGCAAGGCCATGGAGTGAGTGAATGGAGGGGAGCGTAGGTGAAGGTCACGGAAGAAGGGAAGATGTGCAACTCGAAAGGATAGGGGTGCTTTGTTCTCTTCATGGGTGGTAAAGGTCATAGGATGATGGCAGGGCTGGGGCGGAGAAGAAACAGTGGACAGTCACTGACTGAGGGTGGGTGACCAGCAAGCTGACAGCGATGAGGAGTATAGAGAGTGGCAGAGTTATGTCATGTGAGTCCCAAAAGCCCAGAGTCAAGAATGGTGTGGCAGAGCCCTGACTGGTGTGGCTCAGTTGGTCGGGCATTGTTCCGGGAAGTGAAAGGTTGTCAGTTTGGTTCCTGGTCAGGTCACATGCCTGGGTCGCAGTTTCAGTCCTTGGTTGGGGTGCATACAAGAGGCAACCGATGGATGTTTCTCTCTCACATTGGTGTTTCTCGTCCTCTCCTTCTCCCTCCTCTCTCTCTAAAAATAAATAAATTCTTTTTAAAAAATGGTGTGCAAGGAACATGAAGAGTCAGGTCAGGACATGCCCCCACCTCCCAACCTGATACTCTGAGAGTGAGAGATGGATCACCGGCAGCTGACAGACCCACAAGGTACGGGGGTTTCAGTCAAGGCTGATGGGGGAGTGAACGAGGATGCAGAGATGTGTCCTGTGGGATGGGATTTGCAAACAGTGGTCCAGTAGAAAGGGTGTAGTATGAATGAGGAGGAAACAAAACTGGAAGGACTGGAAGGATTCATACATCACAGCAGATAGGGACCGGAGAAATCTGTCTTGGAGGGTTTGGCTGGCTACAAAGTTTTCAACAGAATTTACCGCAGCTCTCTTGTGGTGGCTGGGGAGAAGTTTTGGGCTGGCTCCCCTGGCACCTAGGCATCCTGTACATGAGCTCTAAGGTTACCTGTGCGTAACATTTAGTTTGAAGCGCATGAGATTGCTACTATCCACTATTTTTGCCCTACAAAAATGACAGTGTCATATTGTTTGACCTAAGACTGTCTGCGAACTAAGGGAATGATTTTTTATTTTTTAGTAGTGGTCTGGGACTAATGGGCTACTAATTAACTTTCTGCCAATTTAAGATCTCAATAGATGGAGCTCCAAGTAGAGGTGGTAACTCTGGTCTCTTACATTATCACTGCAGGGAGCGCTCATCACTAGCATTATACCAGGTTCTGGGGCCCAGGGTGTTCAGCAGCAGGCGTGCAAGAGAGGAACGAATGCCCACGTCCCAAGGACAGACATCAAGCTGGAGCCCAGAAGTGACAGAATGATCCAGCTGAGGATGTGGGACCAAAACAAGAGGGCTGGATGGGATTTGAGGACAGAGGTGGGGAACGAATGAGTGCAGGTCTGAATAGGAGCAAAGAAACAGAAGGTGATGAGGCCGCAGGGAATGAGATCAGGAGGAGGAAAGCAAAGGAGAAACAAAGGTAAAAGCTCAGCAAGTGCCTCATATCAGAAACAGCATCTTCTTTTCCCTAGGAAAGGAAGTGTTGCCTCCCCCAAAACCAATTATAGTGGCAGGAGAGGGAAGGCATGGCACACAATAAGGAGAGAAAAATGACTGTAAAGCACTTTGCAAAAATAAAGAGTTATATAAAGTCCCAATAACAATAAATCACCTTGCCTGAAGTATGAAAACCTTAAAATAACCTGAAAAATCAAAACGTGGAGAAGCAGAAGGCATCGATGAGCTTCCAGAAGGGTTTGTATGCTTGCTTTAAATTCCGCCCCCTCAAGATTTCCAGCCAGGTGCTTTAAGAGCAGACCTCACTCAAGTTCTCGGATGGAAACGCGTCTAGCCCCTGTTTAAACCTGTCACCCCCAACCCAGTCCTGCCCCCAGGTCCCTCAGAGGAGGGCACAGGCATGGGGAATCTCTTTTCTGAACCTGGCATCTCCCTTCTTGAACACTGATGCATCTGTTTTGTGAGGGTTTTCTTTTCCTCCTTTTGTTCTATAAAAAGAGAGAGATTAAAAAAAAAAAAACCGTCATTCCTGGAGGAAAAAAAAAAAAAGAAAAATAGGTCTTTCTGAATTCTCAGTACTGGAGCTCTGTTCTTTATATATCTACTGGTTCCATTGTTAAATAAACCCACATATTTAAGGCTGACACACTCTCTTAACTAATGCCTTGTCAGGCCCGTGTGCCTGGCTAAAAAAGGACGCTGGTGACTGCTGTTTCCATTTTTTTCCCCAAGAAATAATTTGATTATTTTTATCCTGTTTCTCTCCACCACCACTCATAAGAAAATGGTGATCTTTTCACAGAAACCATGTTTAAGTGAGCATGCACATGACAGGGAGTATTCTTTCAAAACCCGGCTCTCGCACACACATACTCACTGCCACTGCCCTGTGAAAATTAGCTTTAAATTGGGTGTAAATGCTCTTCTGCAGTAAACCTGTTTCCTGGTCAATCTCTTACAATATCACTGTGTCCCTACATCTTACTTTGTGCAGACCCGAATCTGCCCCAGAAAATGGATAATGTAATAAAAGAGGGTGATATGAATCACCCAGGGACAATTTGAATTATTATCTGCAGATAATTCATTATGCACATATTTCTAGGGAGATCCTTAAATCAGTGGGGCTTCTTCATCAGAGACTTTCAAATTTAGCCTGTAATAACTGGGGACTTGACCCATAAATCAGCAAATAGTCCAGCAGGCTTGCCACATGCTTCACATTTCATCTTGGGAGAAAAAGACACTTAATTATCCCGAGGTCACAGAAGAAGGGAAAATGGACATGAAAAGGTGCTGGGGTTTTATAGCAAAGTATAACTAATTTCAGCATTATCTTAAAAGTTGGCTCATGAAAAGGAGACAATGGAAACATTTGAAATCAAGTTAGGTGTTATGTACGGACAAAGATGTTTTAAACGTTTACAGGAACAATTTGGTCAACCAACCCTGCCTCCCGTTTCTAACAAGATGATCATCCCGAATGTGAGCACTTTTTT
Source organism: Desmodus rotundus (assembly GCF_022682495.2). Lineage (NCBI taxonomy): Eukaryota > Metazoa > Chordata > Mammalia > Chiroptera > Phyllostomidae > Desmodus > Desmodus rotundus. Next base: position 82,035,804 of record NC_071400.1, read on the forward strand.
TTCCATGTTACCAGATTTGCAAATTAAATTTCTAATATGGAAGACATGGGTAACGAGACTGACAAAAAGAATGAAAGGATTTGGTCACAGACTTGGAACACGGGCCTTATTTTCAATCAATACAAGTAATGTTAGTAAAGGGATCAAGTTTATCTTCTATTTCTAGTATCTTTCCTTACCCCCACTTCACTTGAACTTCTTAGTTGTTACACTGCCCTCTTTCTACTCTTCAGGTCGAATTCCTCCAGCTCCTATGGTAAAAAGCTGCACTCTGTTAAGGACCCACGATTGATCTCATAGTGCAGTGTGAGGCTAGCAAGACACTCCCTGGGATCGAGTCCAGAAGACTTGGCTTCAAATCCTAATGCCCAATGAGCACTGGACAGTTGATGTCGTTGATGCAATGCCCACAAACCCTTTTCCCTGGCTGGTACCCTCATCTTCTAGCTGGCAGAAGGGAAGGCAGCTCCCAGCTCCCAGCTCCCCTCTGCTCTGCTCCATGAAGTTGCTTTCAGACAAATTGGAGCCCCTTCTCCCAGGAGGTTAACACTCCAGCCACTCCCAGGGGCCAAAGACTGACTGACACAAGTGTGCAAAAGGCCACCCACCTCAACGTAGGACCAATTCTGTGATGCTCTCTGCGCTCCAGGGCGTCCCTGGGATCGGGCAGAAATCAGCCTGTAGTCTAGACTGCATCCTTGTTGAACCCTTCTCCCCTTCTCCCAAGAGCACTTGCTCCACAAGCCACCCGAACCGCAATCTGGCTTCTGGGGAACACGGCGCGAGATGCACCGGGACCCTGGCCACTCGCTGAACACGTCTGCTAGCAGTTTCCTCACATGTGAAATGAAGAAATAATGCACCGTCTCACATGGTTGTTGTACTGGTGAAACGAGAAAAATGTGTGCAAAAACACTTGATTAAAGTGCTATTTGAATTTAAAGGATTATTATGACCTAATGTAAATGTGAGAAAGTGTATGTGAGTTTTCCCATAGATGGAGTGGCAGAGGGTATACCTCCTTAATTTTTTTTAAAGATTTTTATTTATTTATTTTCAGAGAAAGGGAGGGAGAAAGAGAGGGAGAGAAACATCCATGTGTGGTTGCCTCTCGCCCTCCCCCTACTGGGAACCTGGCCTGCAACCCAGGCATGTGCCCTGACTGGAAATCAAACTGGCGACCCTTTGGTTCACAGGCCAGTGCTCAGTCCACTGAGCCACACCAGCCAGGGCTGTACCTCCTTAATTGAAGGGCTTCTTCACTTGGTTTCTGGTTCTCCTCTTACCCCATGAGGTCTCTGTCACTGACTCCTGCTCCTCTGCCCAGCCTCTTACTGCAGGCAGCACACACAGACGGAAAAGCATAGGCCCACCTCTTTCAGTTCCAAGTATGCACTGAGGTCCTCCACATACTGAGGACTTCCAGCTCTGAATCTCAGCTCTGACCGCTCTCTAGAACTCCAGACTCACCTTTCCTAGTGTCTATTTGACATACCTGATTTAACAAGGTCCAAAGCAGTACTCTTGACTCCCCACCTCCCTCCTAGTCAGCTTCCCCCCACCCACCTTTCCATCCACCTTCCTCAACTCAGTGAATAGCATTGCCTCCCAGAGTGTGGCTCAAGTCAAAATTCTAGGAACTATTCTTGATTCCATTTGTTCTTTTACCCTTTACAGCCTGCCCATCAGTAAATTCTGCCAACGCTTCCTCCCGTTTCCACTTCTCTCCATCTCCACTAGCACTGATGTAATCCAAGTCACCACCGTCTGTTACTCCCTGACAATCCACTCTCCTTTCAAATGTCAGTGACCTACTTAAAACCTTCAAATGGCTTCCTCTGTTCTTAGAACAAGTTCTCTGTCTCTTTTTGTGTCTCTGCCTTTCTCTCTGTCTCCCTCTTCCTTCTTCCCTTTTCTCTCACCTTCTCCTCCCTTTCCCTTCCCTCCTCCTTTTCCTCTCCCTTCCCCTTGTCTTTCTATTCTTCTTCTCCTCCTCCTCCTCCTTTCACTCTCTGTCTCTCCTCTTCTGCCTTCCCCTTCCCCTCCTTCTTCTCCCACTTGATACACACGTTTACAAGTACTACAAGCCCAGTCGCACTGGTTTCTTTTTGTTCTTTGAAAATGCCAAAATAGTTCTTGCCTCAGAGCCTTTGCATTTGCTCATCTTCAGCCAGGAATGGCCTTCTCCAAACTGCCATGGCTATCTCCTTGTCATCATTGAAGGCTTGTTTTAGTTTTCCCGATTTAAAATAGTCCCGCAGGCATACGCTGTTCTAAACATCTCTATTTTAATTTTCTGGAAATCTTTTGTAATTCACTCTTATTTACTTATCTGTGTACTAACTGTCTTCCCTACTACTCTACGTTCTGTGACTGGCAGGGATCTTGTTTGTTTCGCTCACAGCTATATCCCAAGGACCTAAAACAGTGCCTGATACATAGTAAGTGATCACTAAATACAGTTTTTAAAATATTTTTTTACTGCGGTATAATTGACATACAGGGTCCAGCAAAAGTAACACCTGCTTGAGTGTGGTTGGTAGGGTAATAATATGGGTGTCATAATTTATAGTTTTCATTTGAGCATTTCACCTAAAATGTCTTATGGTGTGCTTGAGTGTGATATTGTTATGTTACAGAATGGCATACCTATGATTTTGTAATAAAAAAGGGGGGCATTACTTGTGCCAGACCCTGTACATTGGTTTTAGGCGTACAACATAATGATTCAATATTTGTATATATTGTGAAATGATTGCAGTAAGTCTAGTTAACCTCCATCACCATACATTTTTTTCTTGTGAAATGCAGTTTTTAGATAACTACAGTAATGGATTAATGAATGAATAAATGGAGCACTGGACCAAAGCTTAGGTTCCAGCTCAGCTGTACCACTTGCTGCCTGTGAGACCCTGGGCAAGTTAACCGGTGGCAGTTTGGATGGAGCTAGCTAGACTGGTGAGAGGGAGCTGGGGTTTTCATCTCCCAGAGTGAAGTGCAGTGAGGCCTGGGAACCTCCTTCTTCTCCTGGGTCCTTCTCACTGCGTTACATGTGGTAAAAGCTTAATCATGGGCCCTGGCTGGTGTGGCTCAGTGGCTTGTGCGCCAGCCTGCAAACCAAAGGGTCACTGGTTCAATTCTCAGTCTAGGGCACATGCCTGGGCTGCAGGCTAGGCCCCCGGTGGGGGGCAACCACGCATTGATGTTTCCCTCTTTTTCTCCCTTCCTTCCCATCTCTCTAAAAATAAATAAATAAAGTCTTTTAAAGGAAAAGCTTAATCATGGGGTATAGTTGGCTGTTTCCAGGTCTCTGCCTATTAACCAATGTTGTGGTTGGACCAGCCATTGTGGTTCTTACTATGACTGCAAGACGCCCTTCAGGAATAACCATCAGGAAACTTTGAAAAAGGAAAGGTGTATTACTCACAGGACCTGGAAATTACACGGCACACCTGGGGTCGCACAGCAAGGTTGTGGGAAGGGTCGCGGTTTAATTGGGGTGAAGGGCAGGGGCCTAGGGTTTCCCAGGCTCACTCTTTCTTGGTGAATTTAAAACATAAAAGCAGGCATTTGAAGTGGCCCAAATGGTCGGTTACCTAAATCAACTGGGATTCCAAAACAAAGAAACCTCGCAGTGCATGTGGGAGCCGGGGTCCCTGCGCTTGCTGGCTTGCTGGCTCTGCGTCTAGTTGTGAGGCTGGCAATGTGTTGGTTCAAGATAGCTCTCATGAAGTGGATGCCTCTTTGAAACGGATGCCTTGACAATCAAAGCTTAAGTCAGGCACTTGCATTAACAAAAAAAAAAAAAAAAAAAGAAGCTTGTCAGCGCTTACTCTACAGTGACTGCGCGGAGCCGAATGGGAAATGCGCTTGGACAGGCTCTAATCTTGCGGAGCCGCATTGTTAGTGTTGCTGTTGTTATTTTGCTCTTTACTTCGGATAAAGTTTCAACCACAGATATCAGCAAGAAGAGTGCAAAAACCTTCCATATTTTTTTAAACCCACATTCCACAATTTTTGACATTTTGCCCGATGTGCTTTATTATTCTGTCTCGTTGTTTCTGGACCATTTGAGAGAGGACTACACCTCTAAATACCTCTAAGAACAGGGATATTCACTTACATGACCATAATGCAATTATCAAATTTAGGAAATTAAACATTAATGCAATACTTCGATTTAATCAGCAGTGTAGATTCCAGACAAATCAATTGTCCCAATAGTGTCCTTTGTACTAAACAAGACGAAAGCTTCCATTCCAGGATCCAGTCAGGGAAAGCTAAGCAACATATTATTCAGAGATGCAACATGTGCGGTTTCAATAAAAACCCTAAGAAACAAATGAGCTAATTATCAATACAAAATCCAGGATACTGGTCACCTGGGGGTTCAGAGATAGGATCTCTGGGGAGCTTCTAAGGTTGTGGTAATACTCTCTTTCACGGTGGTAGGTCCATGTGTGCGCACTTTATTACTATTCTTTAATTTGTCCGTGTACATTTTATACCCTTATGTGTATAATTTATGTATATGACATATGTCATAATGATTTTTCAAGTTAATGGGCATAATCATATATATTTTATATGTAAGTAGTGTACATATCAATTACAAAACACGTAACTACAAACACGGGGTGGGGTAAAATAAAATAAATATTATTTTAATATGGTTCAAAAAAACCCCTCACACTTCTGCTATTGAATTGTAAAAGTTTGGCTTCATGTTTTGAACACCTTTTTAATGTCTTGCTAATCATGATAGTTTCATGTTGGCTCATTTCTCAAGACAAACATACACCTAGAGTAATGTATATGGTTAATGATGGTGGGTAGATGTTAACTTTTCAAACAGTCTTATGAAATTTATTATGAAATGTCAATTTTTTGTATAACTTCTTGTTAGATTTCATGACATTGTCACTATTTTTACTTCATACTATGGCTGGTGAAAAGCTAGTTCTGAGTGTAGGAGGAGTGTCAGCTCCTCCATTTACTTGTATTGGGTCGGCCAAAAACGTTTGTTCAGTTTTTTCTGTGTGATGACTCTAGTAGCACTCAGATGCCTCTAACTTCATTCGAAACAATTGTGATAGATTGTATTGTGACAACTGTCATATCAGCGTGCATTTAAAAAAACTTAAAATTGGTGAATTTATGTGCATTTTAATATTGAAGAAAATATGCGACATTGTCAGCACATGATGCTTTATTATTTCAAAAAAGGTAAAAATGCAACTGAAACACAAAAAAGATTTATGCAGTGCATGAAGAAGGTGCTGTGACTGATCGAACGTGTGAAAAGTGGTTTGCGAAGTTTCTTGTTACTATTGACATTTTGGCCAAATAAGTCTTTGCTGTGGGGCTGTCTGATGCATTGGAAGATGTTTAGCAGCAGCCCTGGGCTCTACCCACTGGAAGCTTCAAACTATGCAAATCAATAAAGTTACTGGTGAAAATGAAAAATGTGTCTTTTATTTTACAGAAAAAAAACTAGATGGACTTTTTGGCCAACCCAATATTAGTCTTGTATTGTGTAATTAGTATTTTCATCCATTTGAGGATTCTTTGTAAGCATCTCTGGAGGCCCTTATCTGTGTCTCAAGAGTTCATCTAAACTTGTTAATATAATTTGTAAATCTTCTCAACTAGGCTTACAAAAACTGTAATTGTTTCTACTGTCTACTTCTGTATAACGAACTACCCCAAAGCATAGATGCTTAAAATAATAATTTAGTATCATTATTATTACATATTATAATTTTGTTAGTGAGGAATTTGGACAAGGCACAGTGAGAACAACTCATGTCTGCTTCATGAGGTTTTGGACCTCGGCTGGGACAACTTGATTGTCTGGGACTTGGAACAGTAAGGCCAGCCAGGTATGTCTCTCCACACAGCCTCTCCATTTGGCTAGCTCGGGCTTCCCCATAGCATGGTTGCCCAAAGATTCTCAAAGTATAACGCAGAAGCTGGTAGTGTTTTCCTAGGCTAGATCCATAACTGGCATAGTGTTACTTCCACCACACACTATTGGTCAAGTAAGTCACTAAGGCCAGCCCAGATTCAAGCAGCAGGACAATTAGATTCCACCTGTCAGGAACAGAAAATATTCTACAGCCATATTTAGTCTTCCACAGACACATATCACCCAAAGGGAGTCATTATAAACCTTCTTCACTGTAGAACTCCAAATCTTCCCCCGAAAGTGGGACGTGGCGGTCTCACACTGACCCAGTAAAGAAACCGGTGTTGGTTAGTTATTACATACTAGCAAAGCTTGTTTCCTTTCTTTATTGATAAAAATAAATAAATACAGTTAGAAATTCCTGCATCCCTATGGGGGCACACACTCCTTTCTAAGTATAGGCAGGCATTATGGATGCTGGAAAGAGACAATGATCGCGTTGAACGGAGATGCAAATTGGCGATTCGCTATGGCTCCACAACTCATGCAGCTGACTTGCAGAAATCGGAACATTTGAAGTAAATGCTCTCGATTGGCTTCCAAATGCCAGTCTCTTGTTTTCATCACTCAGTGGCCTGGCTTAGAGTGCTGGCCTGGCTGCTAGGTGCAGCTTTAGCAGTCCTGCTGCACACTCTGACAGGTGGATGGGTTACTTTCATGGAGCCAGAGGCCCCACAGCTGCTAACAGTAATTATACTTGTCAGCAATGCATTCCTCTCAGGAAATTCCTGCTGCTTCATTAGGGCTAATTGCCAATAGGCAGTGCAATTTCCTAGAAGAGGAGGGGACATAAACCCACAGGGAGTTGACAGAACAGCTGTGTGAGCTCAGAGAAGCCAGATGTGGCCATGTGCCATTAAAGTGTAGCTGAGGGCGGCTGAATTCATTCAACCCAGTCCTGGGAACAGAAGCACATAAAGAATTTGGTGAGGTAGGCCAAACCCCTCTCTATCTTTACTCTCCTACCAGCTTTTGTGGAAAAAAAAAAAAAAAAGAATACACCTTAAAGGACTTCCAACTAAAAAAAGAAATCCTCTATTCTATTTCTTAATGTATATAGGACTTGGGTTTTAAAGAATTTCCCTACAGTGAGCCTCCTTCACTTATCCAGTCAGTAAATACTTATAAACCTATTATACGAGGTCTTTCCAGAAGGTATCCAGCCACATAATATGAAAAACAGAGATATTTATTGAAGAAGATACAAGATACCAGAAACACTGTACACAGGACAATGACACCTCAGTCCCCTTCAAAGTAGGCACCTTGGGACCTCACACAGTTCTCCCAATAGCCATCAGCTGACCCATTGTATTTTCCTGAATCTCATCAATGGTCTGAAATCTCTTCCCTTTCAAAGGTGATTATAGTTTGGGGAAAAGACAGAAGTCGAAGGGTGCCAACTCTGGGCTGTAGGGGGACTGAGTTATCTGGGTGATTTGATGTTTCACCAAAAAACTTTTCATAAGATGTGATGCATGAGCGGGCGTGTTGTAGCGATGAAGCTGCCAATCACCAGCAACTCATAGCTGTGACCAGTTGAATCATCCAAATAGTTTCCATGGAGGAATGTTCAAGCCTAATGCAAAATCTGACGTAGATTTGTTGCTCTACTCGCTCAGTCATTTTGAATGTGACGGCCACACAGTACACATGTTCATTCAGTGGTGTCTACCACCCCCACTGACTAGTACAGTGAAGTTGTCATTGTTCACGCATGAGCATTGCAGTCCACTCTCCTTGGCTTCCAGGTTACATCGATGTTGAGCAAACCATTCTCATTATATTAACAAAGACTGGACTTTTTCCAGGCAGACCTCGTATGTCTGGATCTGTGCTTGCCCTCCTCAGGGTCCAAATGAGGTACTCTCTGCTTGGTGGGAGCCAGGTCACAGATATGGTCTTGAAACTCAAAGTAAGGACTTTGGCTTTTAATATGAAATGAAAACCACTGAAGCAGAGAAGTACCCTATTCTTACATTTCAAAGCATCAGTCCGTTTACTATGTTGACAACAGACTAAAAAGGAGCAAAGGTGTAAGCACGAACACCCATAGGGAGGCAAGTGCAATGAACCAGGTGAGAGATGATGGGGATGCAAACCAAGGTCATCATAGGGAGGTAATGGGAAGTGAGAGGAGTATGTATGTATTTGGAAGGTAAAATAAGCAGAATTTCCTGACAGATTGAATGTTGAGTATACAAGAGAGAAACAAAGATGACTCCAAGCTTTGGGACCTAAGTACCTCCCCAAAGGATAGAGTTGCCATCAACTGAGATTAAAAAAAAAAAAAAAAAAAAAAAGCCCTGAGCAGTAGAGTGTGGGAAGAAATCGGGAGTTCAGTTTGGAATGGTGACTTTGAGATATCTATTTGACATCTAAAAGGAGATGTCAAATAAGCAGTTGGATGTGTGTGTCTGGAGTGAATAGGAGTTGGAGAGAGAGGTCTGGACTACAGGTAAATCTTGGAGTCACTGATATATACACAGTATTTTAGTATTTAAAAACCAAATGAGCCCTGGTTGGCATATCAGTGGAGTGCGGGCTGCAAACCAGGGGGTCACTGGTTCAATTCCCAGTCAGGGCACATGCCTGGGTCGTGGGCCAGGTCCCCAGTGCAGGCCATGTGAGAGGCAACCACACATTGATGTTTCTCTCCCTCTCTTTCTTCCTCCCTTCCCCTCTCTCTAAAAATAAATTTTTTAAAAAAACAACAAAAACAAATGAGTTCACCAAGGGAGTGAGTGTAGATAGAGGAGAGAAAATGATGGAAACAGAGCACTGGGGCACTTCACTGCTCAGAGAGCAAGGAGAAAAGGAGGTCCAGGTGAAAGAGACTGAGAAGGAACGGCCAGCAGGGGGCTAGAAGAAAACTCAAGAGTTCAATCAAAGAAGCCACGCGAAGGCTGTGTGATTAATGGATGAGGGGTGTTCAGCTCTGTCTCATAATGCTGACAGGTGGGGTAGCATGAGAACAGAGAGTTGACCGTGGGATTGGTGTACAAGGAGTTCTAGGTATTTACAACTAAATTTTCAGCAGTTCTCTCTGTCTCCATCTTTAATTACAGTAAAAAAATGTCTTACCATGTTGATTTGGAAAAAGGTATGCTTTTCCCTTACAGAGTAATCTAGTTTTAATATTCCTTCTTTTTAAATTTTAAAAAATGATAAATAATGAAAGTAGAAAGTAAAGGCCCCCTTTAATTAGGGTGCAGGTTAAGGTATAGCAGAGGTGAGAGATGTGTTACATGTACTAGTTGAAAAAGCAGAATGGCCCACTTGTCCGGCTTCTGATACAAATTTGATCACATCTCCTTATAACAGTTAAACTTCTTGCTATAGCTCTTACCTCTTCATTTGCCAAATGTCTCTCTTAGCACCTCCCTGACACTGCCAGTTTGTCTCAGAACCCTCAAGGCCTTCTTAATCCAAAATTGAAATACTGCTTCCTGGTGAAGTGTGTAGTATAGTAGCTAAGAGCCTGGATTCTCAAACTACACTGCTTGAGTTCAAATCCAAGTTCTACCTCTGTATTAGTCAGCTATCACTAAGTTACACTGCCTAACAAACAAATGTGAATTACAACAACAAATACGTATTTCTCATTCATTTAGCATGTGTGTAGCTATAGGTAAGCTGCTTTGACTATGCTCCCAACTCTGGGTTATGGTAGGGTCTGGTCCATGTGTCTTCTTGACTGAAGGAGCCATCTTGATCTGAGAAATGCCTGTTCTAGTGGAAGAAAAGAGACTAAGCCATACTACGCTAACACTCTTAAAGCTTCTGCTTGGATATCATGTCCATTCATATCCTTTTGGCTAAAGTCAGTCACATGGTATAGGTTCTACCATCAATTCCTCCCTTTCCTGTATGTATGTTCTGCTCCACTCATCAAAAAGCAGGGCCTATTTCCAATCCTCTTGACTCTGGACTGGCCTTGACCAACAGAATATGTCAGGAAGTGTCATTTTAGGATTTTCAAGCCCAGATCTTGAGAAGGCTGGCAGCTTCCACCTCCTCTGTCTTAGCAGCCAGCTGGCATGCTGGAAGGAATCCCAGATTGGACTACAGAATGAGTACAATCCATGTGAGGGGGAAGTCCTGAAGGATGAGATGCCATCCTGGACATTCCAGCCTCAGCTAGATCCCAGTTGATGTGGATGGGAGACCCCAACTTAAACCAGCAGAACCTCCCACTGAGTCCTGGCAAAACAACAGAATCACAAGATATAATAAAGTGGTATTTTTTAATCATATGTGGCTCACCACATTCTTTTTTTTAATTTTGTAAAGGCTTTATTTATTTATTTTTAGAGAGAGTGGAAGGGAAGGAGAAAGAGAGGGGAGAAACATCAATGTGTGGTTGCCTCTCACATGCCCCCTACTGGGGATCTGGCCTGCAACCCAGGCATGTGCCCTGACTAGGAATCAAACCGGTGACCCTTTGGTTTGCAGGCCCACGCTCAATCCACTGAGTTACACCAGCCAGGGCAATAAAGTGGTATTTTAAGCTGCTAACTTTTGGGGTAGTTAGTTTTGCAACAATGAATAAGTGAAGTGCATTGGTCAAGCCCCAAATAAATGCAGCAGGGCAGTACCCTTCTCCCATGAGAGGGAACTAAATATTGTTGAGCAATGGTACAAGTCAGCACATTCCATCAGTAACATTAGGAACTACTTTAGCTCTTTGAGTCCCTCCTGCTCACCTGTAAAGGCCAGTGGCTTTAAATTGTAACCATCTCATTAGATTGTTGTAAGGGTTAAATAAGTAAATAGGGCTAAATAAATAAATGCATGTGATGCACTCAGACTTGGAATAAACTCTTAGATATGTCTTTCTTCTACCCCTAATACGCTTGTTTCTTGCTGGTATTGCCTTTGTGGCACCCATAAGGTATCATTTGGAAGCCATGACAGTAACCCTAGTCCAGACCTCTGCAGGCCACAGCTATTCCTCAAGGAAGGACAATACTACTGACCATAGCCTATTATTTAACTCTAACTAGGTTTACATTCACATACTTAGTTATTGTCCCCAAAGCACCTTTTGTCAGGACAGATCTCCAGCCTGAACCACACACTGTATCAGAAAAATCTCTCGTCTACGTACACGGAGGGCCTGGGGTGGACCCTATCACCCATTGAGCTTTCTTCTGCTGTGGAGTCTCTTTGGGGTCTTTCATGTCCTGCCAAGTGGCAAACCTTCATCGGGACCATTTTAAACCATTAAAGACATGCAATACAGTTCACAGTCTTTTTTCTCCTTGGGGATTCTTTGGTCCCTGGGGGCCCATTTACCCCAGAGACAGCTCGGTGTTGTACAGAGTATTGGGAGAGAGAGAGATTTTGCCAGGACCTAAAAATGGTCGGTCTCTCTCTCTCTCTCTCTCTCTCTCTCTCTCTCAGAATATGTTGTGTAGATTTTAAATTTATTACTATAAGAATGTATTATTTATAACTAGAAAACAATAAATCAAAGGAGAAAAATGTGAGGGCTTTCTTTAAAAATCCCCCACTGATGATTTCTACAAACTTAAGGTTGTTTATCAAATTCCCTGTAATTCATGACATGGTAAGTTGATGTGGGACTCCCCACCTACTGAATAAGAAAGCCTGATTTTGTTTTTTACCAAGTGCCTCTAAGAATCTCCAGAAATGCTTACCAGCATCTGTGAACACATTTTCATAGTCCCTGTATTTTACATGAAGAACAAATCTTCCCTTCTAATGTTTAGGCCCTGGGCGGAATGGAGCCACCGGGTTCCCTTCCTCTGTGAAGACTTGTTCTTAACTACAGTGAGCTGTTTTCAAATGTTTCGCAGGTTTTATTATTAGTCAGGTACTAGGCGGGGGAGCCAATAGATCAGGAGATGGCCACCATTGAAAAGATAGTTTGTTTCTCGCAGATCCCAAGATTAGGGGCATGCCTCGCCATGCTGGGCCACACAGAGAAGAAGCTGGGTTGATCAGGAGGCACAGGGAGCCCAGTGGAAAAGGTGGGCAGGGCCTTTATTGTGGTTTCCTTGAGAAGGAACAGGGGAGGCAGGGTAAGCAGGCTTAGGACTGGCTAGTTTGAATATGCTCTGCAGGCTCTGGGGCAGAGGCTGTCCTGAGGTGTCCACTACCTGGCCCTGGGGTAATTAGGGCAGGGAATATTGGCCTGGTGTATAAGAGCCAGATACAGGAGGTGGAGGAAATGCGGGCTCTGGACTGGTTTATTTACATATGAAAGGCACTCTCCCGGTGAGTTATTTGTTATCTCCAGGAATTAGCTAACCTTGCCAGGGACAGTCCCTTCATGATTAGCTCTCATCCAAGGCCCAGAAGCCTGAACATCAAGAATAGAGAACATTCAAAAATACAGTTAAAGACAATCCTGATGCATTAGACACGTTTCTCCGTCACTGAGTCTCCATCGGGAGGGAGGGGGACACCGTCCAATTCTGCCCACAGGAAGCACAGGCCCTCGAGGCACAGCGCCCTTCCCTTGTTTCTTTTTCTGAATTAAGAACTCAATTTGCACTATAAAGGCATTTCTCTCCCTCTTTAATTTCTTGTCCCTTTTTCTGTTTCCTCCACTAGACTCTGATTTCCATGAGGCGGGAACAGTGACTTCCTATTCACCCTTGCATCTTTACATGCACACAATACTAATTAATACTTAAATATTTGTTAAATAATTTAGATAATGAATTAATTTGGGAAACAGGACATCTGGGGAACGTATTATATCAGTAAAGGTATATAATTCTCTCTCCACTGTCTATGATCCCTGGAATTTTACCAACTGAATTTAAAATAGAAGTAAATCTGTTTCTGAAATTAGTGCTGACTCCCTTCCCTGAGCCATGGCTAATTTTTCTAACAGCTTTATTCACAGATAACTTACATACTACTATGAAGTTCAGTCATTTCAAGTGCACTAATTCAACAGTTTTTAGTATATTCACAGAGGTGTGCAATAATCACCATAATCATCCCTAGAGATACTCAGAGTATTTGGTAAAAAAAAAAATCAGCCCTGGTTGGTATGGCTCAGTGGATTCAGCACAGGCCTGGAAACGAAAGGGTCACTAGTTTGATTCCCAGTTAGGGCACGTGCCTGGTTTGTGGCCGCGTCCCCAGCAGGGAGCGCACAAGAGACAACCACACATTGATGTTTCTCTCCCTCTCTCCTTCCCATCCCCTCTCTCTAAAAATAAATAAATAAAGTCTTTTTTAAAAATCAGGCTTTCTTCCAATTTAGTAGGTAGGGACTCCCACATCAGCTTAGCATGTCATAAATTACAGGGAATTTGATAAGCAAACTTAAGTTTGCATAATTAAGTAGATTGCATGTTTAAATACCAAGCCACCACTGGGGATTTTTTTTTAAGCCCTCACATTTTTTTCTCCTTTGATTTATTGTTTTCCAGTTATAAATAATACATTCTTACAATAAAAAATTTAAAAGCTACATAAAATATTCTGAGGGAGAAAAGAGAGAAGAGATCAAAACATGTGAAACTTCCCACTTTAGGTCCTGGCAAAAGCTCTTTCCCAACACTGGGTACATCATAGAGCCGTTTCTGGGGAGGAGATGGGCAATGGGACCGAAGAATGTCCTGGGAGGAAAGAAACTGTGATCTGTTTCACTCCCTTCATGGTTTGAAATGGTCCCGGATGGAGATTTGTCAGTGGGAAGGGCTGCATTTTAGGAGACAGAGAGGGAAAGGAAAGTACATTAGAGGAAAGTTAGCAAGAGAAATGTACAACAGAAGAAGTAAAGGAGAGATGACTGTGAATATATATATTCCCCATAAATGTTGAGGGAAAGCTTGAGGGAGAAACAGGTTTTTTAAAAAGGCAATATGTAAGTGGAAATGCTCATACATTATTGGTGGGGATGTAAAATAGCGCAACCACTAGGGGAAACAGTCTGGTGGTTCCTCACAAAGCTAAACACAGAATTACCAATTGACTCAACTACCAAAGGACTCACCAATTCTACATGGAGGCGTATACTGCCAAAGAGCTGAAAACAGGTGTTCAAACAAAAGCTTGTACAGCAAAGTTCATGTAACACTATTCACACTACCCAAAAGGTGGGAACAACCCAAGTAAATGGGCATTTCATATAAATGGGATAGCACGTTATGTGGTCTTTTTATGATTGGCTTCCTTCATTTATTATAATATTTCGAAGGCGTATTCATGCTGTAGCATGTATCGGAGCTTCACTGCTTTTCATAGCTGGATAATATTCCATTGTGAGTAGATACTACAATTTTTTTTATCCATTCATCTTTTCATGATTCTTTGGGTTGCTTCCACTTTTTTAGCTAATCAAAATTTATATGAAGTGTCCAGAATTGGCAAATCCATAGACACAGAAAGTAGATTAATGATCGCCAGGGACTGGGGGTGAAGGAACTGGGGGGCAAGTAGAAGGGCGGGAGAGTGACTGACTATAATGGGTACAAGGTTTTCTTTGGGGTGATGAAAACGTTCTAAAATTAGATTATGGTACTTGTATGGGGAATAAGCACACATATATAAAATTCTCTCTCCTTTACTTCTTCTCTTGTCCTAGATTACTCTTCCTAACCCTCATTTCCTTCCTTTCTATTTTTCCTAAAATATAGTCACAGAAAATTTTGAAATGAAATGGGAGGAGAGAGCGAGAGGAATAAGGAAGCAGAGGGAACGTTGGAGTAAGGACCACAGCATCTTCCTCCGCTGCCCCCTGTGTTGAGTTTCTTAGTCTGGGATTCTCTGAAAGTAAAGCTTGAGATGGGGGTGCCGGCTGTTAATTTAGGAGGGGTTCCTAAAGTGCCGGAGTGAAGGTTAAGGAAGGGTGAGATGCGGAAAAAGAACTAACCAGTGTAAGGGTGCTTATTCACCTCACAGGGACTAGATTGCACCCAGACCTCTGAACAGCCTATACGAGACCTCCCAGAGCTCTCCACCTGACAGGCTGCAGTATTTATTCACGAACTCTTGTTCCCCATCACTGGCCCCCCAGGGACGAAAACTCATGGGCAGCGCTTTAGTGTGGGTTCAGCGTGTTCCTGGCCTTGGAGAAGGCCTCGGACAGGAGGTGAAAGCAGCCGTGAAAGGTGAGTCAGAACTGTCCCCAACAGCTGCAGCTGAAATAGGGAGCATAACCCGCACGAAGGAACCATGTGCTGCATGCCCCTTCTCACAAACTATGGGATTCCCTTCAAAATTTTGTTTTTTGCTGAAGTATAATTTATATGTGATGAAAGGCACAGATCATAAGAAGACACAGTGATGAATTTTGGCAAATGTACATGTCCATGAAAACATCAGCTCATTTGAGATAAGGAATATTTCCATGACCCCAGGAAGTCCCTTGTGCCCTTGTAGCCAGTCCCTGCCCACTGTCCCCCCTACTCCAATCCCCACCCCGGTCAACCAGTGTTGTGATCTCTAGCACCTTAGATGAGGTTAGACTGTTTTAGAATTGTGCATAAATTAAATCATACAGTACATACTCCTGATTCTGGCTTTTTTTGCTCATCAAAACATTCTTGAGATTTACTCATAATGTTGCATGATCAGTAAATATCTTCTTCCTTCCTATTGCTGAGAAGTTTTCCTCTGTATGAACACACCACAGTTTATTTATCCATTTGATTCTTGATGGGAATTTGGGTTATCGCCAGTTTGGGGCTGTTATGAAGAAAAGTTATGAGTGTTCTTGTATAATATTTTGTGGGCATTACTATAAGTTTCAAATGTTTTAAAGTCTCTTTACATGTGTGGAGTTGTCTCATTAAGTAGTCTCTCTTTGCTTCATAAATTTTAACGGAAGGTGGGGAATGAGCCGGAAAGAAGCGAAGGGAAAGGCCAGGCTCTGCTCTATTCCCCAGAAGGCCCACCACGTCCCTTGGGCAAGCAGGACATTTGTTATAGGGAATGTATTTAATATGCGTATTTAATGTTATGTAAGAAGTAGTCAGGATACATTTTAAAAAATTTTTTTTTGTTATTCAATTACAGTTGTGTGCCTTTTCTCCCCATCCCTCCACCCCACCCCAGCTGAACCCCCCTCCCTCCCCCACTTCCACCCTCCCCCTTGATTCTGTCCATGTGTCCTTTATAGTAGTTCCTGTACTCCCCTCTCCTCACTGTCCCCTTCCCATTCCCCCCTGCCCATTGTTAGATTGTTCTTAACTTCAATGTCTCTGGTTATATTTTGTTTGCTTTTTTCTTCTATTGATTATGTTCCAGTTAAAGGTGAGATCATATGGTATTTGTCCCTCACCGTCTGGCTTATTAGCAACATAATTATAGTAGGGGACTTTAACACTCCAGGATACATTTTTTTTAAATATGCTCTTCATTAACAAAAAATCTGGGCAACAGACATTACGAACTCCTACTATACCTTTAACATGCACTCCAGGGATATAGAGCTTTCACATTCTACTTTATTCCTGTAAATTTTGCACCTCTTATAAGTAGGCATTATTTTATAATCAGAACAGTAATAAAGATTTTTTTAAGTCTGTTCAATGTGGGTGAGACTCTAAGAACGTGTCTCCTCTCCCTGAAAATCACCACTATGATAGAATTTAAAGATCTCAAAGTCAATGTATAAACACAGATAATATTCATGTATGTATACAATATGTATATATAATGTATATATATGAATATAGAGAAAAATATCATAAATTTAACAGAAAAAAAATCTTGAATAGCCTGGAGCTGAGATTAAAGCATCAAATTATGGCCCCATTACCCTCTCTGGAAAGAAGTCGCTAAAATATACCCAAATCAGAGTAGCATAGGGAAGGTACAAACAGCAGAGATTTTTCAATATAAATATCAAAATATTTGTTTAATCATCAGAGGAAATCAGAGAATCTGAGGAGTAGACCAATCATTAAGGATCCAAGTGACTTCTCAGCAGACTGCTCCTGGGTGTTCTCTTACCCCCAGCCCTGCCTTCTAGGTGGTCCAGCAGGGCCTCCCCACGAAGGCCCTGCAGGCCTTAGATTCCTCCCAAGATTCTGTTCCTTCCGTTCAGTCTCCACCACTGCAGTCTCCAAGCCTTGCTGCCTCCATCAAACCCTCTATTCCTGCGCCCCAAGCACTGACTTCTCTTCGCTGCCAACTTTATGACTTATTAACCTTCTGGGAGACTGTTAAAAACCCTCTCCCTCCCTGCAGGAAAGCAGCCCAGGTCAGCAGTGGCCTTCCAGAGGCATGTCCCCTGCCTCAGTGGTCTAACCTAAAATGCTAGCTTGGTTGGTGGCGGGGGGGGGGGGGGGCAGTTCTAGGTCCTCTCAGAAGAGGGCATTTATGGCAGAGCTAATTAAGGGCTTCCAACGACAGTGTGCAGGCGACCACCCCCTCTGCTTATGGCTTGTCCTGCCTCCGCTAGTCACCCTCCACGATGGAGATTCTAAAGCAGAAAATCATGAATAGCAATTTCTTAGCTGCCGCTGGCACACAGCTGAGAATTGACTCGGTTCTCACTATGGAGCCAGGATGTGTCATGCTTGGAAAAGCGATTGCAGCAGTGGGCTGATCTCATTAAAAACATAAAATAAACTAAAGCAATCAACACTGCATCCTTGGAAGGCTGGAATAAGGCGGCAGCTCAGAAATTGCTGGCAGGCAGAAAGTTCCTTTTTCACATGGAGGAGAAAGGATTTTTGGCTCCGATTCTTATGCTTGGGTGTCTGAACGCATGCGTACCTACCTAAACACATACCTTGCTTCTTTGGCACTCATGAGCATTAACTCATCAGCCTTGATATGTTAAAAAGCAGCATCTCCCAGCAATTTTCCTCTCTGGTGTGTACCCCAGAGAACAGCTTATGTGTTTTCATGAAAAGGCAGGTGCAGGAATTTTCGTAGCAGTGCTAGTCATGTTAGCCCCAAACTGGAAACCACCCAGCAGTTATCAATAGGAAAATGAATAAATAATCAGGCAATGAGAATGAGTGATCTCCAACTTTACACACAGTACGGTTGGATCGCACAAGCATAACACTGAGTGAGAGAAGCCAGATGCGGGAGTGGATTGCGTGGGGTGCCACTTGCATCAAGCACACCAATGTTAGCTTAGCATGCTGTTAGACGTCAGGAGAGCGGCTACCCGTGAGGGCATGAGGGTGCTTCCGAGGTGCTGGACGTGCTCTGCTTTTTGATCTGGGTGCTGGTTTCATGGGTGTCATCAGTCTTTGAAACCTCACTGAGCTGTAGACTTACAACATGTGCACTTTTTTTGCACTTACATTCTAATTTAATAAAAACTCACTTGACAGGCAGAAAGTTTCAGTTAGGCAAGATGAATAAGCTCTAGAGATCTGCTGTACGACACTGTAACTACAGTTGACAATAATGTATCTTACACTTAAAAATTGGTTAAGGGAGTCGACCTCATGTTAAGTGTTCTTACCACAACACATTTTTTAGAAATGTCTTAAATCACTGGAAAAGATCCTGAGCATCAAACTCTGACAGATGCCTAATGACAGTAAATCGCAGTGCAGGGGAACTAGAGGAGAGGTGAACAGTTGAGGAGGATAATGGTGTATTTTGCGACTCGTATCTGTCTCCTGAGGACAGAACTTGGAAAAGTATAGGAAAGAAAGTGAGAAAGCGTGTCAAGTTTTAGTATGACCCTTCTTGGAGAAACCAGAATACACCAAGGCAAAAAGATGGCTCCCGGCAACGGACTTAACTAGCAAAGAGGTTACATGTCAATGCGAGAGGTAAGCAACCAACCCGTGGGATGTCTTCCCTTCACTAAAAGTCGTAAACAGTATCGTTGTGTTCTTATTCGAAGAAGCAATGAGAAGAGAAAGCAATTTCTTGCCCTTGTTTCCTCATGTTGATAACTCCCTGGCTCTGAATCCTCACACAGAACAGAGCAACGCGTCTGAGGGCTGTGCATAGGACCCCTGAAGCCAAGAGGAGCCACCCAGATAAATGACAAAGGTTTATGAGGATGGTGGCTGGGAAGAGCTCTGATGCTGCCTCCAACTGAGGGCACTGGGCCAAAACATATTGCAAGGCAAGTAGAGGTCAGCCATGAAAGGGGGAGGGGTGAGAAAGGGAGTTTGGGGAAGCCAGCAACTTACCAAATTCTCCTGATAGGCAGGCCCTGGGGCCAACCAACTCCTTGTTGGGGTTGGGGTTGGGGCTGTGTCACCAACATTCTGGTCCAGACAGACTCAGGTGACAGTCCACAAGTGCTAGAGATAAAGGAGACAGGGGTAAGTATTCAGAGAGCCATAAATGTCTCAGGCAATTGCACACCATTTTATACATACACAAGACAAAGCTCTCCAAGGAAATTGTGACAAGGATGATGAAAATACATTGAATTAACTTCTCCAAAGAACAGAGAACTCCTTTGGGGATAAGTTGGGTGCCTCTGTAACCCACCAATCTTGACGTCCTTTAAGGTCCCTTTCCCCTAAAGCATTGTTTCTCACACTTTGAGGTGCTATGAATCCCGAGGAGATCGAGATCTGGTTAGCACACAGATTCTGATTCACAGGTCTGGGCTGGGGCCTGACAGTCTGCATGTCTAACCAGCTCCTGAGGGATGCTGATGTTGCGGGCCTGCAGACCACACTTGGAGTGGTAAGGGATCTGTTAGTGATCCAAGGGGCCTGGTAGAATCCTCTTATTGATGGTTTCAAATTGTATTTGTGTATACATTAATAGTCTCTGGAAGATACAAAGACACTATCAACAGTGAGGTAGGGGTGGACACTGGCTGATGGAGGACAGAGGTGGGAGAAATACCATTTCCTGTACACTATCTGTGCTCTGTGATTCATGAGCCATGGGAAGGTATACCCATCCCAGAAATTTAATAAACCCATTTATAACAGGGAGGGGAAAAAAATCAAGCATTCATTTATTCTAGCCGGTTTGTTTCTAGGCTGTAAAGCAGGCACCAGTATGAATCTGTCTCCACATTTTCATTCATTCCTTAATGTGGTAAGCAAAGCCAGGCCATTGTGTGGAGACTTAATTAGTATCCGGGAAGCACTAGGCTTGATCGCAAGGGTCCTGCAGGTGTTGATAGTGAGTGCTGTCATGGAGAACTAAGGCATTTCAGTGACGAACCACTGATGCAAGGCTGCGTATTTCCATAAAAGCATGTATTTAAGACAGAACTCGTCAGCAAGATCAAGAAGCCTGTTAAGGTTACAGCTCCCCCCAAGTCATGGCTTTCCCAGCATTAAGTGCAATCAAAGCAAAACTGTTAGAATCAGGAAGAGGACACAGCACCCATGGCTGAGTGGCAAAATGTGAATTTTGGGGGAGGGAGGAATCTGTCCTTTAACTGAACAATGGATTTGCAAAAACATTTTCAGACACTGATTTCCTGAGCTTACGACTTACTCATAAGTAGAAAACTGGATTTAAAAGAGTGTTTATATTTGGCAGATATTTATTGGTAAACTTTGTAATGAAGTGTGGTGCACGAATCACAAGTGTACAGATCAGTAGGATTTCACAAAGGGAAAACACCCAAGTGAAACAAAAATCAAGAAGTAGAACACTGCCAGACGCCCAGAAAACACGCACTATGCTCCCACCTATTTCGATGTCGAACAGCATGGTAGTCTTGTGTGGTACACCATTGTACTCTCCAGATTTTAATTAGAACCTCGTGCTCCCCTTTTCTAATCAGTAAATTGTACATCTTTGTCTCTCTACTCAGAAAGGGTAGCCGTGAGGGTCTGGCTGATGAGGTCATTGATCAAAGTACATTCCTACACCACCGTGATTTTTTTCCAAACGAGTTTCCTGAGAGAACATCATCCCCAAATTACAATGCCGCTCTATAAAAGGACACATCCCAGGACAGTGTCTTTATCTCCATTCTCTTTCCAAGCCATCAGTTTTAAATTACCAAATGACCCAGAGGCACTGCAGATTCCAGGTCTGCAATTCTCCTCAGAGGCAGGAAAAAAGAGTGGAGAAGATAAATCTTCAGCCTGTCAGCAAACCTTGAAACCACAATATCCCTGTTAACCTCGTTAGGAAGAAATTCCATTCTGTTATACTCTGGGGAGAAGAGACGAGGCAGCCCCTGAAATTAGATTCTCTGCTTGTGCCAGATGGGACAGGACCAGGGGCAACTTCATTTGGGATTTAGCGGGTGACTAAATGGGGTGCCTAAGGGATGTCTTTCGGGTGAGGACACTCTGGGTGGGGAAGACGTATACAGTGGCACAAAGAAGACTTCAGAATAAAATGCTATAAAAGCAATTGATGAAGCTGTTGACAGAACGGACACTCGGAAACCTAGTTATGTGGCGTGGATGTCAGGCATCGGTGCTATTTATGGACATACAGAGGATATTGGAGACCGAAAGGAAAGCAGCATCTTTACTTTCCCATTTTTTCCCTCAGAAAGTCTCTCTAGCTGAAGTTTACCTCATTCCATGTCAAACCCAGCAAAACTGAGGGGATAATAATAGCCATAGGGAAGGATTTAAAGGACAAGAGCCCATTTTATCATAGCGGCAGAGCTGAGAGCCTCGTTCTTGGTCCAGAATAAAATCGTTATGGCTCTAGAATGTAAAAATGTAATACGAAATGTTTTCCCAACGTGAAGCCCTTTTACAACACCCATATGTACATTACAGAGCCTGACATCTTGATTAAGTAATATATCCCATCTTATTTTCGGTCCCCAGAACCTACTGATGGTGGCATTCCGCCGTAAAAGAAAGATGTGGCAACTGCGAAGTTTTCAGTCAGCAAATGTTCACAGGGTGCCTGCTTCAGGGTTGGCACAAATTGCGGTATTTTCCCTGGTCTCAGGGAACTCACCATTGGGATGGGAGGTAGGCATCCCCTGGGAGTTTGCTAGAAATGCAGAATCTCTAGCCCATCCCTACTCCTGAATCAGAATCTGCATTGGAATAAGATCCCCAGGTGGTTGACACCCATCTTTTAAGGTGGATGAGCTTTGAGCTTAAATGACACTCTAACTTTCTCGGCCCTGGCTGTATGTACATCAGAACATTCTGGAGAATTAGAAAAGTCCTACTTCCCAGTAGAACAGTAAATCACAAGAGGACCTGGGGTCAGAGCATTCCAGGCACAGCGAAGAGCTACGCACGGCAAAGGCCATGAGGCAGGAACAAGCTTGGCATATTCCAGGAACAGCAAGTAAGGCTGAGTGACGGAGACAGTGGTGGGAGTTGAAGTAGCAAGAAAGGCCATGCCACAGCAACTTTCAGGCTGTTGGGACTAGTGAGGATTTTATTCGATGGGAAGCCATTGGGTGGGTTTTGAACGGGGACTGGTGTGTAAGCATTCGGTATAAAATACTTAAGCCCTGATCTAAATTGTGATGTTTTTCCATTGTTGTTTTTTTTACTCCCTTACCCCATTGAAAAAATAAAGAAACAAACAAACAAAAAAACCCTTACAGCATTAACTAAAAGTAGCTAGTCCATTATACTACACCCTCTTCCCAGGATTCTTTGGGCTGCTCTCTCTCCCCACTCCCACAATACCTCTCCTAAGTCCTTTTCGGCCAAACCCTCCCTAATGTTCCCGAGAGAAGTCACTTAACATCAGTTAGATGAGCTCCGAGTAGAGTCTGTGTGTGTGGCTCTTGTCCTCATCCTGAAAAGGTCCTATCTCCCTTCTCCTTCAAAGTCACAACTCTTGGTGAGGGGCTAACAGTGTAAAGTCAAAAGAAGTGAGGGATGGAGAGGGACATGGTGCAAAGTTCGGGACATAATTCCCCAAAGACTGGTGACTCCAGCAAAGATGGCAAATACCATCCAACACAGGTTCCCCACTGCGTGGATTTGGAAAGCTGAGGCCCAGAAAAGCGAAGTTATTAATTCTTTTTTTTTTTTTTTTTTGGTCAGGGATACAGAGCTAATTTGTGGCCCAATTCCGTCTAGAACCCAGGCCATCAATGAAATTTGCTGTCCTCTAAGGAGTGCCAAAGCCCCTCTTCATGAGTACAGTTTGCCTCCAGAGAACCTGGCACCATCCCATCCCCTGAGCCTACAGTGTGGATGTCTGTCCTTGTCCCTGTGCTTGGAGCTTCTGTGACTATTCCAGAGACTCTCACTAGAGTCAGAGCAACTCCAGGAAACGTATGTAAATGTCAGCAGGCCCCTAGAGGACGCCTAGCAAAATGAACTCTCAGCTGGTGGGGAATTTCCAGGGGCTTCCCCAACTTCATGGACCTGAACCATTGCAGCAGACCAGCAGGAAACCCAAAGGAATCAGCATTTATAACAACCTTCAGAGAGGCGTCTGTGAGCCCAAACAGGTCCTCCGGAACTTTTCATGATCCCATGTTTCCTAGGACAACCCTAGCTCCCATAAACAAGCCCCAGCAGTCAGCATGCAGCCCGGCAGCCTTCACTGGACTTGGAAGTAATGGCCCTCACAGTCAGGCAAATGCTGGCCAAGTCCGGATACAAGGGGTGGGAGGGGGAAATAGGCTTCACCTCTTGCTGGCAGGAGCAGCAAAGTTAACATGCAAAGGCTGATAAAGAACAAAATTCAACTGAGTGTATTTGAAAATCTAATTAGCTTTATCAAGCGATTCATGAGTCGGCAGCATTCCATAGAAGGGCACTCCTAGGGGCTGTACAAACGGAAGGTTTTTATAGGAAGAAGAGCGAGGAAATTGTTGCAGGGGGAGGAAGAAAGGATTATTTTTATACCAAAATATCTTCATGTGGGGGGAAGAAAACAGCAAGGATTTTTTTTTTAAAAACCATGCAGATTGCCTCTTCTTTCTATGGGGGACAGAGAAGACCCACATGACAGATTACCTGTTGACCAGAAAATTCCAGACTGGTGAATTAAGACTAATGTTTCTGGGACAGGTTGAAATAGTAACTAGGTCAGGTATTAAATCTAGGTTTGGTATTTTGAGCCTTAGCACAAGTGACGCCATTTTGGGCCTGTGGTTTTCATTTGAACAGGGCATACTTAAGGGGATGGGAGAAATTTGTGGCCTTTTTTTTACAATCAACCACACTGTCTGTGACAGAAGAAATGCTCTCTAGAAGCACTTTGTCTAAAGGCCTGAAGGCATCAACCTCCTTTCTCACCCTGTGAACAATAGTGTTTCTCTTCCTTGTTTCCCACAGTCACTCCAGTTACCTCTTAAGTTATTGGGTCTCACAGAGACATCATAATATTCCAACATGATAAAATTCCAATAAAAATAGCAGGTGTTCCATAGTATCCACTGATTTATATATTACATAGCACTAGTTGTTTTTATTCTCAGGATCTTGCATACAAGTAAAAAAAATTGTTAAATATATTTGTTTCTCTGTGAAAGAGACTTTACAGGACAATTTTACTCAGAGAGGTTGCTTGTGGGCAGTGGCTTTCTGCCCAGTAGCAATGCTACAAATTATATTTAGCAAATCAACATGCTAGAAGACAGTAGCAAACTAAATTATAAATATAATGGTTGGCTGGTTGTTTATTGCTTATGTTGTATATTTTTCACACATCATTGTATGGATGTTTAAAGGTCAGGATTGCATTTACACTTCAGTTGTCTAAAATAAGAAAGCCATAACCAAGAAATTCAACAATACATTTCCCTGTGCATGCTCCATTTTCTCTCTGGCCAACACCTCACGTATTCAGAAAACATACAACCTAGCATGTATTCTGGAGTATGGGAAGTAGATGATGTCAAGGAGACTGCAATTTCTTTGTTAATGTTGCAAGTTTCTAAGAAAAATTAGGTTCTCATCAGTTCCGGTAACATTCAATGTATTTAAGTTTGGAAAGACTTAACTTTGGTATTTCTTTTTGCTGTATAGTTCGAGAATTTTATGAAGTAGCTCAGTCAAATGCAGCCCATGTATTCCAATTATAAAGAAAACAAAGAAAAACCACCAGGGATCTGTTCCAGGCTAACCTCCTCTCACAAGTAGCTCTCCAAGTAATACATGAATTCACCCTTCTATCGAAAGCATCTATGAGCTGAATCAGCTGCCCCTACAGGTCATCTGTGGATGTCCCATATGTGCGTGCTTGGAGGTAAGTGTATCTGCATGGGAGATTTTTATTTTCAGATGTAAAGTTACATGAAGTCCTAGCCTCTACCTAAACATGTCCTCTTTCTGGGTTTAAATACATACGTCATTAATAATATAACACAGGGGTTGCTGAACTTTTTCCATAAAGGACCAGATAAACATTTTAGGCTTCTCAGGCCAAACGGTCTCTCACAGCTACTCAACTCTGCCATTGTAGTGTGAAAGCAGCCATGGACAATCCGTACGCACATGGATGTGGCTGTGTTCCAATAAAACTTTATTTATGGACACCAAATTCTGAGTTTCATTTAATGTCCACATGTCAGGAAATACTACTTTAAAAAAATTTTTTTTACAACCACCTACAAATATCAAAACCACTCATCCCTGGGCCGGTACAGAAACAGGCTGTGTGGTTCAGGTTTCGCCTGTGAACCAGTTTACTGATGCCTGACCTAGTGCCTTAATTAATGGAACGATCATCTGACAAAGGAAGCAGACCTTTCAGACTTGAGCTCTCCAATTCCATTTTTGCTTCTCTATAAACACATTTCTCTATGAAAGCTAATGTCCTTAAAATTTTAAGCAACTCTGCTTTTATACATAACCACAGGGAAGAAGTGCCTCTTTGTGCCTCTGTATTTTTTAAGTGAAGATAAAAGCCATTTGACCACAGATTAGTTTTCTCTTTCTTGAGTTGCACATTTATGTGTGGGTTAGGTCTTTCCTTTCCGTCACTTATTCTTTACAAAGCTTCAGATTTCTTTCTCTGAGTGACGTGACAATGATCCGTGAATCGGCAACATGAGCAATAAATCACTAAGTTGTGGGACAAAACTCATTCTGATAACGGCAGCTCACTCCTCCACCCCGGAATCAGCAAGTTCCATCCTTCAGGACTGTCCATTGTGCATTGTAGTCCTAGCCCTATGTTGTCTTTGATCGCAGTAGATCATGAAGACCTGTGTTCAATCTGATCCTTTTTGATTTTCCAATTTAGATCTCGAGAAGTGAATAAAGTCAATGTCAGCATTTTGACAGCAGTGCTACTCCAGACTTTGTTCAGCATTTTTTTTATAACTTATGTTGCTCTTTATCCTGGTGCTACATAGAGAATGTTACACAGTGTTTGCATTTATCTCATTGGATTGGATGTTGCTGGCTGATACAGAGAAGGCTGGATGCCTCCGTGCCCAGATAAACGTGCTCCATAGCTCATCTCATTCCGGAGGGATTAAGCAAATCTAATGAATCTTTTAATGTTATCTTGCCATCCAATGCCTTATGAGTTTTTTGGATAAAAATTTTATGCTAGACTTTTTTAGTAGCAGCTTTAACTTTCAAAGAGGCTGTTTGAATAGTAAAACTATTGTGATTTTCTTTCCCCATTGTTAAGGTAATGTGACAGGAATCTATTCTGAGTGATTAAAGGCCCCCCCTGAGGTTCTTCTGAGGCACTTCCACTAAGGTATTATTTACATCCTCTTTCATTCCTGCTACATAAATATTTACCACCTAAAAAAGTTGCACGATTCTATATTTTTCAGGGTAAGCCTTTTCCTTCTTCAGGTTAACCATGAATTCAATTCAATTCGGTGATTGTTGGGGACTTAACTGGGCACTGGATTTGCTGCCAGGTATTGTGAAAGGTACAAATTTGAGTAGGCCATGCCCAATCTCAAGGCGTTTACATTTATCCACTTATCCTGAGGGAGAAGAGCCCAAATAGCAATAACTACTAAATGGAATAGAGTATGCGCACTGGGGTTAGGATGGAGGGTTTCAGATAATGGAGAAATTACTTACTGCAGGCCTCAGAGCATCAATTTTAGTCTCCTTTGCTGTCCATAATAAAGTACTGCCCACTGTTTTCCACTTAATCTGACAAAATCAGGCAGCAGCCTCTTTCTGCTTTGGGGTCAAACTATGAAGCTTGACTAAACTATGAAATTAAAAATGCTCATTCCCTACACCTATCAAATTAATTCAGTATTCCTGCAGGGGAATAAAACGCTACAAAAAGATGCCATTGGAGGCATGACCAATGTTGTGTTTTGACTTGATCATTTAGTGCAGTAAAAAAATCTGCTGATTATGAAAAAGCAAATCCATTGAATTGAAGAGCTAGTGTGACTGATTTGGGGGATGTAAATTGAATTGAATTGTTTGGTTGAACAGACCGCTCAGTTCAGACTCGTAGAGCTAAAACCTAGTTAGGTTCAGCCTGAGCACAAGACGGCTGCAGGTTAAAGTTATGTCTAGGGAAACAGAGACACAGTTATTAAGGATCCAAATGACAGGACATAATGGGGTTAAGGACTGAATCAAGATTTGGCAGATCTGAGATGTGGTCAGGGCAAGCAGTGGGCCCAAACCAAAAATCTAAACCAGAGATCCCAAAGGAAGACATACGAAGGGACAAAAGGAAAGGGGCAATTCAGCAGAGAATTAAATCAAAGGTGAGGAAAAACCTTGATAGAAAGAATCAAAAGCTGGTCTTCACCTGAGACTTTTTACTCTCCTCCAGCGAAACCCTGGACCACACCCCTGGGCTATTCCAAAGGGCTGGTGATTATGAACACCTGACTCCAGTAAAGAGAAAATTAAGAGGATTATAGTTCCCTGAAGCAGACCTGAAGAAAATAGTCTTTTATGTGGCTTCTTTAAGCCTATCACCAGGAAGGCATTTTTTTTTTAAAGACAGACACCATCATTAAATCAGCACTTCATTTACCAAACTATGAGGTTTAACTATTTGGATTAAACTCCAGCTAAGGGTGGATCCTGATACTCCTGAGAATGGCCAGGACAATATAGTATAAATCAAGAGTTTTAAGCTTTTAGTTCTAACTCTACAGGTACTTAAGTGGCCAATACGGAACTTGAAATAGGTATGTGTTTTCTTCTGTCTTTCCAAGCTGGCACTGTTTCTCTTCCTTATAAAGGACTTTATGTGAGAGTCCTCTGGTGAAAGGTATTGGTCTGATAAGTGCAGGTGCTGTTGGAACATAGCTCACCACCCCCAGCTCAGCTATGAAGAGATGTATCTACAGGTCACAGTGCAATTGAAAAGCACAGGAGCTGGCCTGTGGAGGGATCTAATGGACTGGCAGCTGTCAGTTCATTGTTTAAACACTTGCTCTTCCTCAATGGTGATTCTCCGCCCCCCACCCCCAACTGCCCGAAACTGGCTGAAACCAACATCTGACCCTTTTGTATAATCTATATACACTGCTGGTTTACTGCAGAGCTCTTGAAATTGAAAATACAAAAGCTTTCTTCGAGTGTTAAAACAAAGCAGCTTCTGACTTGCTCTGAAAATGCACATTGTGGAGATTCTTATCTGGATGGGCCTTTGATTTCCGGCCAAGTTTAAAGGAGGATGGTCTAATAATAAAACAGCAAAGCAGCTTCAGTAGTAAATTCACGTAGAGTTTTTCCGAGAATGTAAAGATAAAAATCCAAAAGAGAAATTCTCAAAACAATCCCCAAACCAATAAATTCCACTCCTCCACCTCCCCCATGATGAAAATGAAAGCACAAAAGAACAAGCCTCCTTGTATTAGTAAGAGTGGGTTATTTTCCCTCTTAAAAAAAAAAAGAAAATTTATTGGCTATTTCTGATTTTTTCTAAATACAAACTGATTGTAGAAAGTTGGAAAATATCCATGATCCCACCACTCTAAAATAACCAGTTTTTTCTGAAGATATCTATAGTGTTCTTTATTTAATGAAACTTTTATCACGCTGTGTGTACAATTCCCAGAGTAAGTTATTCCTATAAAGGTAGTGAAGGTCAGCTGAATCTTCAAGAAACATCAGCTGTGAGGTTAGTTGATGGCAACGGTTTTCACTTCCCTGATATACTTTCTCCCGTGGCTTTCGCCAAATGTAATATATCTTACAGGATCAAAGGAGACAGTGACACTTTCACAAAGAGAAAAACAGTCAAGTTAGACACACAGAGAATTACGGTGGAATCAAGTGCTGGTCCTCGCCTTTTGATAGCAAAAATATTGTGAGCTTCTCATTTCATCCTATTCTACCTCCAAACCAATCTAACTTCCACTTATCTGGGCCGTCAAGTGTTCATGAATGTAAATAGGAGGCGTGCTCTAGAAGGAGCTGGTCGAATCCAAATAAAATGTCTATGGCACGTGAGTATGTGTGTATGAGTGCACGCATACCAGTGTATACACACTCATTTGTAATAAGCACCGCAAAATAAAGGCGTTTCAGCTTCCTGAAGGGCAACACTAAGTCATCGTGAACTAATTATGATAAAAGCTACCATTTACTAAGTACTAACTATGCTCTGTACTAGTGATTTTGTTTGCATTATTGAATCGAGTCACATTTTTTTCCTGATCATAGTATTAAAACTGCAATCTATTCCCGCCGCCCCCTGTCCCGCACTCTTGATTCGCCTTAACCATACTCTATTGTGTACATTTTTCCATAATACATCGCCTTTTTTTTAAAAAAAAGATTGTATTTATTTTATTTTTAGAGAGAGGGGAAGGGAGGGAGAAAGACGGGGAGAGAAACATGAAAGGGTTGCCTCTCACAAGCCCCCAGCTGGGGCACGTGCCCTGACCGGGAACTGAACCGGTGACCTTTCGGTTCACAAGCCAACGCTCGATCCAGTGAGCCACACCAGCCAGGGCTCATAACACACCACCTTTTAACATACTTTATAATTTACTTATTTGTTGTGTTGATGTTATTGTTATTATTATTATCTTTCTCCCACTATCATCTGTTTTGTTCATTGATGTAACTCAAGATTCTAGAACAGCTTATGGAATTTAGTGGGGTTCAATAAATATTTTTTGAATGAACTAATGCATGAATGCTTGACTTCATCTTTACAACAACCCTTTGAGATTGACATTGTCATCTCCATTTTAGAGAAGAGGGGGTTGCAAAAAGGATGCAGAATTTGCCCATGGTCACATAGCTGGTAAGTAATAAAATTTGGTCGTGAAGTCAGATCTCTCTAGACTCCAAATCCTGTACTTTAAAAGATAGTCCCCAGACTAGTGCTATTCCACCAACTATTTGTTACGGTCGAGGTAAGTGAAATTAATTGAGAGTAAGCATTTGAAAACTTTTATAACATTTTGACATTGCTGCAACATCCAAGAAAAAGTATACCAACGGACTTGGCTCACTGAACGGGACATGGACCAGGTTGGATGTTGTCACACTCGCTTGGTGAGTTACATGAGCTAAAAGCTCTGGGTACAAGACATACCCAGAAAGTCCACATTACAACATGCCATATTTTAGGATTACTGTGTTGACTGTAACTCTAAACTGTATAAAGCTCAGAGGCAATTTAGGAATTTATTCTAGTAATTTTTTATTTGTAGAATGTTTTAAGTTTTAGAGATTAACATTATCAACTAAGTTAAGGAAGTAAATTTTAATGTTCAATTACATTTGGCAAAATAAGCTTCACTGGACTTGTCAAGAAAACAAACAAGCCCTGGCCAGAGTGGCTCAGCTGGTTGGAGAGTCATCCCATACACCAAAAGGTTGCAGGTTCAATTCCCGATCAGGGCACATACCTAGGTTATAGGTTTGATCCCCAGTCAGGATGCATATGGGAAGAAACCAACTGATGTTTCTCTCACACATTGATGTTTCTCTCTCTCTCTCTCAAATCAATAAACATATTTTAAAAAGAAAGCAAACAATTGCTGAGTGCAGCAGTCATAGTAAGCCAAATGACACTGATGAAAGTGAGTCCCAAAAAATGAAGACCAAGTGAGTTTGTACTAGTTTTCTTCAGGAGTATTTTCCTTCAAATGGTGAGTTCAATTTTGTAGCCATAGCTAGTATATTACCAGTAGATATTTTCTAGCTAAAAAATCAATAAAAATTAAAATATAAGCAGCATATACATAAAAAGCATAAAGAAATAAGTTCAAAACTGGGGGTGGGAAGGAATCTTTGAAAGAAGGACTTTTTGTTTGTTGAAATAAAAAACTGACAGAAGCAGATATTCAACTTTTCACACATACTCATTTGTGCTATGCAGGCTTCTGATAAAGTAGCCCTTCTGTTTGCTAAGACTAAAAAGCCACATACAATTGCCAAGGCATTAGAGAAAGACGCAACAAAGATATCTGCTTGGAAATGTTGGGTGAATTACTGGCAAAGCTGGTAGCCCCATATCTCTTTGCAACAACAGGGACAGGCTAGTTTATGGAAGCCCGACTCATACAAACCATAAAGCTAGCAAAGTGTTTTCCATCGCAACTTGGTATCATTAGCAAATATGAATATAGCAATTTTTAGCATACGTACAAATTCAATATCATGGAAATATTATGGAAGATTTTTTTTTCAACGTTGTTGCTAAAAATGCTACTAGCACAGCGTTGTATAAAACTATGGAGACAAATATTTTCTACAAAATACTGTCAACAAATGTGGTTTCAAGTTTAGGTTTCATGTAAAAGTACTCTGATGACTCAGCTGCAGTTACAAGAAAACCTTGCAAGTAGGTACTCAGATTAAGGGGTCCCCAGAATGTAAATCACTGCGCTGCACTTTCCTTCATCAAGATACTCTTGCCACAAAAATAATGTCAACTGAACCAAACAGCGTGCTGACTGACGTACTAAAATCTGCAAGTTACATAAGAGCTAATGCATTACATTTCAGATTATTCTCTATATTCTGTGATAACATAGAGGCTGAGCATAAACAATGATTATTGCATGCTGGGCATGATGATAATCGACAGGAAAGTTCTATCAAGATTGTTTGAACGGCAGACTAAACTCTCGGTGTTTCTGCTATGCAAAAAGCCAGCTTAACCCAACTTTTTAAACACACGAATTAGGCAGCAGTTTCATGTTTTTGTTGTAATTTTGGTATATTTTTTTATCTAAGCTCTGTACTTATCCCATGCAAGGACATAGTACATATTTTTTCAATGACAGATAAGATCTAAAACCCAAAGCCAAAATTTGAACCTTGGAAGAACAAAGTTTTTACAGGTTGTTATGACATAGTCCATAATTTTGCACTTATCATCGACTTAGATAATGATCTTAATATTGAATATCTGCAAACAGTTTTCTCTGAATACCTTTCAAATCTGATAGAACACTTTGAACTTTATTGTACTTCAATAAATTTACACACAGTAAATTCCTGAATCTTTAATCCATCTCTTTCATAAAAAGATAATTTAAAAGAATGACCCTTGGAATTCCGGTCAAGAAGGCAGCATAGGTAAACACAGTACTAGATCAAAATTACAACTAAACTACAGAATAACCGTCATTCAGAACCACCTGAAATCTAGGTGAATCGAAGACTTGTAACTAGGAAATTAAAGAAGCAGCCACATCGAGACTGGTAGGAAGGGTGGAGATGTGGAACAGGCTGGTCCAACACCCATGTATGGTGGATAAAAATCAGGAGGGATATCTTTGATGCAGAGGTGCCCCCTGAGGAGCGAGGAGTCCTGGCCCACACCAGGCTCCCCAGCCCAGGGTTCCAGTGCTGGGAAGAAAAGTCTCCATAACTTCTGGCTATAAATACCAGCAGGAATTGAGGCATAGTAAGATCTGGCTATCAGGGCAAGAGCTGGGGTGAGGACAGCTTTCTCCCAGACAGAAGTGCTGGCAGAGGCCATTGCTCCTTTGATGAGCCCTCCCTGCTCAGAGACAGCAGTAGGGTGCCATATCTGAGTGTCCATCGACTTGGCTATCATTGTTTGCCCCACCCTGGTGATTCCCTGAGACCCTACCCCACCAAATTTGCAGGCCCACCCAAGCTGCTTCCAGTGCCTTTTCTGTACAGATGGTTTATCTTGGCTTACACATCAGACTTTCCTAAATTCTCTCAAACAAGCAGCATCTGACCTCAGCAGGCCCCATACCCCTTGCTAAGTGGCCCCAGGCCTGGCACTAGCAGCAGCCGTGCATGGTACACAGTTTGGCCTCTCCTGGGCACCTCCAAGCCTAGCACAAGTAGCAGCCATCTGCAGATCACTCTGTAGCTCAAGCTGGGTGGCCCTGGGCAGAACACAAGCAGCAGCTGACCTTGGCTAACACCTCCCAGGAGGCCCCAGAGCCAGTGCACCTGGTGGGCAGCGGACCACATTGAAACACCACCCAACCACCTCCACAGCAACACACTCAGGGGGTGGACTCAGTGGACACCAGAGCTCTACTGAATTAAGTCCTGCCCTGTGGGGTGGGCCCCTGCACAGCTTATCTACTACTTTGGTCGGGGGTCACAGCCCATCTGTGCAGCCAGTTGGCTTGGGGGTAAATCCCTCCCACTGATTAGCTAAGAAGCAAGAAGCAAGCTCATTTGTTACATCAAAACTTCAAATAATGTTTGGTCAAAAATATGCATGGGGCCCTGGCTGGTGTGGCTCAGTGGATTGAGGGCCAGCCTGTGAAATGAACAGTCACTGGTTCGATTCCTAGTCTAGAGCATATGCCTGGGCTGTGGGCCAGGTTCCCAGTCGGGGGTAAGTGAGAGGCAACTGATCTATGTGTCTCTTGCACATTGCTTTTTCTCTCCTTCTCTTTCTCCCTCCCTTCCCATCGCTCTAAAAGTAAAAATATAAAATCTTTTTAAAAATTTCTTTTAAGTTTTTAAATAAAAATTAAAAAATGGCTCTGGCTGGTGTGGCTCAGTGGATTGAGCATCGGCCTGTGAACCAAAGGGTCACCAGTTCAATTTCCAGTCAGGGCACATGCCTGGGTTGCAGGCCTTGTCCCCGGTTGGGGGATGCACGAGAGGCAATCACACATTGCTGTGTCTCTCCCTCTCTCTCTCCCTCCCTTCCCGCTCTCTAAAAAGTAATAAATAAAATATTTTTTAAATGCATAGGCATTTAATATGGGGAATTGCTACTTTATTCATTTTTTTAGTTGTGATTGTGGAATAACAAAAATTAGGTGCGATAGTGATTATATTAATCGCCTATATGTACACATTCATAAACATGGTTTCTGTAATTCCTTTCCTTTTATATTATATTTGCTTTGATTATATTTATTTTTTGTCATTCATTTTTATTTTTTATTTTTTGAAGTGAAATGTAATTTGATATCTGTTGAATCTCATGAAACAGTTAAGCTTGAATTTTATCTTTGTTTCTTATTTTATTTTTGTAGCATTTTAGTTTTATTGTACGTTTACAAAACTGCCAGTTTCCTATGGACTGGAAAGTTTTTAAAATATCTAATCCTTGACCACAGATGGCTTGAGAAGCACTGTCCTAACTGCCTGTACTTAGGGGCCACGTTGGCCCATTGAGGAATCTGCATCCGTCTCAATCCTTTAAATTTGAGCTGGTCCACCTCCCTCTCTGATTCCTAGAAGGTCTGGATCAAAGGATTTAGTACAAATTGTTCCCTGGCATCCATGCACTCAGGCTTGTTCATACAGATTCAACTTCCTGAGACCTTTGAAATCCCTAAGTTCCATCTTAGGACCCCAAAGTGAAATAAGGCACGACAGAGTCCTTCAGCTATTGAGAAATGCTAATGGGAATATCTTTTCTGATTTCCCTTTAAGAACATAGCTGCAATGCATTTGACCAAGCCAGAGGAAGTAGACTGAAAATCAAGTTCACAAAGAGAAACATAATAAAAAATTGAGCAACACCTAATGATCAGTGACAAGGAAGCTAGCCACTAGGAAACAAGGGGCCAGAAACCTGTTGGGCCTTGGGAGAGAGGTTTGGCTTCTGCTTCCACATAGCACTTTGAAAGAGCTGTTTAGCGTGCTTTGCCTCCCTGGAGAAATGCTCAGAGGTTTGGTGACAGATTCCCTACACTCCAAGCAACGTACACACAAAAAACAAGTCATCAGCAACTGTGTACATAAAAGCTATAAATTGTGTATTACACCTCTTATGAACCGGGCACTTTATAGGAATCATCTCTTTAATCCTTACAACAAGCCTATGAGATAAATATTTTTAGCCGTTTTTTACAGATGAGATCAATGAGGCTCCAAAAATTTAAGGAAGTTACTTACCCTCCAATCCATCTTCTTTTACTACGGCATCGTCCTACCCTGACTACTCCAGCCACCGTATCCCTGGACTCTGCTAATCTTTCATAACCCAGCCTAATGCTGTGGTTCACGTCTTCAAAACACGCAAGGAGCTTTAAGCAGGGCTTGCTATTGGGGTGCCATTCCCAGGGATTCTGATTTTCATTGATCTAGGATGTGGCCAACTAAATCATAATTACTTAGCTTTAAAGAAATCCTAAACAATTCAATATTCACCCAAAGTCGAGCACCAATGGCCTAGACAGTTTCAAAGCTGAGTTAGGTAGGCCCACACTACCTTATCTTTATTTAGTCATTCATTTTTATTTTTTATTACTTGTGTTACCAAATTGAACTTCATGATATTATTATTGCCTGTTCCCTTCTGTACATTTTGAACCATCAAAGGCAGGGACTTTGCTATTCGTGTTTATTCATTCATTCATTCATTCATTTACTAACCTAACAAGTACTTATTAAGGACCTCTTAGGAGTCAGGCTATGTGCTAGTACAGTTAAGTCCTCACTTAATGTTGACAGGTTCTGCGACTTGAAGCAAAACAACGAATAACAAAACCAGTTTTACCGTAGGCTAGTTGATATAAACAAGAGTTAAGTTCCTATGGCATCTCACCACCATTATAACAAAATGATGTTGAACAAAACATTACTTGAGGACCTGCTGTAGCTGGGAATGTAACAGTGAACAGGGTGCCACATGCTCTCCGAGTTTAGTGCAGGAAACAGAAAAGAAAAAGACAATCTATGTGTTTTTGCTTCTACTGCCACATAACAGACAACCCCAAACTTAGCAGCATGTAGTGGGTGTCCCAGGCTGCAAGTTCAAGCTCTTTCTGCAGCTGTGCCAACAGTGGCCTTTTGGGCATCCCCTCACCTAGGAGTGCACAGAGCAATGATGCCGTCTGCCCTCAGAAGGATGTATCTGGGGAAAAGGTCTGGAAGGCGGGTAAGGACCCTTTGAACAAGGGAGTCTTGAGTCCCAGATACCTTCAGCAAGACTGGCTGCATCATTTGTGTGGCCCAGTGCAAGATGAAGATGCAAAGCCCCTTGTTCTGAAAGTAGGGGGAAAATTGCTGTTAAAGTTACTAAAATATAAAGCTGCTTCCTTTCTTCCATGGACTCTCTCAACTTGTCACGGTGCTCTTTCTTTACTATGTAATGCCATTCTAAGTAAAGAAAAATTAAATTATTAGCATGAATTTTACTGTTCATCTTTATATTATGCAATGCTAGTTTTAAAGGGAAACATAAGAGCTTTTAACACAAATGAAGAATCACCAATTCTCCTGGCTCGTGTAGCTCAGTGGATTGAGCACAGGCCTGTGAACCAGAGGGTCACCGGTTCGTTTCCCAGTCAGGGCACATGCCTGGGTTGCGGGCCACGCAAGAGGCAACCACACACTGATGTTTCTCTCCCTCTCTTTCTCTCTCTCTTCCCCTCTCTCTAAAAATAAATAAATAAAATCTTTTAAAAAACAAAAAAGAATCACCAAAATTATACAACTCCTGTTTTGTAACCAGTATATGCATTTGTATTTCATTCTCACCAGAACAATGGGAAGCCTGTACAAAATTAACTTAACTGTTTCTATTTCACTTCTTGATATGTGCACATCCTATCAGTACCCTCTACCTTCTGTGTACTGATGAGTAAGGAAGGACTGAAAGAAACAGGAATCACGTCTTAGCCCATGTTTCCCTTACTTTCTGTATCTTCATTTTTCAACAAAAGCAGTTAGTTAACACAGACAAATCAATGAGTAAGGAAGGATATGACAGGGTTCCTTGGTCATTCATACTTTCTTAGAATTACTTTCTTTCTGCACTCAAAGCCAAGTTCTAATTCAAATGGAAAGCAGTTTGCTCCCTCACTTCCTCAGTCATAGATGTAACAAGCTTACCCTGTGCTTGCTTTGAGTCTCACTAAACTCCCACGCATGTGGGCCCACCAGCATTCCTTGCTCACGGGGCACTGCAAACCCTATATGCTAAAGGGGCGGCAATGAGCAGCAGAGATGGAGCACATAGGGGACAGCATGTCTCTCCTCTGCTCGCCTGCATGTCCACTGTCACATTGGACTTCATTCACAAAACACAAGCTCAAAGATAAAATTATTAAGAATTTCAAGACAGGAACAGCAGAGCCTTAGACCAAGGGTGGGTCTCTCTGAGCACAGGGCCCTGTTGTGACTGCACAGGTTGCCTGTCCATGAAACTGGCCCTGACCCAGAGTTTGGTCTAGAAGGGCGAGTGAAAAGTCTCTTGGTGGACACAATCTCTCAGTGGGATCTCCTTGGTCCCATGGACTCCTCACCTGCTGGTGAGGGCTGTGACCAAAAGAGGACCCAAAAAGGACCCTCGACAGAGCAGGTCCCAGGGCAGCAACCCTATACCTTGTGCCCAGGTCTAAAGGCAAGACAGATGGTGACCTCTACCCAAAAGGAAAGATGGTGGAAGTGAAAGATTTGGGGACAGAGAACAGTCATCGTGTCCTCAACCAAGCAGATTGTACAGACTCAATACACATTGATGAATACATGAATGCACATAAAGCAAACGAGTGGTTGTACAATGGAATAGATGAGAGCATGTGTTTTGATGAAATACCTGACTTAGATGGGGAGTGAAGGCCTATGTGCAAAGCCGGCTCTCTCACCTGGTCATTACAATGTGATTTTGCATGTACCCTAAATGTGTACCACTCATCTTGTACTATCGCACCACACAAAGAACCACCAAAGCACAATCTTCCTCTTTCTATATGATTTTTAAAATTACCCCAACTAACAAAATACTGAGCTCTGTGCTTTCTTGCCTCAATTATGTTTTTCATCATTATATTCCTGTTTCAACCTTGAGACTTACTTTTCTTAAATTGCATTCCCCACATCTGGGATATGAACCATTCTGTTGATACAGCAAATGCATATGATAAGAGAAATGTGCATCTGTTTTAATTCTCTAAAACCCAGGCAAGACTTGACCAAACAAATCACTAGGCCATTCAAAAATCCACTTTTTTCACCAAGTGTATTCACATGAAACTGGTAAGAAGTCAACCCTAAGGAAGAAAATGTTGCTCATCTATTTTTTTTTCTTGATGAACTGGGCCAAAACATTTGGATCCTAATTGTACTCATTTTTTTCACTTTGGATAGGACAAGGAATCTGCCAAAAATGTCCCACCACCAAAGAAAAATATTCATACATCTATTGAAAGCAAATAACCCACAACAAACCTTGAACTTCGAGAAGAACGAGATTTTACTTAACATTGCCACCCTCTCTGCTCACTTTCACAGGTGTAATAAGGTGAATAAATATTGCCTCTAGTTTCTCTTTTTGTTTTGATTATTGTGTTCTAACCAGGTACCTTGTATGTGGTCCCCAAAATGTCAACACATGCCTATGAATACCTAACCATTATAAAGAAAAAATAATGTTATTCCTATGACACTGAAACCTTCAGAAATTCTCACTTCACTATCATGACTGAATATCAACTCTGCACTTTTTTCTTCAAAAAGGAGGGTCTTGCCCTGGCTGGTGTAGCTCAGTGGATTGAGCGCGGGCCTGAGAATCAAAGCGTCGCTGGTTCGATCCCCAGTCAGGGCACATGCCTGGGTTGCGGGCCAGGTCCCAAGTAAGGGGTGAGTGAGAGGCAGCCACACATTGATGTTTCTCCCCCTCTCTCTCTCCCTCCCTTCCCCTCTCTCTAAAAATAAATAAATAATATATAAATAATATATGCGGGTCTTGTTTGGAAGACCTATTTCCTGTCTAGCTCACGTATATAATTTCCATTACCTTCAACAATTCTAAAGCTATCTAATCAATGGAGCTAATCCCAGATTTTAAAAGGCTATGCTAATTGCTCTGATTTCTTTTATTCACTAAATCCTCCTTTATTTCACCCTTCCTTAAAAGAGAATTGTAATTTTCCTTTAGGAATCAATAAACTCTCCCAGGGCCATTGAAGCTTCCAGAAAAGACTGTCAGATAAAATTTTTTATTTTATCTTAACTTCTTTCCATATGCATTGATCCCAGCTGCTCAAAGACACAAAAACAAGGCTGGATCTAAAACAAACAAACAAAACACAGCCACCAGAGCTCAATGTAATTAGTTAGCCACCTCTAGAATAAGTGGTTGGCCTGTTTTTGATGCATAGGAAGTGCTAAATCATGATATGTTGATTGTTTGATTGATGTTTAAAAGGCAAGTGCCTGAGGGGAAATTTGAAATTTTTCTTATCATTGTATCCTTTCCAACTGTATGAAATACATGATTTTCTATAAATCACTCTCAAAATGCGTTGTATCATTTTCATGTTTCTGAGAAAGGCAATTTGGACCAGCTCTCCAGCAATTTGTAATGGAAATTTGACTGATGACAAGGCAGTTCAAATAGCACTCACAAACATTTAGCGAGAAGTAGCTCTGGGCCAGCCACCTTACTAGATACCAGGCATAGAAGGACACCTAAAATTGAGTTCCTGACTTCTAAAAGTCCACAGTGAAGTAGGAAAATAGTAGTAGAAATAATCATCATGAAATGTGCAGAGTTGTAATACAGGCACGTGCAGAGTAGTCCAGTGACACAGAGGCCCAGTAACGATGGATGGGAATTCAGCAGAGCAGTTAGGAGCATATTTGAATCTTGGATCTGTGATTCGCTGTTTGACCTTGCAAGCTATTTGCCTCTCGTGTCTCAGTTTCCTCCTCTGTAATAGTGATAACGATGGTGCCTATCTCATAAGGTTATTGTGAAGAATAAGTGAGTAACTTGGAACAGTGTCTGGAACATAGCACTCAACAAACACTAATCATTATTATACTGTCAGTTATACATAAAAGGGAGCCTGAGATTTGACCTACAAAAGTAGATGGAGAAGTGCAGGCTTCCTTCATAGACATGCGTGGGAAATCCCACTCTGTGCCTGGAGAACAGATGGACAGAATGGAAATGTGAGAATAACACACACTGCTCTGGACTACGACACGCATGAATCTTAGTTCTGCTGCCCATTCACTGCCTGGGTGCCTGAGCAAGTCATCCTGGCCTGAAAAGAGCAGGTGTCCAATATGCAAGAATGAGGATCACTATAGTTCATGGGTGTCAGACTCATTTTCACCAGGAGCCACATCGGCCTCATGATTTATTTTCTAAATCACAGGTGAGTACGCTGAGGTTTGGCTAATTTTGGTTGATTTTTTAAAAGATTTTATTTATTTATTTTATTTTGAGAAAGAGGGGAATGGAGGGAGAAAGAAAGAAAGAGAAACATTGATCGGTTCCCTCCCATACACATGCCCCTAACCAGAGACTTGGCCCGCAACCCGGGCATGTGCCCTGACTGGGAATAGAACCCGTGAACCCTTTGCTCTGCAGGACAATGCCCAACCCACTGAGCTACACCAGTCAGGGCTTATTTGGGTTGATTTTTGCTGGGCCTGCTTGGGTTCAGCCTAGCTTGGCTCCAGGCCGCAGACCAAGTTCTGCTCCATATGTCTCATTCTCGGAACTGCGGCTATCTGTACGGAGCATACGTTTCTGGGCATGCATTTGTCTTGACAGTAGTTGAAGCCAAAGGGAAGGGTCTAAACCATATAAGTACATTTAAAGTCTGCTCACATCACATCAGCCAAAATTCCACTGACCAATGTAGGTTGCATGGGATAGGGAAGTACACTGTGTTCACATCACAGCAAGAACTGCAACATCACGTGGCAAAGCCTGGGGATGTATCATTCTATTATAAAGACAGTGAAGAATTAGTAATAATAATCCAATCGACATGTTTGGGAGTTTTTTATTTATCTGTAGATTAAAAAGATCCATGAAAGACATATAGTAAGGAAATGATACGATTAGATTGATTTAAATGTTGGAGAGTGCATCCTAGTGACTATGTGGAAGATGAATGTGCTGGGGAGGAACCAGTGCTTCTAGTCCATGGACCAGACGAGACATGGTTAAGATATGGGATTGCATGAAGAGGATAAATGTGAGAAAACGTGGATGACTTAGCATTGGCAAAACTTGGTGACTGACCGGATGTGGCATGAGAGGGAGGGAGGGAGGGTTGGTGAGAGAAAAGAAGTGGAGGTGACTCAGAAATTCCCAGGTTAGACAACGTGGGTGATGGTAGCAGTATATCCCAAAATACAAGGGGTTGTAGGAAGAGCTCTTTTCTGAGGAACAGGGCATAGGAAAACAATAAATCTAACTTTGAACAGTGTAGTGGCTTTGTAATGTGTTGACTTGCCTAGGCTAATCTCTATTTCCCAGAATTCCTTTCTCTAAAGCTTTCTGGTTAGGGTTGATTACAGGAGACATTTTTGTGAAAGTCAGAAAGTGATATTGTTTTATTACGCCTTAAAGGTCAGTGCAGAGGCACCAGGTGATATTGCAGTTTGTCCCTTACATGTCGTCTCACCTGCTTGGTGGAGGGCAGTAGCTGGGCCTGCAGCTGCTCCACCTTCCACCTTATCTACCTTCTGCTTCTGTGACTCCTGGGCCAGGTACATGATTTGCTCCATAACAGAGAATGTCAGCTCCTGCTGTAGAACAGCCACATCACCAAAGCTGTAGTCTTAGGCCATGAGAAACTGACAAGGCTCTAGTCCTTCCTCATGAGTTCCTATTTGTCCTTGCTCCACCCCATTTTACAGTTATCTTTCCTTCCCAATTGCCTGCGCTGCTGACTTCAAGCTCGAGAATCCAATGTAAAGACTACAGCCTTCCAGACACGGTTTACCAACTTCTACAAGTGCAAAAGGTCAAACCACGATAGCAATGAGAACACCTAGCTCTAAATCTTTGTCTCTAAATATCATTTCTCACTGAAAGGAATCAAGGATCCTTGGACAAAAGGCTGATCCAGGGCTAGGATATAGAAACTATAAGATGAACCCGAAACATTATTGTGTGTGTGTCAGAAAATGAGAAATTGCTCAGAAATGTATGGTGAATATCAAAAGTACACAGAAGTCACCTTGAAGAGGATTCCACTAGCTAAATCTGGGAAAATTTAATGTCAAAATATATCATGTAGCAATGAATTATAACCCACTAAAAAAATTTAAAATCTATGGATCCCTCTTGATTGATAGATTGATAGATGAAAGAGTTCTGACATGCTAACTAATACCAACTAATAAATCTAGATGAAATGATGACTTAGAGAATCACCATATTCACTGAGAATAGTAAAGACATCATATGCCTCTTGTTGTTAGGCACCAAGAAGGATCAGTGTCACTCAGGCAGTATTTTTGTCAAAAACGCATAAACTGAGTCTAATCATAAGGAAGCATAAGATTAAACCCAAATTGAGGAGTATTCTACAGAATATCTGGCCTCTGCTTTTTTTTTTTAAAGATTTTATTTATTTATTTTTAGACAGAGGGGAAAGGAGAAAGAGGGGGAGAAACACCCATGTGTGGTTGCCTATTGTGTACCCCCTACTGGAGACCTGGCCCAAAACCCAAGCATGTGCTCTGACCAGGAATCAAATCCATGACCCTTTGGTGTGGGGAATCGTTCCAAGCGTGGGAAATGTGGTTCAGCCTCCACTCGGAAAAGCCAGTGGGGAGTGAGGTTGGCGGGCAGGACCCACGTCCATGGATAGGTTCTCCCCTGGAAAATCAGGCCTGCATTGTACCTAGACTGCTATGAGACTTGCTCTTGCTAAAACTCCCTCACCCTGAATTGAGGCAACAAATGTTTACTGAGTATCTTCATCTTCCTAAAGTCTGTACTAAACCACCCAAGTATGGAGTGTGAGCAACTTCCCCCTTGAGCTGTAACATCCTTCTCTTTGAAGTAATTAGCAGTGTCCTCTCCTTTGTCCTCCTTAAAAGGTAATCACCTGTGGTGAACCTGTGCATAGTAAATGAGGATCGCCCTCAATGTAATGTGCCCAGAAAAACAATAAAGGCATGTCCAGGCGGGGGTCAGGGGCCCTCTTTTTAACTTGGAGAGCAGCCACGCAGCCCCTTTTTCTCCATAGGATTTCTGTAGTCCGTGTGTATTTGAATATAGCAACCACAACGGATCCTGCTGGCTAGGATTCGCGTCACTTTGGTTTGCAGGCCACCGTTAAATCCACTGAGCCAGACTAGCCAGGGCCCACCACTTTGTTTTTAGACAATGGCTGAAACACGCTGCAAATTTATTTCTCTCTCCTCCAATAGTCCTGGGGTAAAGACTCTGGGGCTTCCTAAAGAAACAGCTTCCTCCTTCCAGGCAGCTGCTCCAGCTCTCCCCTCTCTCAGGAAGCCATTTCCCCTGCATTTCTGCCTATGAAAACCAAGTTCCTTTGCAAAATGCCCAACTACTCTGTTAAGTTATCCTGGCCCCAAAGTCAGAATTAATCTGTCCCTTCCCTTCATTTGTTTGTCCTTTGATTCTAACACCCTCTGTTACGCATTGCTTGTGTATTATACTCCCTACTGTTTTGGGAATCTAGCGAGGGCAGACACCGTGTCTTGGCAGGCAGACACCGTGTCTTGGCCATCGCG
The DNA here is from genome assembly GCF_022682495.2 of Desmodus rotundus. Classification (NCBI taxonomy): domain Eukaryota; kingdom Metazoa; phylum Chordata; class Mammalia; order Chiroptera; family Phyllostomidae; genus Desmodus; species Desmodus rotundus. The sequence goes on from NC_071400.1 coordinate 82,079,394, forward strand.
GTGCTCCCTGCATCCTTGACCTTGCTCCCAGCACTAAGGAGGTGCCCCTAAATATTTGCTCACTTGGACTGTACAGTTGGAGAAATGTTGAAGCTGATGTTGAAAGCCAAAGATCCTCTCTGCCAGTTTCCATTTCTAATCACATAATGTTCCCCGGTTTTACCCAACTTTGAAAAAGTTACTTTCAAGGTCAGGAATGAGGGAATATTCTGCCTGTTTTAGTTTCTGAGCAGATACAAACATTAGGTTTGCTCTTTTCTTTTTAGCTCTCCTAACATTGAGCTGATTGATGGAAAGTACAGGAAAGTAATAAACCTTTATTCACAGAACTACAAAACCCTCTCCAGCTGCCGCCTCCTTCCCTCTCTGGAGATAGATGGGGCCATTGCTGTTATGAAATATACAGCAGAGGGGTGCTTTTCCCGGAATTCCTCTGGTGCTCATCTACATCTTGACTACTTCTTGATAAAGATATCACCCTCTAGATAGAACCTGTCATCAAAACAAGCAGCCGCATGCACATTTAACTGTTTGGTTTCTTAAAGAGAATGGCACTCTATAATGTAAAATTGACTACTTCTTTCAGGACAATGATTTCCCAGCCTAGGGAGAAAGCATACTAGGTCAGACGAAGTAGAGGTTTCAGAAATAAATTAATCATAATGTTCCATGCCACGACACTCTCCTGTTCTTTTTTTCTGACCAGTGACTACTTTTTGGAAGCCCAACTGACCAACAGGGAAGCCAGAGAAAGCCAAACATTTAGGTAAGCAAGGCAGCTCTCTATGTGACATGACGCTGAAGTGATGGCCTCAGAGTCTAAATACAGCACTTGTGCTGGAGGGGGACCAGCCCTGTTAGTTAGCTCTCGCAGCAAACCCATCCTTTCTAAAACGGAGTGACTTAAAACAATGAATGTGTATTCCTTGTCACTCTTCTCTGAGCTGCTAGGGCACTTCTTTTTGCCTGGGCCACTTTAGTGACCTCTGTGGAACTCACACTGTGCCTGGGACAGCTGGTGGCTCAGCAGGGCATGGATGGACTAGGATGGCCTCACTCACATGTCTCCAAACTGGCTCAGTGTCAGCCAGGTGATGGGGATGACCCTGCCACACATGTGTTTTCAATCACGCAGCAGGCCAGCTCCGGCTCACTCACATGGTGGTCTCAGGGTTCCAAGCATAGCGAAAGGAGTCCTACCTAGCACATGGGCTTCCGGGCCTCTGCTGAGGTCAGGTTGCTGGGTCACAAAGCCGGCCCAGGGGGTGGAGAGACACAGGCCACCTCTGAATGGGAGGCTCTGCAAGGCCACATTGAACAGGTGCATGCATACAGGTGCAGGAAGAATCTGTGGCAGCTTTTGCAATATATAGGGTCCGGCAGAAGTAACGCCTGCTTGCGTGTGGTTGGTAAGGTAATAATATGGGTGCAATAATTTATAGTTTTAATTTGAACATTTCACCTAATATGTCATATGGTGTGCTTGAGTGTGATATTGTTATGTTACAGAATTACGTGCTTATAATTTTATAATAAAAGATTTTGTAATAAATAGGGGCATTATTTGTGCTGTACCCTGTATTTATGCTACCGGCCCAAGCCTCCACCACCTATTCCTTTTCCTTGAATGATCTCTTCTTTGTCACTCTCATAGAAGTTAACAGCAGAAAAACAAGTGGCTGAGAAAAGCAGTCAGCACTGACTGCCTTTCGTGGAGCCCTTTCACACTGGCCCCTTGTTGGGTGTGCTGTGTGCCGCCTTGGAAGGCAAGCAAAGCTAAGACATGGAAAGAAGAGATAAAGCAAATGCTGGGAGCAAGAAAGCTCCATCAGTTTCTATTTGTCTGGAGATAGGATGGGGAAGGGCAGGGGACCCATTTTCTGAGGAGTGGACTGCTGAATGGGCAAGAAAGGAGACACGAAAGGTCCAGGCTGCCTCAACAACTTCCTTCCCTCCATCTAACAGCTCAGGGGGACGGGGTCGCTCAGAAGCCACACTTCTTGAAAAAGTGAGTGGCGTGGTATAAAAAGTAGATGGTTGTATACAAAAACTTCATTTAAAAGGAGTAGTTTTAACATTTTATATTTAACATTTTATTTGGAGGTAGTTTCAAGCATGCAGAAGAGCTGCAAGAATATGGATAGGACATAGGACAGCTGACCCTTTATCCATAGTCGGAGTCAGTCATTGGTCACTTATTGTTATCATCTTGCCTCATTTGCTTTATCATTTGTACTCTCATTCCTTCTCCCTCTCTCTATATATATACATATACATATATATAGAGAGAGAGACAGAACACACACACACACAGTAGGTCCTCAACTAACATCATTTTGTTTGTTCAATGTCACTTTGTTATAACGTTGATGAGGTGCTATAGGAATCTTGTTTACATCAATTAACCTATGGTAAAATTGGTTTTACTATACCTCGTTTCTCTTAAAGTCACAGAATCTATTGATGACATTGAGGACATACTGTGTATGTGTGTTTGTGTGTGTGTCTGTATATATATATATATATATATATATATATATATATATATACATATTACTCTCAAATAATTGAGTATATGTAAATATATACATATATGTGTGCATATATGCACATATATGAGTCATATGCACATATGACTCAGATAAGCACATATGCATATATGAGTCATTGGAGAGTTATTGCATGCATTGTGACTCTAAATACTCCAGTATATATTTTCTAAGTATCTTTCTCAAAGAGAATATCCCTTTTTAAAAAAGATTTTATTTTTATTTATTTTTAGAGAGGGGGAAGGGAGGGAGAAAGAGAGAGGGAAAAACATCAATACGTGGTTACCTCTTGCACTCCCCCTACCGGAGACCTGGCCCACAACCCAGGCACATGCCCTGACTGGGAATCAAACCGGCAACCCTTTGGTTCACACACCCGTGCTCAATCCACTGAGCCACACCACCTGGAGCTCAAAGAGAATATCCTTTAAAATTCAGAGAACAAACGCTGAAGAGGGGCCCCTCTCTCTAGCGTCAGAATCCCAGAGCACAACACCACAGTGTTCATCTGGAAAACGCCGTCTCCCATATTCTCTCCTGTCTTCTCTAAGGCCCCAAGAACCTCCCTCCATTCTCCTTCTAGAAGTGCAGCCCAGAGGGAAGAGAGGAGCAAGCACTAGAAAGAGACAGGGTATTTAGCCTCAAGAGAAGTGAGGAAGGAGCAAGACTTTCATAATTGCTTCTGGGAAATCAAACCGTTGGGGGTGGGGGGGGAAGAACGCTTAAAGTTGTTTTTTACTTCAAACAGGGATGGGTAGGAAGGAAAGCATTATGCTTAAAAGGAACACATGGGACTTTTAGAGGACTTGGACACATATCCCAAAGACACATTCTACTTGATTAACTTGCTTAAGACGGACATTCAGGAAAGTCTTGGCAAGTCTTAAAAACCAGAGGCATCTTTTGGTACACATTGAAACTGTATGCCTTTTCTCCTAAAAATGTTCTAGCCTCATTTTCCTCGTTTTGAATGAACTGGACTCATAATGTAAGAAGCAGCATGCTCCAGCTCAGAAGTTCTTGACTTCAGCTGGATGGCTGGCTCTAGTGGCCCGGAACCTCCCAGTTCTTGGCTCTGCCTGGTTTCAGTGTGACTTCAGTGAGGAGAGGGTGGGGAGGCTGGGGATAGCAGTTCATGGTAAGTGTCTTAGTGACTAACCATGTGGACAGACTATCTGCATCTTTACTCAAAACACCTGTCACCTGGATTTAAAAAACCGTATTTGGCCTGGAACAAATTATGGAGGTAACATTTAGGCACAAACTCAAATCTCTTGTTTCTAAGATGTGGATAATATTCTAAAGATAATGCATTCCAGATAATAAACAGAAAGATTTTGGTCTTGGCTGTGCATAGTGCAGGGCCCATGAACCAACTCCAGCCCCTCGCAGCCATGGTCCAGGAGCCCCTGAAGAACACAGTCTTAGACCATGAATAAGAGAGCCTTTGTGGAAATACAGCTTTCCAGCAGAGAAGTTGCAACATACTGTTGGAGATTATATATATATATATATGTTTGAATGCGTTAGAGAGGGTAAGGGGAACAATTTGACTTCACCCACATCACCCTTTCCCAGAATGGGACAGCTCAGCGCCAAGAGAGACCTTCCTGGCCCATGATTTCTCCCTCTGGGAGTACATGAGTGAGCACCTAGCTTCCCAAGCTGTGCTGGATGCTGCCAGAGAGACCCATTCCTCTCTCTCACTCCATCAGAGTGCTGAGTTATGAGATGCAAGACTAGGGAGCCGATGGGCTGGGAAAGCAGCAGATAGGACACTCAGAGGACATTCAAGAGATGCAGATCATACGAGTTGTCCAGGACTCCATCAAGAAGCCCTCCCAGGAGCAGCTGGAAACACCTCACCTGGAAATCCCCTCAATGGGGCCATGGGTACGTCCAGCACTTTGTGCCACACCTACACCTACACACCTACAGCTTTCCTCCTGTGGCTGGTGAAAGAGGGAGGCTGTCAGCATTGCAGGATCAACAGAAGGCATACAAGCTTAAGAATTTTGCCACAAGAGGGAGCAAGAAGCATACAGCAAGAAGCATGGAACAGGTGTATCCACAGAAGATCTGGAAAAGCCTCAGAACCCTAGTAAGGCTGCTGGAAGAAGGTATTTTGCTCCCTAAGGCAGTCAGTGAATACTGGAAGATGTGACTGCTACTTCAAATGGGATGACAACAATGCAAGACTTCAAGGAACATGGTAAATCAAGAAATGATGGTACCACGGAAGGATCATAATAATTTTCCAGTAACCAACCTCAAGGACAGGGAGATCTAATTTACACGATGAGAAAACAAAACAACTACTAGGATGGCATTAGTAAGTCCTTACTTATCAATAATTACTCTAAAGATAAATGGATTAAATTGCCCAATCAAAAAGCACAGAGCAGCTGGATGGATCTGAGTTTGTGCCTAAATGTTACCTCCCTAATTTTTTCTGAGCCAAATACATTTTTTGTTTTGCTTTGTTTTTGTTTTTTACTGCCTAAAAGAGACTCATTTCAGCTTTAACGACATAAATGTGCTCAAAGTGAAGGAATAAAAAAAGGTGTTCCATGCAAGTGGAAACTAAAAGACAGCAAGGGTAGCAATACTTATATCAGACAAAATAAACTTTAAGCCAAAAATGGTAACAAAAGAAAAAGAAAGTCATTATATAATGATAAAGGGGTCAATTCATCAAGAAGGTATAACAATCATAAATATATATAAACCCAACATCTGAGCACCTAAATAACTTCAGATCTGAAGGGAGAAATAGACAAAAACACAATAATAGGAGAGGACTTCAGTACCCTGCCTTCAACAATGAATACATCATCCAGAGCATACAAAAAAACAATTAAGGAACATTAGACTTGAACTATACTTTAGATGAAATGTAGCTAACAGACATACACAGATATTCCATGCAACAACAGTGGAATATACATTCTTCTGAAGTGCACACAGAACATTCTCCAGGACACATCATATGTTAAGTCACAAAACAAGTCTTAGCAAATTTAAGATTGAAATCATTCCAAGTATCTTTTCTGACCACAATGGTATGAAACTAAAAATAAATAAGAAGAGAAAAAGTGAGTGAAAAATTCATAAATATTTGGAAATTAACACACTCCTGAACAAAAAATGGATCAAAGAAGGAGTCAAAAGGAAAATCAAAAAATATCTTAAAACAAATGAAAATAGAAACAAAACATACCAAAAACTTAACAGATGTAGCAAAAGCAGTTCTAAGAGAGAAATTTATAATGATAAATGCCTACTTTAAGAAAAAAAGGAAATCTCAAATAAACAACCTAACTTTACACCTCAAGGAACTAGAAAAAAAGAAAAAACTAAGCCCAAAGGTTAGCAGAAGGAAGGAAATAAAAATGAGAATGGAAATAAATGAAACAGAGACCAGAAAAAATTTTTTAAAAATCAATGAAAATAAAAACTGGGTTTTTTTAAAAAGTAAAATTGGTAAAACTTTAGCTAGACTAAGAAAAAAAAAAGAAGACTCAAAATCAGAAACGAAAGAGACATTACAACTGATACTACAGAGATAGAAAGAATCATACAGGACCACTATGAACAATTATGTGCCAACAAATTAGAAAACTTAGAAGAAATAAATAAATTCCTAGAAATGTACAATCTACCAAGACTGAATAATGAAGAAATAGAAAATCTGAAAACAACAATAATGAGTAAGGAGATTACTGATTCAATCAAAAAACTCCTAACACAGAAAACCTCAGGATCAGATAGATTTCACTGGGCAACTCTACCAAACATTTAAAGAACTAATACCAATTTTTCTCAAACTCTTCAAAAATACTGAAGAAGAATGAACACTTTCAAACTCATTTTACCAGGCCAGAATTACCCTGATATCAAAGCCAGATAAAGACACTAGAAGAAAACTAGAGACCAATATCACCGATAAATATAAATGTAAAAATTCTCAACCAAATATTAGGAAACTGAATTTGACAACACTTAAAATGATTATACACCACGACCGAGTTGGATTTATCCCTGGATTGCAAGGATGATTCAGAATATGCAAATCAATGTGCTACACCTCATTAATAAAATGAAAGATAAAAATTATGATCATCTCAATAGATAAAGAAAACACATTTGATAAAATAAACGTACTTTTAGGATAAAAACACTCAACAAATTGGTTATAGAAGGAATGTACTTAAATGTAATAAAGAACATTTATGATAAACCCACAGCTAGCATCATACTCAACAGCGAAAGTTTGAAAGCTTTTCCTCTAAAATCAGGAACAAGAAAAGAGTGCCCACCTCCCCTTCTTCTATTCAACATAGTACTGGAATTCCTGGCCAAAGCAATTAGGCCAGAAGAAGAAATAACAGGCATCCGAATTGGAAAGGAAGAAGTAAAATTGCCTGTTTGCAGGATACATAGTTTTATATATAAAAAATCCTAAAGACTCCATCAAAACACTGTTACAGCTAGTGACTCAATTCAGTAAAGTTGCAGGATAAAAATCAACATACAGAAATCAGTTGCATTTCAATACATGAACAATGAAATATCTGAAAAACAAACAATACAATCCCATTCATAATAGCATCAAAACAATTGAATACTTAGAAATAAATTTAACCAAAGAGGTGAAAGATTTGCACACTAAAAACTATAAGACTTTGATGAAAGAAATTGAAGACACAAATAAAAGTAAAGATATTTCTTGTTCATCGATTGGAAGGATTGATATTATTAAAATGCCCATATTACCCCAAATCACCTACAGAGTCAATAGAATCTCTACCAAAATTCCAATAGCATTTTTCACAGAGATAGAAAAAACAATCTTAAAATTTGTAAGGAACCCAAAAAGATCCCAAATAGTCAAAGCAATCCCAAGAGAAAAAAACAATGTTGGAGGCATCACACTTCCTGATTCAAAACTATATTATAAATCTATAATAACTAAAATAGTATAGTACTAGCATAAAAATAGAAACATAGACCAATGGAACAGATTCCAGAGTCCAGAAATCAACCCAGGCATGTATTAATTAATATGTGACAAAGGAGCCAAGAATACTCAATGGGGAGAGGATAGTCTCTTCAATAAATGGTGCTGGGAAAATTGGATAACTACACAAGAAGAATGAACGTGGATCCCTATTTTACATCATTCAAAAAAGTTAAGTCAAAATGGATTAGACTTAAACATAAGACCTGAAACCTTAAAACTCCTAGAATAAAAAAATAGGGGAAAATCTCCTTGACCTTGGTCTTGGCAACAGTTTTTTGGGTATAACACCAATACAGCATAAGCAACAAATGCAAAAATAAATAAGTAGGACTACAATCAACAAAACGAACAGACAACCTACAGAATGAGAGCAAATATTGCAAACCATGTATCTGATAAGGGATTGATACCCAAAATATATAAGAAACTCATACAACTCAAGAGCAAAAAAAAAAAAAAATCCTATTAAAATATGAGCAGAGAGCCCTGACTAGTATGGCTCAGTTGGTTGGGTGTTGTCTTTCAAAGCGAGGGGTCATGGGTTTCATTCCCAGTGAGAGTACATGCCTGGGTTTCAGGTTCGGTCCCCAGAGTGCGTTCAAGAGATAACTGATTGATGTTTCTCTCACATCAGTGTTTCTCTTCCTCTCGCCCTCCCTTCCCCTCTCTCTAAAAATAAATAAATAAATAAAATCTTAAAAAAAATATTCTGTGCTACCCTGAGAGAGGCCCATACGGCATTGTTCTGGACTCCCACATAATTTAAAGGACAAGTGATGGCATCTGCATCATAAATCTGGAGAGAACCTGGGAGAAGCTTCTGCTGGCAGCTCATGCCATTGTTGCCATTGAAAACCCTGCTGATGTCAGTGTCATATCATCCAGGAACACTGCCCAGCGAGCTATGCAGTTTGCTGCTGCCCCTGAGGCCACCTGTTGCTGGCCGCTTCACCCCTGGGACCTTCACTAACCACATCCTAGCAGCCTTCCAGGAGCCGGGACTTCTGGTGGTCACTGATCCCAGGATGTCCACCAGGCTCTCACTAAGGCATCCTGTGTTAACCTGCCTATCACTACTCTGTGTAACAGAGACTGTCCTCTGCTCTAGGTGGACATTGCCATCCTTTCCAACACAAGGGGGCCCACTCAGTTGGTGTGATGTGATCCGTGTGGACCTGGGAAGCACTGCGCATGTGCGACACCATCTCGCAGGATCATCCATGGGAGGTCCTGCATGATGTCTACTTCTACAGAGACCCTGCAGAGACAGAGAAGGAGGAACAGGCCCTCGCTGAAAAGGCTGTGACCAAGGAGGAATTTCAGGGTGGATGGACGGCTGGGGCTCCTGACTTCACTGCTGCTCAGCCCGAGGTTGTGGACTGGTCTGAAGGCGCAGGCGCCCTCTGTGCCTGTTCAGCGGTTCCTACTGAAGTCTGCCCCGCAGGCCCCACCGCTCAGGGCTTGGAATGGGTAGCAACAACCTCTGAGCGGTCTTAAGCTGGTCTTCCAGAAACTCTTAAATAGAATGGAAATAAGGTTGAAGGAAAATAAATAAACAGTTTGTTAAAGAAAAAAAATGGGCAGAGGAATCAAATACGCATTTTTCCACAGAAGATATACAAGTGGCCAACAGGCCCATGAAAAGATGCATAACATCACTAATTATCAGAGAAATGCAAATTAAAACCACATGAGCTAGCACCTCACACCTGTTAAATGGCAATTATCAAAAAGATAAGAAATAACAAGAGTTGGCAAAGATGTGGAGAAAAGGGAAGCCATGTGCACTATTGCTGGGAATGTAAATTGGTGCAGGCGCTGTGGAAAAGAGTATGGAGGTTCCTCAAAAAATTAAAAGTAGAACTACCATATGTTATAGCAACCCCACTTCTGAGCATATATCCACAGGAAATGAAATCAGGGTCTCAAAAAGGTATCTGCACTTCCATATTCATTGCAGCATTATTTACAATAGCCAAGATATGGAAACAACGTAGTTGTCCTCTACAGATGAATGAATAAAGACAATATAGCATATATATATATTTTTTTTTTACACACACGCACTGGAGTATTACTCAGCCACGAGAAACAGGGAAATCCTGCCATTTGTGACAACATGGATGGAACTCGAGGGCATCATGCTAAGTGAGATAAGTCAGAGAGATCAAGACAGATCCTGTATATCGCTTATATGTGGGATCTTAAAAAGTTGGACTCATAAAAGCAGAGAGTAGAATAGTGATTTGCCAGGGGAAGGGGGTGGGGGTGGGGAGATGTCAGTCAAATGGTACAAACTTCCAGTGATAAGATGAACAAGTTGTAGGGTCTGATGTACAGCACGGTTATTATAGTTAACAATACTGTATTGTATACTTGAGAGTGGCTAAGAGAGTAGTTGATCTTAAATGTTCTCATCACAAAAAAAGAAAAGGTAATTATGTAAGAAGAACAAACCCTGCTGTGGTAATCATTGTAATGTGTGTGTATCAAATCATCACGCTGTATACCTTAAGCTTAAGCAATGCTATGTCAATTATATCTCAACAGAGCTGGGGGAAAAAAAAAACACAAGGAGTCAAGCATGAGGGAAAGCTCAGAAGGTTAGAGATGCTGGCTCCAAAGTCCCTGCGTTGCTGGATCAACGCCAGCAACCACCTACATTCACACTTTCTGTTATGAGGGGAAAATGAGCCCCATTTTTATTTAAGCTGCTGTAAGACAAGGTTTTATGCTACTTGCAGCTTAGAGTGCTCATGATGGACTCCCCTTTCCCCATGAGAGCCACAGCTCTTGTTTAGCTGCTAATATGAAGAGTCCTGAGCAACCAGGCCATAGAGGGCCTATGCAGTCAGGAAAAAACTCCTGTTTCACATGAAATTTGGGGGAACTGGAGGCTCTTTGATCTATGTGCTTCTAAGATCAGGGGGCAGGGAGGAAGGAAGGGACAGGGGTATTTTATTTTACTTTTTATTATTTTTTTAAAATCTTCACCTGAGGATATGTCCGCCTATTAAATTGAGAGAGAGAGAGAAGCATCAATGGGTAGCCTCCAACCCCAACCGGGGATGGAACCCACAACCTTTTGGTGCATGGGAGAATGCTCCAACCAACTGAGCCACCCAGCCAAGGTGGGACAGGGACATTTTAGGTCACAGTCTAGGACTCACTTGTTAAGACTGTGAGACTTGGAATCCCCAGGTCTATCTAAAATCTATTAATGTGGCACTAGATTGACAAAGTGTTCTTCAACACAGAAGCCCTGAGGAGTAGGGAGAAGAAGAAATCTGAAGGAGGGAGGTAAATATAAGGGATGTGAAATTTACTTTCCAGTTGAGTGGCTTGACTGGCGTGGGTATCAGTTGGGGTTGAGATAATGAGGAGTGACATCGGGACGCAGGCCAGAAACAGGAAGGGGAGAGTGTGATTAGCCAGACAAGCAGGTCTCCCATGGACCTGAGACCTAGGCAGCCTTCTTAATCATTTGCATATATGAGGTGTATCTATGTCTCTATCCACATTATGTTGAGGACTGAACGCACCTGGAACTGTTATAAATTCTCAAAGAGACCTGGGACCTGAAAAGTGGGGGAAACTCTCCTGATCTGGTCAACCTGACAGATTTCAGAAAGCGGTGAGCAGTCATTTTGGCCACAAGGTGATGCGCCACAGACACTTCCTCACACGTGAAAACAATCAAGGCTCAATTCTGGAACCAACACTAGTCACAGACTGTAACCTTCAGGTATACATAACGTTTTGGGTTCCTACCCTGCAATTATACTTGCGTCACTTGAACTTTGGATTTGTGTCTGCAGAATGGTTAAATAAATTACTAGATACTGGTTGTGATTGCTCCTGCCTCCTGTTTTAATCCAGAGGGTGTTCAGGGCCCCTGCCTCCATTTCTATGGTTAAGAAAGTGCTGCTTCTATTGCGCCGGCAGAGCTCACAGGAACTCAGAGAGCCCCAAGTGAAGAGAACATCTTAAAGACACTCTCCTATTTTCCAGATGAGTAAACTGAGGCCCAGAGTTGTTTCAAAGATCATTTGAGTGGGGATCAAAATTATGCCTGTCTACAATGCCATGCTTATATCCCATTCCACCTTCCCCGGCAGGAAAGGATCACTGTTCCGTGTTTTCTAAAAGGCCCCTTCCAGGGTTCCACCAACCAATGGTGGTAGGAAGCTTTAGTGCCATATGGGACTGTCAACAGTCTCTTCAGTGCAAGTGACCTACCTGGCAAGCAGCAATGACAAACATTGATCAATTAGCTGAAAAGAGGTAGATTAATAATGCAGTCATTTGGCAAACCATTTTATTTCATTTGCTTCCAACATCAGATAAGAAGCATATACACAATCATCTAACACAGGAGTATCATTTAATATCTTTTCTAAGTTTTTAAATATTACCACTTATTGGTGATTACCTCTTTTCATATTTGCAAGAAAACAAATAAAATGGAATGCATTACTAGGTTATTGAGCCACATTTTTTTAATAAGGGATTTAAATAAATGTGGTGTTTTAGTCTGCCAATTATGTTGTTTCTCTCTAGTTTCTGAAAATAACTAATTAAAACAGTAATGGGTCTGTGAGCTAAGTTTATATTAATATTTTGATTATTAAAGTACTGAGAGAAAATGATTTCCCACAAAATACATTTTTGTTTAGCTAATTAAATAATTTTCCATTTTATACCAGGGGAGAAAAAAAGAAGTAGAAAATAACTTTGAGGTTTCTAACATGAGCAACTAGGATGAATTCACATAATTAGAAATACGTTAATAGTTATAGAAGATTATTTGCAAAAAGGACTACAATCATTTCCTCCCTGTCTCTGCCCTTGAGCATTTCCTTCCCACACTGACTCTTGGCTTGCCCATGTGTCTTGCTTTGGTTAAGAGGACAATAGCAAATGTGACATAAGCAAAGACCTGAAAATTACTTGTGAGAAAAGTACTGAATGAGCCGAAGCTAGCCTGCTGGATGATGAGGGACACATGGCCAAGTCATCCCCTGCCTTACCTGATGTAGAGCCAGACACATGAAAGAGGTCATCGGAGATAAGCCAACCTCAGCCAAGCTTACCCAGACTAGAACAGCCAGTCAAATCATAAGAAACTATAAATATTTATGTGTTTTTTTAAAGATTTTATTTATTTATTTTTAAAGAGAGGGGAAGGGAAGGACAAAGAGAGGGAGAGAAACATGAATGTGTGGTTGCCTCTCAGATGCCCCCTACTGGGGACCTGGCCTGAAACCCAGGCATGTGCCCTGACTGGGAATCCAACCGGCGACCTTTTGGTTCACAGGCCCACACTCAATCCACTGAGCTATATCAGCTGGGGCTATTTATGTATTTTTAAAAAATATCTTTTAAGCCACCTAGTTTTTGGTGATTTGTTTTGTAGCAAAAGCTAAATATTATAAAAGGTGTCATTGTTAAACATTGCATTAACAGAGAGAAAAAAGATTAAATTCTTTTGAGGGGAAGGGAGGGAGAGAAACATCGATCGGTTGCCTCTCACACACCCCCAGAACAGAAATCGAACTCATGACCTTTTGGTTCATGGGAAAATGCTCAAACCAACTGAGCCACACCAGCCAGGGCAAGAGATTAAATTATTTTAGCTCTGTTCCTCTGTTCCATTTATAGTAAAATGTATGGGAAGAGTGGGTACACTCATTTCTCTACTTCCTTTCACCTAAATGTCCTGGAAAGCTGTCTGCTCCACATTCCTGAACCTGCTTCTAGAATGCCAAATTCCCCTGGCTTACCACTCTTACCCCTTTCGGTCTCCTTTCTGGCTCTATCTCTTGTTCCCAGTTTCTAAGGTTGAGCTTCTGGGTCTTCTTCTCTAGTTTACACTTTTCCATAGATAACTCATCCTATCCCATAACTTGAAATACCTAGTGTCTGCTTATTCATGGCTCCCATTCTTACCTCTCCAACCCTGCCCTCTCTTCTGAATGCCAGGTTCCTATAGCCAACTACCTACTACATGTCTCCACATGTTAGGATATCAAACCTAACATGTCCAAAATAGGACTCCTGATGCCCCACCAGGGACTCCCAACATTGTCTTCCCACCGCTATTACTGGCATCTCCAGTCATCCAGTTGACCAGACAGAAAGATAGAAGTTGTCCTCAATTCTTTCCTTTCCTCTCTCTTTAGCTGCAATCCATTAGCAAACTGTGTTCATTCTATGTCCAAAATCCATCAGATGTACAACTTCCTCTCTCTGCCTCCTCTTTTAACATGTTAGTTCAAAACACCATCATTTCTTTTCTAAGTTACTACAGTAGGCTCCTAAATGGATCCCATTTCCACTCTTTCTCCACCATGGTTTATTCTCCAGACAGCAGCCAAATGATCATTTAAAAACACTCGACATAGATCAGACATCATATTTGTCTTTTGCTTAAATCCTCCAATGACTTTATATTGGGCCACGAGTAAAATACAAACTCCTCACTGTATAATCTAGCCTCTGCCTTCCTCTCTGACGTATCTGACTCCTCCACTAGAATGAAATTCATGAATTTTGTTTGCTGGCAATAGTCAATTCAATAGGAATTTATTGAATGAATGATTGAAGAGTCATAAAATGAACAAATGGCTGCATAGGCACTTATATTCTTAATATTGTAACTTTCTTATTTAAATATTTTTAATACATAAAAAGTGCATGAAATACATATGCCTTTAAAAAATTAGTAATGTAAGTATCATCATCCTTGAAACTCCTTGTGGTTACTGTCATCTGGAAGGTTAGTGGATGCCTCCATGGAATTGGGTTCCCTCATCTCAACAAACATAATGAAATCCTGGACTGATAAAAACAAAATAATGATGAAATTCCCTGAGATTTCCCATTTCTACAGATTCAGGCTACTATCTTCATATATAGTGATGAGAAGCACAGGATTTAGAGTTGTGTTGGACACTTTCACTTGATCCTCCAATCTGCTCTCCGCCTATCAATATTCTTCTGTTCTGTGCCCCCAAGGCTAAAGTATCACTTCTCCTGATTTAAGATTGTGTTCAGTCAATGGGAGCATTAGCAGGAGATTGGAAGGCAGGAGGAGAGTAAAGGGAGGGTATTTACTCCCTCCCTGGTGGACCGTGCGTTGCCCAAATCCTATTAAAGGCCATAGGTTCTATCCAGGGGTCCTTTCCACACAACTACTCTGCCTGGTTCTGGTAACTCTTCCCTCCATTTGCTCCTCCATGCTGTTGCTAGCCCTGGAGTATTACCACATCCCTTCTCTAAACCCAACCCACATCTTTGTAAATGGCCCCTTTATTAGCTCACCTTAATTGCTTGATTTGAATGTGCAATTTGGTTCACGCTGGGACCCTGAATGATGCAGTAATTGATACCAGAATTAGCCCCAAGACACAGAAGACTAACATGAAATCCTGGGATACAATGGATTACAAATTTAAGGAGTGCATAGGTAACTCCCTTGGGACTCTGGTAATTCCTGTGGATTCAGTGACATCACAATAATTCAAATGATCACATAGTAGAGATGCAGGGCAAGATTTTGTGAGAGCAAATAGTTGTAGAGTTTGGTCACCATGCAATAATTAATAGTGATTATATAGATTGTGGGTCAGCTGATATTTTTAATTATCCTACAAAGAGTATGTGGAAGGGAGAATGAATTGAAAGCTTGGTTTTCCACTCAGGGCACAGGTGCAAAATTAGAAAGCCTTGAAGGCAGCTAAAGCAGTTGGTCACCTCCTGAAGCTGCAGGGCACAGATGGTTGCGGGCCAAGCTCACAGACACTACGTGGGACCCTGAGACATACAATAGAAATGGACATTTGGACAGACACAGACAACACAGAGAATTTTGAACCCCAAATCTCCCTGAACCCCCTTTGCTGCAGGAGGCAGACCCTCCGGACTCTCTTCCAATCAGATAATGATTCTAATCACAGTTGTGGTTGTGGATAGAGTGCCTTTATAAGGTCAAATAAATAGAACTTCCGGCACCTGGTATGTAGCTACTGACTTCACAAAACTGTTTAACCTATCTCTGTCGAGAGATTATCAGAAGCCATTTGCCTTAACATGCAGGGACA
Organism: Desmodus rotundus; assembly: GCF_022682495.2. Lineage (NCBI taxonomy): Eukaryota > Metazoa > Chordata > Mammalia > Chiroptera > Phyllostomidae > Desmodus > Desmodus rotundus. The sequence continues at coordinate 82,095,068 of NC_071400.1, forward strand.
GCAGTATACCTGGTATACTCGGGGTTATGTCAGCTCTCTTGTTCTCTGCCATTATAGAGTCTGAGAACTCCTTGATCATCTTGATTTCCCACAAAGTTACACGCTGACACAGTATAACCATGACATTATTGTAGCTGAGCCCAGTGAACAGGAAGTAGACATAGGAAGTAAGATATATGCATGCCAGAACGTGAGAGAGAAGCAAGAAGACTCAGGGACCTAGCCCATCATTTAGGTTTCTAAGGGTCTAGTGGCCTTGACCATATTGGGAAATCACCTGTCAATGAGATAAGCTTCCTCTCCTCAAATAACTTATCACAATGAAAGAGGCACAGTGATTTTAGAGTCAACAAAGACTACCTTTGGTCATGCCTCTTGAATCCATTCAGTAGGGCCTGGAGCAAGATAAGACTCT